>NC_044977.1:169913372-170259777 GCF_008728515.1 Papio anubis | reverse complement strand
CTGGGCATGGTGGCTCATGCCTGTAATCCCAGCACTTTGGGAGGCCAAGGAGGACAGAACACTTAAGGCCAGGAGTTCAAGACCAGCGTGGCCAACATGGCAAAACCCCATCTCTACTAAAAATACAAAAATTAGCCAGGTGTGGTGGCTCATGCCTATAATCCCGGCTACTCTGGATGCTAAGATATGAGAACCACTTGCACCCTGGAGGTGGAGGTTGTAATAAGCCAAGATCGCACCACTGCACTCCAGCCTGGGTGACAGAGTGAGACTCTGTCTCAAAAAAACATTTTTTTTTAATTTTTTGACATTTTAAAAAACTCATTTTGCCTTGTTATTCTACCAACAGATAAAATGAACTTTTTAAGTGGGTGGGACAGGACTATTTATAATCTGTTCATCTAAAACATTTAAGTAATACAGTAAAATTTACTTCATTATACATAATAGAAGCAGTTAAGCAATTAAGATGTGGAGTGCCACTCCTGGGTTGCAAGGGAGGTGGGGACCATTGCTGGATGGTTTCCATCCCACCCAAGTTCCTGCATGTACTTACCATGTGATTTGGTCAAATGGCTTAACCTGTCTGAGGTTTACTTTTTTAATCCCTACCATGGAAATATTTAGAGCACCTCCCTTACATGGTTGTAGGGAAGATAGAAGGATATCAAATGTTTCTACAGCACTTTGCAATGTGCCCTCAAAGTAAGTGCTCACTACTGTTATTAATTCCTGCAATACAGATGACAGTTGCCTCAACCTGAGGATCATGTCCAGAAAAATTCTAGTATTGCACATTCTTGAGCATATTACCTAAGTCACCCACACCTAGTGTCCCCAGATGCTACAGAGGTGCTCTCTCATGCCTTAAGAAAGGAAGAATCATTGAACCTGTAGGTGTATATCTACAGATACCAAAGAAAGAGTGTTATAAAAGGAAAACCTCAATGCAATAAGCTATGGGGAAAAACTTGGTAGAAAACCTGGAATGTTCTACTCCCTGAGTCCTATTGTTTGAAAGGCCAAATGAGCTGATCGTGGCTGTCTCAAGAGTCAAAAACAAGTATTAAACTAAGTCCGTGAAGCCAGCTAGTACAACTGTTTAATTACTATTATTAGATTTTTAATTAACAAAGTATTGCAAGTATCCATCTCTTTTCATTTTTTCACTTTCTTCTTGGTCTTGAGCTTTCTTATTACCCAGCATAAAGTAGCAAAACTCCTCATAGCTTCCTTTAGCAACACAATTATGTCACTCTATGAGACAGAACAATATAATTTACTTATACATTCAATATTTAGAAAAAATAAAAACAAGCACTAGATGTTCCTACTAGCCTCTTTTCCTTGAATAAATACCCAAAAAAGGTGTTGACTCTGTAGTCCTATGGCATCATCAGCTCAGATTTAGAACTCAGTACTAGATCCTTCTGGGCCAACTGTCTTATATTTGAATATGTGGAGCTAGAGGCCAGAAACAGGTTAAGGTCCGAAACAATTCATCTCATAGTTATATGGACACAAAATTCCAGAATCATTGATTTCTAGAAAATATGAAACTGTTGTCTTGGGTCTTTGTTTTTCAAATAGGGTTTCTTTAGAAGAACCATTCAGAAAAATCTCCATCCATCCTATTCCTGTAAATATGAAGGAAAATGTGTCATAGACAAAGTCACGCGAAATCAGTGCCAGGAATGTCGCTTTAAGAAATGCATCTATGTTGGCATGGCAACAGATTGTAAGTAGATCTTCATTTGCTTCATATTCAAGGAACGTTGATTAGGAAAGAGTTTGGTTCAAGGGGATCGACTGGGCAGAAAAGAAAGCAGGAACCCATGGGGACAGAGAAGGGAATACCTTACTTTCGCATATACCCTTCACTCCCCACAACCAGGCTTGCCCTGAAAGGGAGGTGGAAGCCATTGCTGGGTGGGTTCCGTCCTACCCTGTCATATCACCTCCTAACTCTCAAAGTATGGATGATGGAAGAGAAAATGCTGTTAGATTATCCCTATCGCATTTGCAGGCCTAGCTGTTGGCAACACTCTGTTTGAGACAGAGATTACAAATGGGAAGTCTGGTCCATTTACCTTCATAAGGTATCATTCTATACACAGTGTTCACGTGGGGTAGAGCCTCAGGGACTAGTCCTAATATTTTTTCAGGAGCAGAGACAAGGAGTTTATTTAATGGACATTTTTGGAGATGGGGCACTGGCAGAAAACATCGTGTTCAGAAATTTCTGAAGAATGCAAAGTTGAGTGCTATTGCATGAGTCATCCTGCAGTTGGTTGTTTGTTATATTTTTAGCAATAAAGACATTCCGAGCTGAAGTCGTCCTACCCAGTTTTCAAAGTGCTACAGCATATGGTGGCGAGATTAGCCCTTGGGGTCTCTTCTCCCCACACTGGGCGAGGGATTTACACCAGTCACTTTAATTAATCTAATCATAAAAATAAGAATCATGTCATTCAGAATGTGTGGCCTCCCTTTTGCCAGGCATCAGTATTAATGATTTCTACCGGCATAAATTTTTTGCACATCAGTGAGAGATTCCAACTATTGGTTAAAAACTAAAAATAAAAAGAAAGATAAAAAATTAAGAGAGAAAAAAGAAAATACAGTGAGGATTTTTCCTGATGAAAGAAATAATCATGGCTCACATTTATGTGAGAAATAGAGTTCTTTCACTGAGAAAAAAAAAATCTGTGAAATGTTCTGGTTTGCCCATTAAAGAAGAAGGAATGGAGAATCTTTAAAAAGGAAGAGGGTTATGTTAGGGTGTTAGGCTGGAAATCCTGGGTTAATCCCCACCTCTGGCTGAGTATGTTCTTTATCTTTATCTCTTAAAGGCCTTTAGCCCTTGCCAACAATATGCCTGATAAGGATATGTGAATATGATTGACTTAGAGCCAAATACTTAGATATGCTACTATGACAAACTTATTATTGAATATCCACTTCAGTGCTTTATTGAGAAGTTTAAGATATGAGTGTCTATGAGGTTTAAAAACTCAGGGTTAATCTAGACTGTATGGAAATAAATTTTGAGTGCCCCTTACTTGCCTGTGAGGGATTCTAAGAGCTCAGGCTTTCTAATCAGAAAAACTTCTGTTCGAGTCCCAGATCTGTCACTTACTAGCTGTGTGACCTTTGGAATTAAGCCGAGATTTTCCTTCTGTGAAACCATTGCCTACCTTGTAGAGCTGTTTTCAAGATTAAATTAGATAATGTTCATCAAATGCAACAGTCCTGGCACACCTGAAGCATTTGGGAAGGGACTGAGGGTATTATTACCATTCCTCCTTTCCCTTTAGTAACTGAACCAAAATGACTTAACAGGGCTCATTCATATTGTCCTCATTTGTAAGCTCTCACATGACTTTGACAATCCAATCAAATCTAAATGACCTGTAATTTAATATTCTCTTTAAATTAGAATATTTAAATGGTGGACTAGCTAGGCACCTTGGTTCTCCTTCTCTTGCTATGTTTGCTTTTTTTCTTTTCCTACCAGGTCACACCTTCATCAAGAAATGGCCCTAGGACAGTGATGTCGTAGAACTGGAGTCAGGAGTCCTGGGTCTTGCCTTGGCTCTGCCATTAACTTGCTCTGTGACTTTAGGCAAGTCACGACCTCTCTGGATCAATTTCTTCTTCTTTCTTTGAAAAGAGAGAGTAGGACTAGATGACCTCTAAGCTCCCTTCCAGTTCTAAAATACTGTGACTCTGCAATGTAAAACCTGAGTCTTTCCATTCCATTGATAGTTACCAAATCTAGTGAAACGGTTTTGTTTTTGGAAATTAACCACAGAAATATAGGTTTCTTGTTACCTGCCCTTCTGATTTTCCTTTCACCCAAATGATAGAAGTCAGGACTGCATTTACTGAGCACTTGTAATGCATTATCACATTGAATACTCTGTGAAGTGGGCATTATTGAGCCCATTTTGTATAGGAAGAAACGAAAGCTCAGAGAACCTTAGGAACTTGCCAGAGGTCACACAGCTAGAATGTGATCATATCAGAATTCAAATCCAAGTCTTTCTAGATTCCAAAGCCTGGGCTCTTTAGCCACCTTTGAGGGTGGACCAGATAGAGAATAATGCACAGTGAGTGCCCTGAGGCCCAGGTGAGGCCCAGCCACATTCCAATTAGCCCTTAAGGGAGCCATGAAGAGTTAGGGTCCTTTTTCCTCTAAAAAAAAAAGCGCGGGGGATCATGAGCCTCCCACTTACTGCTCCATAACGTTTCTTTTTTTCTTCCCATAACTTTTCTTTAACCTGAAGTTCTCCTTACTAAGAACCATTTTAGGGGAAGCAGGGAGGACAGAAACCCAGACAGTGAATTCAGATGACTGGCTAGAGAGATTTCTCTGTGATCTTGTGGGTAGTATGGATTTTACCTCTCTCTGCTTCACTCTGTTTTAGAAGCACCTTCTGTGGAGTTGGAGTGCGTAGTGTCTAGGTTCTCTGGGGACTTTGTTTTGAAAAGCTGGCCGGTCATGGGGAGTTTGGCTCTAGAGACCATGTTGGACAAGACTAGTCAATGGCAGTTTGCTAGTGAGGAGAGAAAATGTCCCAGTGTGACCCACCCCGAAGGACCCACTGAGCCATCTGTGCATCAGTGGTCCCACCCCTGAGGCTCCAGGAAGTGCAGCTTGCTGTGTGTCTTGGGACCATCTGTGTGCCTTGTCTCATCTTTCTCCCGCTCCCAGTGGTGCTGGATGACAGCAAGAGGCTGGCCAAGAGGAAGCTGATAGAGGAGAACCGGGAGAAGAGACGGCGGGAAGAGCTGCAGAAATCCATCGGGCACAAGCCAGAGCCCACAGACGAGGAATGGGAGCTCATCAAAACTGTCACCGAAGCCCACGTGGCGACCAACGCCCAAGGCAGCCACTGGAAGCAAAAACGGAAATTCCTGGTAAGGCTTCCTTGCACAGATCAGTTTCAGTTATACGCCAGCGTTTTCTACCTTAATTTGTTCGGTCCTCATCACCTTGGGATACTGGTGTTATTGCTTCATTTTACTGATAGGAAAACTGTAGCTCTGAGAGGTTGAGTAACTTGGAAAGCTAGGATTTGAGTCTATGTCTGTGTGAGTATAAAGGCCACTCCTACCATCTACTCTGTGATTTGCTGAATTCTAAAACAGTTTCTTAGGCCACATTATATCAGTTTCCTTTTACTGTTAGAAAGACCACTCCTGGACCAACTAATTAGTAAAATGTTTTGTCTGCCATCTTTTACTTTGTACACCCATTTCTTTCCTCAGATACCCAGTATATGCATATTTAGTCCCTAAACTCAATCCCAAATATTCCCTTTAGAATAGCCTCTAGACCGCTAGTATATTTTTATGTCAACAGAAGTCAAAATTTTTTAGCTTAAATTAAATGAGCTTGAGTCAAGAAGGGCAATGGGAATGAGGGAGTAGGGATAGGGGTTGGTGGGCATGAGTGTGTAGAGATAAAAGACCTTCCAGACCCTTGCAATATTGGTGTTTAATATTCTTATAAAAATTACCTGTTGTGAAAGTTCTTCCCATTCATTTCTCATTTGGACTTCACAGTGCTTTGAAGTAAGCTGGAATTACTATCCCCATTTTACAGACGTGCAAACCAAGCCCAAGGCCTTAAGCCACTTGCCCAAGATCACACTGCTAAAAGCCAGGCACCAAAGCCAACTCGGTCTTCTGGTTCCAAGTCCAGGCTCTCCACCCACCTCATTAGAAAGAGTACCTGCCTCACTAGTGCTGGACCATCTGAGACTGACTTTGCTCTTAGCTTATGATGTAAAACCCTTTTTAAGTACCTGCCTGACAACAGATATTCTGTGGTTTCATATGTATCCCTAGGGCACGTTAGAGTACTTCCCCATCTGAACAAGAAGATACAGTGGTATAATTATTCTTGTACTTCAACATTAACATTACAATGAGATAGTGGATCTTTTTCTTAAAACAACATAACAACAACCTTAAAGGAAGTTTTGGAAAGAAAAAGCTTATGCATAATTTACC
This sequence comes from Papio anubis, assembly GCF_008728515.1. Lineage (NCBI taxonomy): Eukaryota > Metazoa > Chordata > Mammalia > Primates > Cercopithecidae > Papio > Papio anubis. The sequence goes on along the minus strand of NC_044977.1, from coordinate 170,253,756 downwards.
TGTACTGACACAATTATTTTCATGGTAATGAAACAACAGTGCCAGCACTTTGTTGATGGCTTTCATTAACAGCAATGTTAGCAAATACCTAGATGGCCTTTACCATATGCCAGGTACTATTCTAAGTGCTTTACATTCATTAACTTCCTATGCCAATCCTGTAGGTAGATGTGGTTAATATCTCCATTTTACAGAAGAGAGAACTAAGGCAGAGAAGTTGAGGAAGCTTGCCTGAGCTCCCACAACTAGTGAATAGTGGTGATGGATGCAGCCAACTCCAGGATCTATGCCTCTACCCACTACCCTATGCACTCTTGACACCTGAACAAACCCAAAAAACCTCTGAAAGATGCCAGCATTTTGGAGGAGCAGCTTCTCAGTGCCTTGATCTTGCATCGTCACCCCCACCCTGATATATCTACCAGAAGGTTCAAAAGCACTAATTCTGGATTGATAGACCAATTCTAACACAATACACTTGGGGCATAGCAAGACAGAGTCCTACCTCATTGCAAACTTAAATCTATCCTTTCCCCAAATGTGTCACCCATAAATGGACATTGTAGAAACTACTTCCAGGCCTGGCACTGTCTCCTGATTTCAAGTAGTGACCAAGCTGAATTCCAAGTAAGGTAGAAGATTTGAAGTTCTTCCTGGACTTCTCCTGGGAATTTTATACTTTTATTGTCTTTACTCCCCACAGAGAATGGACACTAGTCCAACTAAACTTGTTTAAGTAGTCATAAGGTGTTTCTTTCCAAACTTTAAAGGTTTGTTCTTTTATTTAAGAAATGTTTATTGAGTGGATACTGTGTGCCAGGAATTAAACAAGTCAGCCACATTCCTCTAGTGGAAGACAGACAATAAGAGGTAAACAAAATAAATGCAGGTAGTGGTAAGTGCAATGAGGGCAATAAACAGTGTGATGGGACAAAGAGTTTGTGAACTGGAAGTGGGGAGAGACTTAATTTCTCTGAACATGGTGGTCAGAAGAAGCATCTCTGAGGAGGTGACGTGCTATGTCTGGAAGCAGAGAAACCACCTCTATAAAGCAAAATATAATCAAATATCTTCATGCTGTGTGGTATCTTCAGCAAAGACAGCACAATACCTAGTTATTAGAACCAGTCTTGAGGTCTGCACTGTTCACTTAAAGGCCCCTAACAGTTCACCAGCCTGACCATCTATGGAAAGAATCTATGGCACAGAATGATTTGCCATTAGGTTTCTGTCGGAACCATGAGATTACCCACGCGCAAGAGAGTTTTCTTCTCCTTGTAGGGCTGACATGAAATGTATCTTTTGCGGATCTTTCATCTGCTCAAGAAATTGTCCCTCTTGATTCAAATGTAAATAACTGCTTCTCCAAGCCATTTTTCTCTAGAGGGTTATTGGGAGAGATCAGAACTCCTCCACTGTCCTGTCTGTCTCCACAACGAACTTCATTTCTGTCACCCTATCCCGCTCTGTGCCTGGGATAACCCCTGCATCTCCTCACAGGAGGACAGTGTTCCATTCAGCCTCCACACCTGAGTATCTATGCTGTGTGTGATGGAAACTTGTGGTAGCTTTTCTCCAAGATGGCTGCCATCAAATTCTTTCTTCCCCCTGTATACACAGCCCATTCTGTCCCCGAGAGAGGTAGAGTCTGTTCCCCTCTCCTCTTGAATCTAGGCTGCTATGTGATGCCTTTAAACAGTGCATTTCGGCAGAAGTGATACGTTACTTCTAAGGTTGGGTGATAAGAAGCCTTGCAGCTTCCACTTGGGTATCCTGGGGGAGGGAAACCACCTGGTCTCTCATAGCAGTTGGCTATATATTTAAAAATAATAAGAATAATAATAAAAAAATAATAAATGTCCAACTACTCTGAGACCAGCAGGCAGTGAGGAATCCCAAGCTAGCCATGTGAAAAGGCCACACAGAAGGAGAGACTCCCAAGCAGCCCAGGAACCAGAAATGTGAGTAAAGGAGCCTTCACATGACACCAGCCTCCACTGCCATTTGACGGCAGCCGTATGAGGGCCCCCTAGCTGTGCCCATCAATCCCCAGAACTCTGAAAGAAAATTAAAAATTGTTGTTTTAAACCACAAAGTTTGGGGGTAGTTTGTTATACAGCAATAAATAACCAGAACAGAACTCAATAAATATTTGCTGAACTGAACATACAGTTCCAGTCACTCATCCTTGGAGATAGTACAGTTAAGCCCTGTGTCTTAGCCAGTTTACATATTTACACATACTCCTTGCAGAAAAATGACTCCAACTGAGTATTTATGCTCAGGACGAAAACTTCACTCTTTTGAGTAGTGAATTAGTCCTGCAAAGACATTAAGAATCTTTACCTAAAGGCAGCTTTGCTAAATGGTATTCATGTACTGGAAGGCATCGTGTGGCAAACAGGCTTTTGCACATTAGGATTTGCCTCTTCTGTATGCTAATACCCCTTTTCCTGTGCTTGCAACACTGCCACATGTTATTTATTTTTTATGTGTTGATGTCCCATTTTGTTCCAAAAATATTTGAGGAGGCCTATCATGTTAACGATAGTATAAAAATATGTCATATGGGATTACATGTCGTCATTAAAGCTGAAAGTATTCATTTATCTGGAATGGGTACGTACCTTCTTCCCTCAGAGGAACTACTGACATAGTTTTTTGTCTAAGACCAGGACTCATTTTCACTCTAAGACCAGCACTCAAGTCAGAAATAGAGACAGGGCTGGGCGCAGTGGCTCATGCCTGCAGTCCCAGCATTTTGGGAGGCCAAGGTGGGTGGATTGCTTGAGCCCAGGAGTGTGAGACCAGCCTGGGAAACATAGCAAGACCCCATCTCTACAAAAAGTAAACAAATTTAGCCAGACTTGGTGATGCTCACCTGTGGTTCCCCACTGCTCAGGAGGCTAAGGTAGATGGATCACTTAAGCCCAGGAGGTCAAGGCTACAGTGAGCTATGATTATGCCAAAAATCTCCACTCCAGACTGGACAACAGAGTAAAACCCTGTCTCAAAAAAAAAAAAGAAAAAAGAAAAAGAAACAGAGACAGTGATTTGATCTGGATTTTAAATCTATATTTGGGTCTGAGAAAATTAGGGTCTTTGGCAAATGAGGAACTTTTGCAAAAGCCATTAAGATTTTCATAATAAATCTAAAGCCAATCTTTAAAGCTTCTCCCAAAAGCATTTAAATCATATAATTTTCTAGTTTTCTCCAATCTACTCAAATCTCTGAGGCTACAGAAATGCCTAATTTCACCACCAACAATTCATGTGTGATGACAGTGAGGATGAAAAGCAGAAGCGGGCTGAGAAGAGAACAAGCAGCATCTGATGCCAAACAAGGGAAAGCAGGTCGCTCCACCAAGGGTAGCTCGCTTCTAGACCTCCAGTAGCAGCCCCTGACAGCAATAATCTTGTCTACTGACATCATTTGTTATTGTCTTCTGACATCGTATCATTATTCTGCTCCCTTAATTTTCATGCGAAGTTGTAGCTTTGGGTGAATGTCTACCCAAGTATAAAATGTGACCTTTAGGATCAGAGGAGACCTTTCCTACTTTTTCCCTGGCAGAGATACTGTCTGATTTCACACACTCAATGGGGGTAGCTTCAGACAAGGGGCATAAGCAGAAGGGTCAGATAGGGTGAGTGATGAGACCATATGTGGTCTGTGTGTATAGCTCATAGGACACGTGCGATCATGTCAGGAAGGCATCTATCACTCCAAGTTATTAGAATAACATCAGAAGAAGGCAAGATAATCTAGTAGTTACATGAATGGGGATTAGAACCAGACAGCCCAAGTTCCGTACTTGCCTCTGTTGCTTTTTTAAGTTTGACTTTGGGCAAGTTATTTCACCTCTCTAAGGCTCAGATGCCTTACGCCCTTGCTGAATGGCATAAAGCAATAGATACAAGTGGCTTAACACTGCCTGGCATATTGTTAGCAACTACATAAGTAGTTACTACATGCACCATCCTTACCACCACCACACTCCGCACTGCCACCATCTTATTCCTGCTCATCCCAGGAAAAGGGTGAGGCTGTAGTCATATCCCATGGCCCAAGGACCTTGAATTATTATCTGCCCAGGTCTTCCTGCCTAGCCTGGCAAAGGCACAAGAAGACACCCTATGAACAAGTGCAGAAGTGAGAGTCCCATCTGGCCCCAGTCCATTCTGCATGTGCCAGAGAGTTACCTTTTCAAGCCAAGAAGTCCCTGGCTCAGAGCCAAGGACTCAGCAAAGAGGTCAGCTGGCAGCATTTCCTACTCACCTTGAACAATACCAATGAAATAGTCAAAGCAGAAAGCCAGTTGGTCATGATCTGTATAATACCAGCCTCACCCATGCTGAGCAAGGGCTGAGGTCACCCCTGAACACACACCCGAATCTCTCCTTTTACACCCTCCACCATCACTACCCCAAGAAGTCATTCTGGATTCCTTACCCCACGGCCAGTCCACTTTTGGCCCCTGTTTTCAGCTGCCAATATACAACTGGAATTCTCTAGGCCTCTCCATCTCTACTACCATCCCCATAGTGCACTTCAGCCTGCGCAAACCACAGCTGTTGCCTGCCTGTTTTTTCCTTTGGCTCCTCACGTATCTTCTCCATGCAGTAACCATTGTGTCATGTCTATGCCGTGTTTACAGCCCTTCAGTAGATGCCCCATTGCATTTAGAATAAGCCCATCTCCTTTCTATGTTCTACAATGCCTAGCATCACGGGTCCCCCTGCCTACCTCCGCTTCCTCATTTCATGCCATCACTGGGCTCTAACCACATGGGCCTCCTTTCTGGCTTTGGGACTTTGCACTGGCTTTCCTCTCTGCCTTAAGTGTTCTTCCTCTGGCCCTAAGGAAGGCTACCTTCTTGACATTCCTCAAGTCAAAGTCCACACATTGCTTCTCAGAGGTGCCTTGGCTGACCTTCCTTTCTCCTGCCTCCCCATGTATTATCATGTTACCTCCAGACTTATCACAAATTCTTCCATGAATACATGTTTCTTATTTATTGTCTATCTCCCCTCATCACAATACAAGTTCCTTGAGGATACACTGTTCATTGCTGTAACCTCAGCATCTAAAACTAGGCCTGGCCCATAGTACCTGCTCAATAAATACTGGTATATTCATTCACTCACTCAACCAATAAGCATTCTATCCTCCACAACTTGGCCTAATGCCTTGTACACAGTAGGCAAAGACAAGTAAGATTTATTCTCTACCCCCTTAAGTTCATATCTTTGGTGTGATAGATTTATATAACTATAATAAAAAGTGATAGTAATAAATGCCTAAATACCATATGACTCATAGCCATGGGCCACCATGTGTGTTCAAATGAGGTAAACATCATTTCAAGCTGAGGTCACCTGGGAAGACATCTAGGGGAAGCTAGAACTTGAGTTGGGTCTTGAAGAGAAAATAGGATTTGGAAAAGACAAAGATGAGAGACAGAAGTAGGGGCTTTGGAGAAAGCAAAAGTCTGGAGAGAAGGCAGCAGTGAAATGGGAAAATGTAAGGCAAGTTGTAGGGGAGACATAGAGAAGACAGCTGGGCTAGCTCAGGAGGTCCATTTAGGGCAAAGAGAGGATATCAGAATGACAGTTGAAAATACCACCATGAGCTAGCTAAGGCAGTTGGATCCACAGAGGCAAAAAGCAGGCTTTCCCCACAGGTCTGCAGTGGTGAATCTACAAGCAAGCTAGAGACTTATCAGTACTGGAGCTTGATCTTGAGCACATAAATACATATGTGTATATGAGCAAATGTATTTCATATAGTAGTTTACAAGGCTATTAGCTGTAATAAGATATCTAATAGGTTCAACTAATGTCAAATATTTATACTCTATTTTTAACATCTTCCAAATATTTTAGAAAATTATGTATCTTTATTATAGGTGAAAAATCTTCAGGGAAGTAACAAACAGGGTTTCACTGATCAACCTTGATTAACCTGATGTTAACTTGGGTCAATTCATGGATATATACAGACAGATAGATAGATTCTTGTTTGTTCTTCTGGTATCTAAGATCCATTATGGAAAAAAATCTTAATGATAAAATTTGAAGGGTTTTACTTTGTTCATAGTTTTACTTCTAGCAATTTTATAGTCCATTAAATAGCCAGAGGCTTAGAAGTAAATTTTTTATTCTACCTTGATATGTATTTTCATCAGAAAACTTGTGAGCTTGTTACATTTGGGGGTTTAGTTTTACTTAAAATTGCCATATTTCCTTGCATACTTTCTCTCCTTTTTTTCAAATCTTTACACATGTCACAAGTGGAATTCAAATAACCTACACACCCACAAATTGAATGAAAAAATTAACATCAATATTAACCCACCAGCATTTCAAAGGACACTGAGTGCCATTTGAATACATCAGGTTAGCTCTATCAGTATTCACTGAGCAATGTTTAGATTCAACCAGGCCAAAATGACGTTATTATACTTTTTAATTTTATTTTTATTTTAAAAAGTTCATCCTACATATATATAACTATATGATATATGTAATTAATATATATTTATATACCATTTATATATATATATGTATATAAAACTCTACATTTTTGAATGTGTGCCCACATTCCTTTTATCAGTTGATCTTCATAAAAGACTTGTCAAGTAGAGCCTCAGTTTCAGGAATGAGAAGAAATTATAAAGAAGAGCAGGGATGTCTGAAGGCTGCGGGGAGCAGCGTTACCCAAAGGAGGAACAGAGATACCTTTTCCTTTAGCTCAATCTAGGTGAGAAAGAGGGAAGGAGAAGGAGGCTGTACATGTGATTATTTCATCAATTCTGTCGGCACCCAGAGAGCCAGCTGAACAGTAGCCTTCCATGGGCTTGCTATGCGAACAGTTGCCCCAAAACAGTGTCAATCATTATGAAACATGACAGAAACCAGGTTTCATCCACTCACTGCCAGCAACACACACACAAAAATAAAATAAAGTAAAAAATAAACAGAAGACACTGCTGGATGATCAATAAAAAGTTAAATGCTGCCAGCATTTGTTCTGTATTAATAATACGTTTTTAAAACCTTCCCCTGAGGCTGTAACCATGACTCCTGGGCTGCTCCTGTTGACCCTGGTGCTCTGGCAGCAAGAAGAGTAAAAGAGTAAAAGAATCATCTTTTGCTTTTCCTTCTGCTAAAAATGTGATGTGAACAGTAATGGGAGATATGTGGGAGGAAGCAAGGGACCTGGATTACTCTAAGCTGAACTTGGTTACTGCTAACTCAGTGGTTCTCAAAGAGTGGGCCCAGAGAAGCTTCATCAGCACGTCCTGGGAACTTGTTAGAAATGCAGATTCCCAGGCTCCATCCCTGACCTGCTGAATCAGATACACTGGGGTTGGAGCCCAGAAATCAAATGAGACTGATGCACAGTGAAGTTTGGGGGCCATTATGTTAGGCTAGTCTCACCACTGGCAGTGTCCTCACTGCTCTGCAAGTGAGGAATTCGATTTTGCTCAGCTCACTCACAGTGTCAGTTCCTTATTCCCATCTCCCTTCCCCACCCCCATCTCCAAGCCCCTGGGTGCAGAAAAGAGAACTGGCCTTGTTCCTATCTATTCACTGTGGCTCTAGGCAAAGGTGGCCACCACTGGGTAGGGCTTGAGTCTGTGATCTCCTTGATCACATTCACATCTTCCTGGGAGAAGCTGGAGAGGCTGGCAAGGAGGGTGTTCAGAGGAGTAGAGATTCTGTTCATTAGTGTCAAAAAGTCCACAGGGAATAAAAGCCTTGCAGTAGGGGTGAGGAAGTGTGGAGCTCTGGGGAGACTGCTGTGTGGAGTCGGGGTCACCCAGATCGCAGGCCTGGCCTCAGCAGCTTGCTCTTAACCTTTCTGATCCCTGGTTTGCTCACCTGCAAATCAGGATTTGAATGAGGACTACTTGAGACAGGGTAGTGTGCGAAGCGGCTGGCTCACTTGTAGGCCACAAATAAATGGTGGTTATGATCATCACAAAGACAAGGAGGAGAAGTGGAGCAGACGCTTCCCGAAGGAAGCACTGGGTGACAGCAGGAGACACATGGACACAGATCACATCAGGGAGGTCACTGAATGAGAAACTTACGAGTTAGATGGCTACCGTGGACATTGGGAAGCGCATAAGTCACCTGGAGGTCTTGCTAAAATGCTGATTCTGTACCACCTGGTCTGGGGAGGGGCCTGAGAAGAAGCCCCCCGGTGACACCCAGGCTGCCGCACTACACTTTGAGCAGCAAGGCCGTGGATTGTTCTTGAGCAAATAAACAGCAGAGAACTGCCCTAGGGACATTAAATACTAGTAAATTCGCCACTCTGCCCTAAGGTTTGCCAAGTTGCCTGTAGACAGCCTAGCAATCTTCCCCCTCAACCCTCAGCTGAGACCACCTCAAACTGGAGTGCGTAGGGCAGAGGGGAACTTCAAGCCCCAGGTGGGTCAGAAGCAAGAATCCACATTTCACTGTTTGCTAGGGCCCACCCATCGCTCTGCTCTATCACTGCCCACAGTGTGCCCACCTCCCCCCAACACACACACCAGCATGTACAGTACTCTGAATGTGCCATCCCAGAGCCCCTGGAATTTCTGTCACCTTACCTAAGTATACACCCTTTGTGCATTCAGAAGCAGGACCCAAATTCCTGTCCTTTCTCTTCTCTCTCTCTCTCTCTTGCTCGCTCACTCTTTGCAGCAACGGTCCTGTAAACATTGTCACTGGGGGCCTATTAAAGCAATGGCCAAGACATGTATCTTTACTCAAAGAAATAAGTGATGTGTAAACTGTACAGTTTGTTAATAAATGATATGAAAACTGGAAACTGTACAGGATATCAGTTCAGAAGAGATTTTCTGCCACATAAGAACTATGATAAACAAAGCTCCCTTCAACTTCTTCATTTAAATCTTTCTTTTTTCTCCTCCTTAGCCAGAAGACATTGGACAAGCACCAATAGTCAATGCCCCAGAAGGTGGAAAGGTTGACTTGGAAGCCTTCAGCCATTTTACAAAAATCATCACACCAGCAATTACCAGAGTGGTGGATTTTGCCAAAAAGTTGCCTATGTTTTGTGAGGTGAGGATGTTGTTTTTCCTTCTGCATTATTTTTAATTATAGTTTCACCAGTTTCCAGGAATACAGGGTATTATTTACAATTTAATGTTAATTAGTAGGGACTTAATCATATGAAAGCAACGTCAGTACAAAATGAAAATGCATTCTCTTTCATTGTATTCCCCACTTTCTGTATTTAGTCATCATTCATTAGCTTGTCCATGTAAGGCCCATCAAGATCCTATTCATCCCCCTGATTCCAGGCATTGAGAAATAATGATAGCAATAGACTCCATTTATTCAGCACCTACGATGTCCTAGTTACCACAGTCAGGTACTCGGGTTTGCCTACATTAAATCTAATCCTTCTAACAGATTTGCAGGGTCGCTTGTATTAACCCCATTTTCGGAGGGGGCAATCAAGATCAAAGAGATTAAGTTATCCAAATGTGACCTCATGGTTGGAATCTAGGTCTGTATTCTTCCCAGTGCATATCCCAGTGAGATGACTGCGTGGTCATTTCTTAATCCTCAAGAATAAGTTAAATAGCCCTCACAGAACCAGGCTCTTAATATCCCCACAAATCGTTCCTCTTTTCCTATAAGCTTACTCTTGCTTGTCCCATCTTCCGGGCACCCTGTAGAGCTGTCCCACCAGAGTTCATCGACTTTCCCTTTGGGACACCTGAACTTTATCAGGCCTGCCGTGTGGTGGCAGATGCCACAGTCTCTACAGTCAGCTACATGGGCAAGAATCCTAAACAAGTTATCCAATATCTTCAAACTTCACTTATCTCATCTTTAAAATGGGGATTACAATAGTGTCTACCTCTTAGAGCTGTTGAAAGGGTTTTTAAGTGGGATAATATATTTGTAAAGAGATTAGACAGTGCCTGGGTTATAATGAGTATTCCATAAAGTTTAGCTGCTAATACTGCTTTTATTTTATCTGTTACATTTCCATCCTGCCTCTAACCTTCCTTTTGTTTTGTTTTGTTTTGTTTTTTAATCAAATGGGGTTATGTTTTCTGGAGAACTTTAAAAACAAATTTCATAAGGTGCTTGTCTATTGCTCTGTATACCTTCAAAGGGGACCAGAAAGATACCACATAGAGAGGGGCACGGGCAGCTGTGGGCCCCTTAGGTAAGCGAGCTGAGTGATAAGTGATCCTGGTCTCACCTAAAAAGAAGCTAAGTTTCCACACCTGGAATGACTCCCTGCTGCCTTGGCTTCCAGCTCTCTTGTGTCTTTGAGTCTGCAATAATGGGAGCCCAGCTAGAATCAGAGGGACACAGAGACCTCAGACATTATGGGGACACTTCTCACTGCCGATTTCTGAGCCTCCACAGAAGCCATACCCAGAAGGACAGGGAAGTGGGCTTCGGGAAACAGATATCTTGCCCGTAGACCTAGCTGAGAGAGCACGTTTGCCACCCTCTTAGCCCCAGCTTCACTGTGTTGGGGTCCAGGTATCTTAGTTCAGGCCACTACAACAGAATACCATAGACTGGGTGGCTTAAAAACAATAGAAATGTATGTCTTACAGTTCTGGAGGCTGGGATGTTCAAGATCAAGGTACCAGCAGATTGTCTGGTGAGGGCCTGCTTCCTGATTCATAGACAGCTGTCTTCTCATTGTGTCCCCTTCATGATGGACAGGACAAAGGAGCTATTTGGGATCTCTTTTACAAGGCACAAATCCCATTCATGAAGGCCTCACTCTCATGACCTCATCACCTCCCAAAGACCCTGCCTTCAATACCATCACAATGGGGATTAGGTTGCAATATATGGATTTTGAAGGGATACAGACATTCAGCTATAGCACCAGGGTACCCGATATGCTAGTACCCACAACCTTGCAGTAGCAATGACTCAGACCCCACACCTAAAGAAGTCAGTAGGTACTGAGGAAGGGACTTTGACTTATATCTCTGTGTTGGCCATGGAGCTGCCCATGCCTTTGACACTTTTTAAAGGTAGACATCTATTAACATTTTAGAGGATATTACAAAAATTATACATATTCATTGAAGGTTTATTTATACAACATAATAAAGGTAATGATTTATGGTAACACTACAAGATTTTGGCACCTATTTTAGTCTTTCTTCAAATATTTATGTGTGTACATACAGACATACACATACATACATATATATGAAGTATAAAATATATTTAATGTATACCACAATGTACTGTGTATGAAATTATTTTTAACTTCTTATTAAGGAATGTATATATGTCATAAGAGTGCAGCTCAATAAATTTTTACAAACTGAACCCACCCACATGATCGGCACCAAGATAAAGAAACAGATCGTTACCAGCACCTGTCACTGAACTAACTTTTTACCCTCAATGGGAGGACATAGCATTTACATATGTTTTCACAAAATGATTTTCAATGACCACATAGTATTCCAAAGAATACATCTGCCATAAATTGTGTTATCTGTTTTTACTGGATCTATAGTTCATTTCCAATTTTTCACTAATAAAAATTATTCTGATGTGAATTTTCTGGCAACTATATCCTGCTCACATCACTGACTACGTTTGAAGGGTAAAGCCTGGACATGGAATTTAAGGACCAAGATACACAGGCTTTTGATATGTGCTGCCAAATTGTCCTCGAAAGAGAAAGTACGTGCACTCTCACATCCGCACCGACGGGCTTGTTTCCCCTCACTCCTGCCAGTTCTGGCTGTCATCTTTCTGTTTTGTTTGTGGGGATGGTTGTGTTTTCCTGGACCTCTCTTGGTCCTCTATCTGGCTGTGTCCCTTTGCCCCCAGTTTTTGGGTCTGAGGAGGAACTCTACTGAGTCTGTCACCTCTACAGCTCCAGCCAGCCTGCCAGTCACATGGTGCCCTTTGAATGCCCCTCCCAGAGATTTTTCTTTTTTTTTAATGTAAAGCTCATGTAAACCACTGAAGATATATTTCAGTTGAAGGAAGAAAACAGAAGCAGCAGCCGTCTCCACCACCAGGAGCAAACACACTGCGCGCTTTCGTCTGTGCAAGGGTGAGGGGTCAACACGGAACTTTTCAAGCACAGGTTGTGGCAAGCTGATCTATCCAAGTTTCCCTAAAAGTCCAAGCCTGTTGCATTTTTGATTCCATCTCTCCTTCTACCCTGATATCGTGTGGTCTGCCGATTACAAAAGACGATGGCGGTGGGATGGTGGGAGCACCTTTACAGCAGAGATGCATGCGCCCTCTGTCTTTGAGGCCTCCTGATGACCTTTAGCCTTTGATACTCTCTTGGAAACCCAAAAGAGAGGAATTAACTGTATAGGTTCGTGAGCTACCCGTGGAGTGGGCTGGAGATCTCAGGTGGTCTTGAGAGCCAGGGGTCTCTTGCCAGAGGCAGTTTATCACATCTGCTATTCAAACTGTGTTCATGATAATTGTTCTTCTAAGATCCATGCCAACCCACCAAACAAGACTGGCATGACACCAGGGGCTTCACAAGATCTAAAATCATCGCTGGCAGAGCTGCCAAAACAACATGCAAAATCACTCCTAGAGTGCAGGGCCCTGTCGTCTTTGCCAGTCAACCTGAGTGATGCTCTCCTAAGGAGGCAGGAAGAACCTGTGGGAGTATCCCTGCATCTCTGCCTGTCAGGCCCTTGTTGAGTGTTCTCACAATGAAAGCATTTTGGCAGGTGTCTAAGAGATTATTTGCCCACGTGTTGAAACAAATCTCACCAGGATCCTACAAATCCCTCTTAAAGGAAAAGGCATCTGGCCCAGTTTTTAAACCATTGGTGATCCTTTGCAAATACTTATTCAGCTTTTATTTAAATTTGAACTAATCTTCAACAGTTGGTATTTAAACTAGAAATTTGCAAAGGAAAATTTCTACTTCATCTATAATCAGAATTGGTTTCAAAGGTGGGGCCTGCCCAAGTTTGCATACTTTGTGACACATTTTAAAAATTAATGGTTTGATCTGATTAGTAACTTCTTGTTGCTGTTCTATGCTAGTCGTTCTCAAGAGTGGGATCTGTGAACCAGCAACATAAGCATTACCTGGGAACTTGGGGGAAATGCAGAAACTCAGGGGTTGGGGCCAGCAATCTGTGTTTAACAAACAGCACCTAGACAAAAGCAAATCACAGTGCTTTATAAAAAACAAGTGGAAGGAGAGAATTCATATGTATGGATTCCAGATCAAATATGTAATGACTTATTCTGAAGAAAAAGCCAAGGAGTTTGAAATTAACTGGTAAAGTGACTAGGCTGAGCTAGTGAAAAATATAAAATGCCCAGTATTTTAGATATAATTCAGTTGTATTACTTTTATATAATAACCTAAATTGGACTGGTCGAGTATTGCCAAGAGCATTTCCCAAAAGGAATCTGTAACTGCTCTAATGAAGAGATAGATATTAGGTGTTACTCACATCTTTGTTGTTTATGGAAACTCAGTCATATCCATGGTAAAAAGAGTTATGTTTCCTTCTTCTCTTGGCATTGGATTCTGACAGTTCCAGTTTCAAATCCTAGCCTCACCCATGAAACATTCATGTGACCACCCACCCCCACACCCAGCGTGTTACCCTCTCAGTGCCTAGATTTCCACATCTGTAAGTAATATGGAATTCGAATATTTACCTCATTGTACTGCTGTGAAGATTAAATGAGGTGATGCATGGAAAGCTGGGCATGATGCCCAGTTCATCAAACACACCCATTTACTAATAGCCTTCCAACTACTTTGATAATGGCATTTAATTAAACAGTCTCCCCTTCCAGAAAATAAGATTCTGGTTTTTATTATGTTGCCTATGAGCAAAGATATTTTTTATTATTAATGTTGCCACATTCTCACAAATCCTAATTAACAGGGTAACCAAATGAGCTTAAAAGCAGATTGCAACACTGGCAGAAAGACCCAGTGTGTTGAGCAATCCTGTGTCTAAGGTGCTGAGAAGAACACAACCTTGGGAGCCAGGAGGACTGAATTCTGCTCTCCCCTCTGCCTTTAAGTCCCTGGGTGACTTTAGATGAAGCTTATATCTCAGGGCCTCATGGGCAACATGTATCTCTGCCAACAACCCTCTAGTTTTGTGCCAAGAGGCTCCAAGAGCAAATGTGCTTCAAAAACCAAAAGGAAGCCCAGTTGCCAGCTAAACAGTAGGGTAAGCTGTTACCTATTCAAGCTACAAGACAAAAAAACAAACAAACAAAAATGGAGAGTTTCACATAAACCCTGCTCTCAAGCAGTCATCAGTTGAAGTTATAATACAAACCCCCAAACTGAGGGGCTATCAGCACAGTTTCCCACACGACTGTAATAGCGTTTGGAGAACTGGATCTGTCATAAAAGCAATGCAAACTCCTGACGTTAAAGTTGGTGCAGATTACAGCCAACTTTGAGTATGAAAAATGGTTGTTGAAAGCCTGCAGCCAAGTAGGGAAGGGAAAACCATGGGCTCAAACAAGGCAGGACAAATGTTCGTCACAAGGTTATTCCTATTGCTTTTGAGATACTGTATGTTGTTCCTGACTGGCATTTTTCCATTTGTTCTTTGCTGACATGAGCTGGTTCTTTTCAGCTGCCATGTGAAGACCAGATCATCCTCCTCAAAGGCTGCTGCATGGAGATCATGTCCCTTCGCGCTGCTGTGCGCTATGACCCAGAAAGTGAGACTTTAACCTTGAATGGGGAAATGGCAGTGACACGGGGCCAGCTGAAAAATGGGGGTCTTGGGGTGGTGTCAGACGCCATCTTTGACCTGGGCATGTCTCTGTCTTCTTTCAACCTGGATGACACTGAAGTAGCCCTCCTTCAGGCCGTCCTGCTGATGTCTTCAGGTGAGTATGCCTAGACTCGTTCGTGGGCATCCAAAGAGCTTTTGCTTGTCTAGTGCTAATTCCAATCACTTGAGTTTTCAGTCCCCCTTTAGCTTCAGAACATAGCTCACTCTTCTTCAGTGAGCAATTGCAGGCTTGCCACTGGACTGGGAACTTAAAGGGGGATGTCAGATGTCTGATACTTTTTGCAGTGTCCCAGGATAGAAAGAAGCCAAAGGAGCCATCTTAAAGACTCTGTGAAGTGATCCACCTTTGGTGGATACTCTGCAGCCCTCTTCGTAGTCTTTGGCCAAACCTGCCTCCTTCTGGTTTGGGGTATGCCAGATATGGATGTGAGTGACCACACGATTGTGTGTTAAGTTCTGTGTGTGGAAACCATGGATGCAAGCTAGAATTTGTTCATGGCTTAGCTACAACTGAAGTTTCAGTTATCTACTGCTAAATAGCACACCAACCCAAAATTTAGTGGCTTAAACATCCAGGATGGCTGGAGTTAAGCTGGGACATCAAACACTGGTTCAGGCCTCCCTCTATGAAGCCTTTCCTCCTGCAGGGTAGACTTCTTACTTAGCTGTTGATTTCCAAGAGAAAGAGTCCCAAGCACATGAAAGCAGAAGCTGCAGATCCCACGAGGCCCAGTCTCAAATCACACAGCATCACTTCATCCACATTGGATTGGCCAAAACAAGTCTGAGTGCCAGCCAGGACTCAACAGTCCCCCTGTAGATGGGAGGAGAGCACAGAATGGGCAGCCATGTGTAAGCCACTACACATCAAACCCTTTCAGAGAAGATAGTTTTAAATAGAAGTGGTTTCAGAGTCCTCTGCATTTTCAGGGCACCCAAGTGTTGCTGTACTTTGGCACTTGTCACTCTGCGCTGTAACTACCTGCTTCACTTGTCCACGTAAGTCCCTATGGACTTTTTTTTTTTTTTTGAGGACATAAATGTGTCTAATTGTATATCCAGCACCTAGGCCAATGTTCAGTAGAATTCAAGAAATGCTTATTGGATAAATGGCTGAATATGTGGGTAAAATATACATCGAGAATCCTTTGTAGAGTCGCTGCTTCCTGGTTAACTCAGTAGGATTTTTTTTTTTTTTTTAAACCTGAGACAGGGTCTTGCTCTATTGCCCAGGCTGGAGTGCAGTGGTGTAAACACAGCTAATCGCAGACTTGACCTGCTGGGCTCAAGAGATTCTCCTGCCTCAGCCTCTCCAGGCACACACCACCACCCCTGGCTAATTGTTTATTGTTTTGTAGAGAGAGACGGGTCTCACTATGTTGCCCAGGCTGGTCTTGAACTCCTGGGCTCAAATGATCTTCTCACCTCAGCCTCTCAAAGTGCTGGGATTATAGGCATGAGCCACCACGCCTGGCCTAGAATTCTTTTTTTAAAGCTGATCTAGAAATGTATTTACTATAGGAAATTTAGATATGGCAGACTTTTCATGAAAATTTCAAGGGTAAGTAGATAGAAGAGCATCATGAACTCCCGTGTACACTGTGGCACACAGACTCCAGACCAACCCCCCATACTCCCCACCTCCTAGTGTTCACACCCTGGATAATCTCCTGTCCTTCAGTGTGTGCAGGACCCGTGCCTTGATTCTAACCAAGAGAATATGGCAAATTTGACGTCACCCCCATGTGATTACATTACATAATCTAAGATTCCCTCTTGCTGGCAGACTTGCTCTAGGGACTCTCGGTGCCAGCTTCGTGAGGTAAACCACCACGTGGGGAAAGTTCCCATGAAAGGAGCTGTAGACAGCCTCTAGGGCTGAGGGTGGTCTCCAGCGACAACCAGCAAGAGATGGGGCCCACAGTCGTTCAGGAGAATTATTCTCGGAGAAATAAAATGTATAGCTTATCCGAGGTTCTCGTCACACGCTCCTTGTGTGACTTTGAGTGACCCCTAGCTTCTCTGGGCTTCAGTGACCTTTAAAATGAAGAAATTAAGCTATATACACGGGAATTATATTTCTGGAGGGACTCATGGTAATTTTTTTAGCTGAGATTTTAGAGGTACAAAGACAGTTTTAAATAATGTTGAATTACACCATGAGAAAGCTATTTCTTTGACAGTTTTCTCTTCCTGGTTATATCTCCTTCCAAATAAGGCAAGGAGAGAGACTCAGTGTGGTGCTAGTCTGCCTTTAACACCTCTCTAACGCTTACTAACCTTCCTTTTTAACAAAGAGAGAGTGGATCTCAGGAGCAATGTGCAGCCCGAACCTTCAGCTCCATAGTAACAAAGGCTTTTGCCATGCATCCATTTTTGTGGTTATCTTCTTATGTACGTCAAATGGATTTTTATTACTGAATAATAAGATGTTTCCTCTTTAGTGGGTCAGTTTCACAGATTATTAAGCAAATCATCTTAGTAAGGTAGATAAAGGGAGAAGTAGGTGGAGATGGCAAAAACTGAATGTGATGCCAGACGCTATCAAACACCAAAGTGAATGATTCTTCCCAGTTCTCTCACGTTGTGAGGCTGACACTGCCTGACAGCTACAGGACAACTTAATAACTTTTCACAACCCACCCTCCCTAGTGATGTGGACCCTCTTCATTAATACTGCCAGGACCAGGAAAATATTACAAGACACCGTGCATTTGGCAAATGATAGCTGCCTGTCGGAGCCCCAAGTCTCCAATTCCTCTGCAGCCTGATGTTCTAAGCCCCCTGTTCTTTGTGCCATTTCAGTTACACAATATCTTAGACTTTTTCTTCAAAGACTTTTCCAAGAGCCACTACTTCTAAGTTCCTTGGTCCTGCAGTGCAAAAAGAAAAAATGAAAATGATCTGAAAGACATTCCTTTGAGAACTTTTGTCTTAAGGAGTTAAAATGGTCTTCAGTCTTTAAAATGTTTCTCTCTTCATAAACCTGTTCAGTGCGATTCAAGCATCATCAAAATGTCAATTCGTACTCGCTGTGTCATTTATGTGACCATCTCATCTTTATCTCTTTTGTGGCATTAGCCACAAAACCCACATTGTATTTTCCCTTTGAAACAATACATCCGAAGCAATAATATGTTGATCTTCTATCTGGATTAAAAATTAAAGGATCCTGTGGAAAATTCTTGCACACTCAAAGAAAGAGAGAAGATAGGGGAGAGGGAGAGAGGGAGAACCAGCAAATCCACAGAGCAGCTTCATCAAATATGAAGGAAAACACAAGATAAAAATGTACAAATTTCCATTTGAGCTAAATAGGGGATTCCAAAAGCCCGTATGGTTTGTTAGTTTGTTTAGACTCAGAAGGGTGAATTGAGACATTAGCCCTGATTCTTCCTTTCCAATGAAGCAGAACCCTGTTTAGATTCCTACCAATCCAAACACCTCCAGAATTGGACCTTTGAAGTGTGAATTCATTTGAATTGAAGAGAACTGAGCAGGGGCGTGTTGGGCCTCCTAGAGCTATTTGAGGAATTCATCCAGGTTTATAGATTATTTTTGTCACCCAAGTGTCTGCAGCCCAGCTATTTCCCAGTCGTCCAGCCTCCTTGTGTCACCCCTTTATCACTTTTGGAAAGTGACTTGAGCCTCTGCCACATACTGTGGGAAGCCCAGTAGTCTATGCAGGACCTGGGAAGATTTCCTGGGCTTTCCAGGGTCCCGGTGTCCTCTCACTCCAGCTCCCACTGTAGCTGTTCTCTTCTCTGCATGGGGTGACTCTGGCACAGCTCCCCTCCCCTTTTCTTTTCATTTCAATTCCAAAATCATGTGTAAAACAAGGCTGCTATGGTAGCAATTTTACTGAAGGCATAAGGAAAGGGAAAGGCCAGTTCATTGCAGCCAGGAAGACAACACAAAGTTAAACATGGTGTTTCTTGGTCCTCAAGGAAATGTCTTACTATTCCGCATTCTTCCTTTGGCCTCAGGCCTGCTGCAATGTCCCCAGTTCCTTCATATATCTCCCCTTTCTATGCATGTCCATGCTAGTCCTCTCCCCTCTCCCAGGCAGCTAGTGAAAATTCAAAATTGTTCCCCTCATCTTGCAGAATATTTCAGCTGTCAGCCTTCTCCTCCTGTACCCTAGGAGGGAGGCATCACCTTTCACACCCAAGAAGGTGATCTGTCTAAACAGAGATATTTATATGAACAAAGTACTGCCTCTCTTCATAGAAATGATGCCACTCCCCTGGTACCTGGTCCCTGGAGCACCAGAGTTCACGCTGCATCCATGCTAATGGCTAAGAGGGAAGACCCTAGATCTGCCCGCCTCCCACTAAAGGCCTGGAATTGGACAAAGCAAGCCTTCCCTCTTCCATCTCTGAATCAATGTCCATCTTGTCTCTTCCCCGCAGATCGCCCGGGGCTCGCCTGTGTTGAGAGAATAGAAAAGTACCAAGATAGTTTCCTGCTGGCCTTTGAACACTATATCAATTACCGAAAACACCACGTGACACACTTTTGGCCAAAACTCCTGATGAAGGTGACAGACCTGCGGATGATAGGAGCCTGCCATGCCAGCCGCTTCCTGCACATGAAGGTGGAATGCCCCACGGAACTCTTCCCCCCTTTGTTCTTGGAAGTGTTCGAGGATTAGACTGACTGGATTCATTCTCATAATTCCTACAGCACTACTGGGTGTCATTTCATTCCATCGCCTAGCTCTTTTTTGTTTGTTTCTTTGTGTCAGGAGGGATTATTTGGGAGGGAAAAGGGAAGTAGTCCTTGGCATAGACATGGATGAAATTGCCCCTTGAATGCGGGTACTTGAAACTATTGCATTTCGTTCTCCGGTCCTTTGATGTGAATGCTCTGAAGGTTTTACGGTTGTGGAGGTGGGGTGGGGGACAATCATTAACTCACCAGCACCAAGCATCACCAGCTCCCACCCATCCCCAGTCCGAGACTTGAGTCAGCAAAATGGCGCTGCAGGACACTAAAGAAGCCTTAAAACCAAGATAATATGACCACCTCCACCCAATCCTGATGTGTGCAGGGCTGAAGTTAGCAGAGTACAGACCACGTTTAGTTAGATGTGGCTTTCAGCCTTTTAGGGAAAGACTTGAACAAATTTGCATCTGTTCAAGAGCATGCTGTTTCCAGCACTCTTTATCGTCTCCTAGGAGCATAACTTGGAATGCACAGGAATATTTGTGTCCTAAAACATCAGTTGTCCTTCCAATATCATTTTTATACCCTTATTAGATTTAATTCAAGTTATACAAGGGTGTGACTCAAGGATGTACAGATATTGACTGATTGAGGTCAACAAGGAAAATAATTTTTTTCAGTGAGCCCAGAGAAATTAGAAATCTTCACCATAGTCAGTGATTCCATGGTTTCCAAAAATTCATAGTATTACCTCACAGTAGGAAGGCTTCTTTCCCATTTAGGCTCAGAGAACACTTACAGAAATCAAACCTATTCACAGGGTGGCACCCCTTTTCTGTGGCATCTGATCTGTCATCTCCCAAGCTCCCGAACTTCTTTATCCAGGTTGTATCTTTGCTGAGCTGACAACAGATTTCTCTATGGATCAAATATTCTAATCAAGGAAAGATACGCTGAAATTTCAGTCTTCTTCCAGAGAAATTCTGAGGAGAGATTAGTGCAGCTACATTCTGAGTGGAAGGAAATGCAGTGTTCTGAGGGCCCCTTCATGTCCTGATGGCTGGAGGATGCTTCCTTCTGGTCAGATCCTCAAGCTCCTTCCCTCATCGACAAATGTCTCCTAGTCCCCTTTTTCCCTCTGACTCTGAGGCACTGCATAGCTTGACTATCTCTAAACAGAGACTGGCCCTGCTACTGACCCTCCTGTCCCTCTTATAGCACACCCTGACAGATACTCAATAGAAAACACCTGCAGACCATGTGCACACTTACCTTTCCTGCCCAACCTGCCTTCCCAATGGCCCATGCTAGAATAGCTTGTGCCCAGAAAACAAACAGTGACACTTCATCTCTTCAGTGTCAGAAAATGGGCATAGAATGTACCCATGCAATTGAATGTATCTCATTCTCCACTGGCATAGTAGATATAAAGTATTTCTTTGCCTACCTTTTACTGCCTTATCCTGGAAATATTGGGGAAAACAAGCCATATCAGTGAGATTTACCTAAAAACAAAGGAAGGAAAGTCACTGTGAAAACCAAGTAGATGCTTTAAGTTTGGTGGAGCATAACTGGCCCGGAAGTCTGGGTGCCTGAGTTCTAGGGCATGCTCTGTCAGCTGGTAGATTTGTAATTCTAGGTCTTGGTTTTCTCACCTGGTGAATAAGTCATGATCTCTAAAACCCTTCCTGCCCTTAATATTGTATGCATTTCAAGGGGAAAAAATCTGGTTCCTTTGATTTTTTTTTAAACACTTAAATTCCTAACTTTATTAGACAAGAAGTATGGCCCACTTAACAGTTAAGGAACATAAATTTGGTATTGACTCGAAATAATAATTTGACACAATACTAGTCAATCATTTAGAGTCCTTGGAAAAAGAAGAGGAACAGCACTGAAAATTCCAAGTGTGATTGGAAATTATCTGGGAGCGGGGAATTAAATGTTCAATGCATGAAAGCAATTGTACTGGCTTCTGGGAAAAAGGAAACAAGAACATTGCTATGGAACTTGTTACCCAAAGAAAGGAAGTAAGTGAAAAGATTGACAATTATAAGCACGAAGGTCATTGGCAGATTACCTGCTTTATCTACAGACAGATCGTTTTGGGGTTTGGTTTTGTCTAGGCAGTCTCTGGCCAGGCTCCTTAAGTGCTTGCTCTGCTAATATTTCAGCTTCCTCTCTTGACTCCTTGAGGAGCCACGCTTTGGAAGACAAACACTTAGCCACCTCTGTGCTCCAGGGTAACCCTGAGAAGCTCTGCTGTCTGGGGCAAGCTTTCTTTCCAAAGGGAATGAGAGGAAGGCAAGCAGGCAGGGTCCTGCAGCATCAGGCCTTCTGGGGAAGGGTTCCTCATTTTGTTTGACAGGGTCCTCAGTACATCGGACACCCAGATTTGAATATAAGTTCAGAACCTGATCTCAAGCTGAATCAGAATGCTTTGGGGACTAACCATGATCGAGAATTGGCCAAATGGTATAGCATATAACAGCCATCCAGCCAGCCCAAGTAAAGGAACACTTGATCCTTGGCACCTTAAATGATTGCCTTCAATAGGCAAAGTGCTGGTCTGGAAATCTTGTTGAAGGCTGAATACTTCATGTGGAGTAGGACAAGCCTTAGCCCACTTCAGGTTGAAAGGAAAGGCCATAGGACTCAAAAGATAATGACTCTGAAACTAAACTCCTTCCTTCTGAAGCTGACAGAGGTACTTAGTGCATCTCAAGACTCCATCTCATAAAACTCATTTGTGAGGAATTTGCTCTAGATTTTTCTAAACATTTTTTCATCTATTGTCCAGACTTGCAAATCCAGTGTGGACCTGACGGAGACACCCTTCACACCTGCACTCCCACCCCCTCGGCAGGGAGACGTCTCAGTAGAGGAGAACACACCCATTATGCTGGGATTCGTATTTATAAATCACTTCCCTTTTAGGGATGAGCGGTGTGGGGTGTGTGTGCGTGCGTGTGAGCGTGTGCGCGTGCGTGTGCGTGTGTGACCCTCAAGTGTACTTTGCTGTTCAATTTAGACGTGCAGTATTTCCAGAAACAATGAAAAAAGTAAGATGTTTTCTTCTTTATGATTCTGCTCAAAACACCACGTGCCGCCTCAGAGCTTTTTCTAGAGCCTCGGTCCTCAATGACGCGCTTGACGTGTTGATGCCTCAGCCCAGCGAAGCCCCCTCACCTGTGCCCCGGGCGACAGCTCTTCAGTGTGCAGTGCAGGCCTGGGGTGGACTGCCAGGCCTTCGCTCTGTACCAGCAACGCCGTTCTTGTTGCTCCTCCCTGAACAGGGGTACAAGCCCTGGCCCCTCCTCGACACTAAGCCCCCCACAGACTCAGCCTCCAAGGAACCGCTGAGCACCCTCGAAGCATGTCATTGTCGGTGATCCCTTTTTATTCTATGGAACTCTAACCTATTCGTGTCATATTGACCTTTTGCTGCATGAGTCATAAATTATGAAATCAGTCTTACGGTTTTTGAAATGTAGCCAGCATTTGTAAGGCTAAACCTTTTTCATGAACTGAATTTAAGTGAATACCCAAGCCACAGTTCCTCTTCAAATGGAGAGTGATGATCGACGTTTGAATCTCTGTGCCCTTTCCAACGGCTATGGCATCAGGTTCTAAAATAAGCTCGTAATTTTTCCTGTTATTTTAATAATATGGAAATATTAGCATAGTGTTTCTTTTGATAGTGATAGACTATAATCCATATTTAAATTTTATAGAGAAGAAATTTTATTGTACTGTGATGTAGATATTTATTATCCAGGTAAGGATTTGCCCGGTGTGTATTTTTTACAATTGAGACATTTTACTTTAATCTTTAAAAAAAAAAAAAATGCATTAAAAACACACTCAAAAAAAAAAAAAAAAAGAAAAACAGACTGGGGGAAAAAAGGTTTGGCCTTATCACAGAATTTTTACTGTGCTGTATAAATGTTTGCAAATGCGAAAAGTGTGCATTTATAGTATGTTTCCACATTAATTAATGCCGCCTTCAAGAGCAATATTGTGCAGGTAAAACGCTGTTTGTGGCTTTCTGTTGCACAGTTAAAGCTGACCCGCCCTATGCACAAGACAATCAAATATAAATCTGTCCTCCTCAGGATGCAGATAATACTCATGTAAATTATGGAGCACAATGTAAGACAAAAGAAGACACTTTACATATGTTTTGTTGATACAGAAATTATCAGGGCATGAATGAGCTGATGTGACATTATGCCACTTCTTTCTTTTGGTTCTCCCTTATTAACTTGGCATTTTTCATTTGACCATAGAGCCAAATTGGTTCTCCATGCTTTCCTCATAGAAAATCCTTTTTTTTTTTTTTCCCCATAATGTTTTCATGCCCTGAGAATCAGAAAAATACTACAGAATAGAAAAAGATTTAGTCATTGGAAGATTTGTGTTTTGCAAACAGTGTTAAGTGATATTGCTAGATGGTGATATTTTTTTCAGCCTAAAACTCTGTTGAAATCTGTGATCAAAATGTTTTAAACTATCCAAAAAAAATTTGTATATTTGGGAAAAATGGATTTTTACATAGCTTTTGTATGCAGATATAAAACTGTAATTATGAATATAGTGGGCGTAGATAAACTCATAAGCTTAAATTCTAAAAAAGAAAAAGCTTATAACAGATATACTTTCCTGTCTCTTTCTTTAAATATTATTATTTTCTACATAGGCAAAGAGTTGCCTTCACTTCTCACTTCAGCTGCTGCCAAAAGAGGGAAACAAGGATGTAAGGACATTCATTTCATAAACAGACATCTATTAGAATAAGCAAATTTACTTGAGAAGAAAGTATGAAGGGAGAGAAGAAACTAAATAAAATGCTGATGGGGGGTGGTTACCTCTTTGGAAGGGGCCACAAAGATGAGGGAAGGAGAGAAGTAAAGTTTGGCAGCTCAAGGACAACATTCATCTTCTCATCTCAAATTATTCAGGAATATTACTCATGGAATTATATTAACATCAGCTGCCAACTGTCAATCTCAGTTGCCCTGAACACATGTTAATTGAGATTCTTTCTATGACAAGTAACAAAAAGCTAACTCAAACTGGCTTAAGCATAAAGCTAATTATTGACTTTAATATCTGGGAAATCAAGGGTATTTGCAGACAAAAGCTTCAGACATGGCTGGATCTGGGTGCATTTACTCAGTATTCTCAGGAAGCTCCTTTCTGTATCTTGTCACTCATGTAGACTTAACATTCACAAGGTCTTTCACCTTATGGTGGCCTCCAATAGTTCCAGGATTAGCTTTACAGCTCCAAATATAGTGAAAAGAGAATTTCTTTTCTCCAACAATGCTAATGAAAATTCTGGCCTAATTCTCATTGGCCCAGTTTGAGTCATGTGCCCATTCCTGAGCCAATCACTGTGGTGAGGAAGACAGATGCATAATCAACCTTATCCTCAGGAATCCTGGAACTGGGTGAGGGGAAAGAGGAACAGTCAGCCTCATCTCAACTATGGACTGAGAGTTGAGGCAAGATGATTCCTCAAAGAAAATTCTAAGTCTTGCTGCTATAAGTGGAGGAGAATTGTGGGCAAGTAAAAGCAACCAATGCCCACACCAAAGGTAAATCTGAAACCACATCCCATTTCAGTACAGCAAGCACGTCTCCTTCACACAGAGGAAGCTCAGCTCAAAGTGTTTATTTGGCCAGGACATGAACCAAATAAACACTTTCCAAAAAAAAGTGTTTGATCGCATTCTTCCTGGTTCATGAAAACACCAGTCCAGGTAAGATGGGGCAAGCATCATTATTTCCCTAGGCCAGATCAGTTCATAGTACTATTTTCTGAGTTTTTCCACTCTTTATTCAAATGACTAAGTATAACCTTTATATATTTATCTCTTTTCTACATTATGTACCTCCCAACTGTATCCTAATGAACATATTTCCCTCCTCTGAGAAATTACTGGATTCATTGATTGTGGAGAGCTGGAACATATATATTCCAGCTAGGTACAATTTTTAACCCCTTTACACAGGCAAAGCCAGGAGCTGTTGTCATGTCACAAACCTGGAAAAGTCTAATAATCTATTAAGAGAAGCAAGAAGACAAAGGTGGTTTGCTTCTCTACCCTCAAAATGACAGCTCACTCTGGTTTTATATTTAGACACTCAGGGCACTGTAGCTTTGTAAGTAAGTGGAAGTAGGTTTGTGTACACAAATTCTGACACATTAAATGTTGTTTAAACCAAAGCAAAACTTAGTAGAACTACTGAAATGCAGAATGTTACAGATACCATTTGAGCATGTATCTCAAGAGAATTCACTGACTACTTGATGAAAAGTGCCATGTTATACTCTTTAAAGACAATCTACCTACACCATACACTGATGAAATGATAAATGAAGTCTATATCTGTATAGCAATATTGCCTGGAGGCTATATTAAAATGAGAAGAGAATTGCCTTAGCCCAGGTTCCCCAGAAAGCAAAGCTCATGCTGCAATTTTATTAGGCATTATAGCACCCGAGGAAGAAGGAGTGGAGGCAAAAGTGAATGAGGCATAGAAGAAAAGAGAATAAATATAAAGTGCATTGCTAAGTTGGCCACACTTAGTACCCTACACAACTGAGTATTCAATTGTGTAAGACCATCTTCTAAGAGGCCATACGAACTATGCTGATCTGGCACAGTGGCTCACGCCTGTAATCCCAGCACTTTGGGAGGCGAAGGCAGGTGGATCACGAGGTCAGGAGTTTGAGACCAGCCTGACCAATATAGTGAAACTAAAAATACAAAAAACAAATCAGCCAGGCATGGTGGTGCGCACCTGTAATCCCAGCTACTCAGGAGGCTGTGGCAGGAGAATCGCTTGAACCCAGGAGGTGGAGGTTGCAGTGAGCCGAGATCACACCACTACACTCCAGCCTGGGCCACAGAGCAAGACTCCATCTCAAAAAAAAAAAAAAATGAAAGAATTTATCTACTGGCTCTCCCATTATCAAAAATAGGGCTAACTTCCTCCACGTCTAGGTTGTATATACCTGGCCACAGAGCAGGTCCCGTGGTGCTTCATGCTTCAGGAGAGAAAGCAATCCTCATGTGGGGAAACTTGGTCTCTGCTTCCACAGATGGGCATACCCCACCTACACTGGTTGGCAGATCAGGTGGCAGGTGGGGTGAAGCAAGTTGCCCTGGGCCCTGAGGAGATAAGTGGAACTTGGAGGCTCTGCAATTTTCTGATACAAGGGCTCCTTCAGCCAACAAGTTCTTCCAATTGTCTGGACATGGGCCGTCAAGTTCCAAAGAGAATCATGAAGCTGAATAGACAATCACACTTAAATTTCACTGTACCATGGACCTGCCTGTATAGGGGCTTTTAATGTAATATAAACTGGTCATGTAAATTAATTGTCCTCTAAGTTACATTTTCTTGCAGTAAAAAATTAAATACATGTAAACTAATCTTTTAATTACACTACCTTAGTTTTTCTTGTAGCTGTTTCATTTCAAGGGCAATTTTTTCTATATAAATATCTATCTGAAAGTTTTATAGAAGCCAATAAAATTTTTTTATTTTTCCATATATAACTTCACTTGGTATAGACATTTTTGGAAACAATGCGTATAAAGAGTAAAGTCAGAGGAAGTTGAAATAAACACTCCTTTTCTTTCAGGACAGACTGATAATGTCCTGTATATTTTGTTTTAAGTTTCTTGTACATGACACCAACAGCAATGAGGAAGATGCGTATAGAGTAAGATATCTTCAATTTACAAATCAGAAAATTCTTATGCCCACAAATCCCAATGGATACAGAGATACGAAAAACACTCCTTAGTTTTACCCTAAGTCCTAGAAAGAGGCTGTAGTCTTATTTGTTGCAGATATTCAGGTGGGTTTGCATTCCAAGGATTTTATGATTTCTCCAATGGGAGTTTTTAGCTCTAAAGGGATCTTTTAGAATATCTTTCCACTACGTAAAGTCAAGGCCAAGTAGACTCTGTGTAATAAGTTACATCAAAAGATGAATAACCTGCCAGGTGCAATGGCTCATGTAACCCCAACACTTTGGGAGGCTGAGATGGGAACATCGCTTGAGACCAGGAATTTGAGACCAGCCTGGGCAACGTAGTAAGACCCCTGTCTCTACAAAAAATTATAAGAAAAAAATTCAACAGTCATGGTAGCATGCATCTGTAGTTAGCTACTTAGGAGGTTGAGTCAAGAGAATCCTTTGTACCCAGTTCAGGGCTTCAGGGAGCTGTGATCATACCACTGCACTCCAGCCTGTGTGACAGAATGAGACTCTGTCTCTTAACAAATGAAAAATAAATAACAAAATAAGATGTGAGATCACCAAAGATTTTTCATTCATGAGAATCCAGTTGAACATTTCAGAAAATTCACCTCCATTTTCCCCAGCACTTTGACAAACATTCCATTCATTGTTACTTTCCACTCAAGAGTCCCAGCAACCACCCCAAAGGATGTGCGAGGTGTTGGTGCTGCCTCCCAGAGTTCTTCACTATCATGTTGGAGCATGTAATAATTGCCCACCATGTAATGAACACCTACTCTATATCAGGAATCATACTAGACCCTTTATGTTACCTCTAATCCTCCAAACGAATATGGAAGCAGGTGTTAGTATTCTCATTTGACAATAGGGACATGGGACTCGGTGTGAATAAGCAACTTATCTAAGATGACACCATTGGCAATTGTCAGAGATTGTGGGGTTCCAAGATCCATGTTCTTTTTACAACCTGCACTGAGACCAGGGTAAAGCCTTAGCCCCTTAAAAAAACAAAAAAGCAAGTCTGCTCTGGAAATGTTTGTCATTTCCCTTCCTGAAAGGTTCACCTACTCTAATGTCAAAAAAAAAAAGTATACATTATAAAGGAAGGTTACCTGACCTCTCATTAGATTGTGTCCATTGCAAAACTACTCATTGGTGTTGCAACATAAAATGTAATTTCTCTTTGTAGGACCTATGTATAACCCAGCTGGATTCTAGATATGTCAGTCTGACAAGAGGACATTTAGTTTGCTAAGCATTTGAGGGTCTGAGTCATCAAGTTTTTGGAGAGCCAAATTGCTCTGCATAATTGAAAAAGAATTTACAGTAATGGAGGTTGGAGGTGGGGACGGCAAGCAAACAAGATGACAGAAACACTTATGTTTCAAGATGTGACACCATGCTGTAGCTCTCTCAACTTTAGATAATCAACTTATTGGCAAATGCATGATGCAGATGAATTTCTTGTGGAAACAAATGAAAAGAGGCATTCAGGTATCGTATTTATATAGAACTGGTGAGCACCAAAACAAAGGGGATCTTAATAATATAATTATCCCAGAATGCATAGGATTCTGGGCGTTACTTCGTATTAATGAAGTTTTAAAGAATTGAGATAAGAGCTTTTCAAAGCAGTTTCGTGTAGCTCTGAAGAGAGGACTCTCACTGACATCTGGTAGATATGTTTACTTAAGACTGTACTTAGATGTGGGAATAAATTAGTAAATTGAAGGTTCTTGTGGAATTTTCCACAGGAAAGCAATAATAAAAGCCCAACTTTCCCGCACAACTGCAATTAGAGGAAAACAACAAGTTTTAAACAAAATATAGCAAACCAAACTCAGATACATTAGAAAGAGAACTTTTTTTATGATAAGATATTTACAATATCTGAAATGTCACAGAGTTAACATCAGGAATATGCAGGTAGATTTTGCAAATCAACAAGAAAAATTACATAAAATGCCATAGTAAAATAGAATATTCACAGAAGGAGAGGCCCAAATGGCTAACAAGTATATGAAGAGATCCCCCACCTCACGAGTAATCAGAAATATGAAAACTGACATCACTCTATACCCACAGATTAGGTAGACAGAAAATATCAAGCATTAACAGGAATGTAAAAAGATAAGAACCCCATCTTCTTCTAGTGAGAGTGTAAGTTGGTTCAGCCCATTTTTCCTAGCTCCAGGATTCCCATTCTGGGAAAATACTCCAAGCTCTTACAGAGACCTATAGGTATAGGAATCCTAGCATCACATACTTTGCAATATTAGGGAGCTGAGTTCAGAGGAGGCAAGAGGAGACAAATACTGGGTGGAGGGATACCTACCATGGAAATCACTGCAGCATAGAAAGCATTGAAATAGACCTGCATATGGGAACTTGTAAAAAGAACAAAACAAAAAGATCTATAACAATACTATTTATATAAACTGCAGACACAAAGGAATACCATACATTTTGCATAGAATCATATATAACCAAGGACATACATCAGGCACATTACACTGGGTGCCTGTATAGAAGAGATGAAGGGGAAAAAATGAAATAAATTGTAGCTATCATAAAATACAGAGTATGATTATCTCAAATCCCCACACCTAAGGCCATTCCCCCACAAAAATGCCAGGTTTTAACCATCTCTTTACTATCTCTTCCCTGAGTCACCCATGTTGTAGCAGTTACTGCAAGAAAGTGGACATTAAATGATTGAATAACAGAATCCTGGGTGAGAAGCACAATCTATGGGCTTGGAGCCAGGAAGATGACATTAAAAATGGCCTGAAGATGACATGGGAAGAAAAGAGAGAAAAAAAAATAGAAAGCAGTAGACAGTCCTGGTTGATAGATGGTCTTCTAGCAGCAGAATCTATTTTTCCAATCAACAATATTGAATGTGAAACTCCAATATGCAAGAGAGAAAAGGCTATTCAGCCACACCAAAGTCCCCAAAGTAAAGCTGTCTTTAGGGATCCCTAAATCTCCAGTAGACTTCTGGAAACCTCTGATCTAGGAATTCTCATATGTTTAAGCCAAGTCTAGGTGCTGAGTGTGTGAGTCAACTTTATTTAAAGGGCCAGAGTAGAGCCACTAAATCTCCTTTGCATCATCACCAGTCTACAGAGACACTGGCCCTAACGCTATGCTGCCTGGGACAAGGATGGGGAAACCTGAGAGACAGTCTTTGCTGCCACTACTCCTACTTTATCCTCTGAAATCAAATTGACAAATGTATTTCATTTTTACAGGCCTGGTATTGAATGTTCAATTTGTTTGTGTCATGTATGTGGGTTAAGCAAGTTTAAACTAAACTATCTCTATCTCTTCCCAGTTTCCCCCAGTTCAGAGGCTTATGAACCAGTACCCAACCCATTTCATATGGGGAATGACCCAAGGAATTGGGAATAGTTCGTCTGTAGAAGACTTGAAATGGCATTCTAGCTCACACCCAAGCTAGCTGCCAGGTGGAACAGAAAATCAATTTGTTCCGTGCTGCTTCCAAAGAGTATAGCCAGGATTAATGAATGAATAAATGGATACTACTCAGAAGTCAATATCAGCTCAAAAGAAGGAAGAATTATATCACACTTAACTGCCTACAAATGGACATAATGAGTTCCCCCATCACTCAAGGTGTTCAAGCAAAGACTGAAATATCATGACAATGAGGTTGTAAGAAGGCTGGAGCCTCAAATAAATGACCTCTCAGATCTGCTTCAGCTGCAGGTTGTAGCATGACCATGACTGTGTCCTCAGGGATCAGCTTTTAGGCTGTCCCTGCTGCTGTATTTTAGGTTCTCTACAAGGAAACTTGTGAGATTAACCTCAGTTAGATTTGACTTCTGGTGCCACTTACTTTGAATGCATAATCATTCCCTGCAAAAGCAGATGAGCCCGTAAAATAGTCTCCCATCTGCCTCTCCATGTTTTTTTTAATAACCATTCCACTAGCTCCTGAGACAACCTTCTCTGTGCAGCCATGAATCAGCCAAGCTGATTTGAAACCATTATCAGAGAGAATGATGTGCCAGAGTCAAAGAGCAACTCTAAAGTGAGAAAAAATATAGAAAATAAATCCTAGGATAGTCTGATACACTGGGGACATTTCTTTGCCATTGGTTCATTAGAATGATGTCAAAAACCACAGTAGTTATTGAGTCTCCATCATAAAATGAATCTCAATTTAATTGCCTCTGGTTGAGAATCTGCACATGGGTTGTTTGCTCAGGCACGAATTTATTTTGACCAAAATTAGTCTTAATCAGCTTGGCTGACTAATGATATAGCCCAAAAGCACAGCCAGTGGGCAGTTTGAGAGGCTTCGCTGACAATTCATAGATCAGAAACAAATAGAACTTTTAAAACGTGTTCTGCAAGGAGTTAATTCTTCTTCCACATTTCAGAGCACTTTCATTCAGTGCCATGGTCATTCACCATGGAAAGGTATCTGGGGAATGAAAAGTGCACGTTGACAGAGTGCTGCCTCAAAATAGTCAGGGTAAGGGGGTTGTATTTTGCTGTTCTTGTTATAAGATCTCGGCTACTCCTGCGTGGGCGCCTCGTGAAGCTTTAGAGCTAAGAAACTGGCTTATTTTGAATGTCTATCAGAGATGGGCATAATTAGATTCTGACCACTTTAAATTACTGTGGATTAGAAGCAAAACTAAAAATCTGCTGGTGCAACTTCTTCCTCCAAAATAGTGATTACGAGTCACATATTTACAAGGATTAATGACATCCAGCTTGTCATAAAAACATTGCAAATGCAATCAGTTTCATCATCTCCAGGAATCCTTTCATTCCACATCCAAGTGCAGCTTCTTTCTCTCCAAAAATAAGACCATATTTCTCCCTGAAAAAACAAAATGCACAAATACATCTGATACAGACAGGGATATTGGGGCAAGAGTGGTAAGGCGAAGGAAGTGCCATGATTCCAGAAGGCATGGTGTCCGTGGCATACAAAAATAAAACCACTGACTCCAGAGATTCAAAGTCAGTATATCTTTAACTTGAACCCAAGTATCCCTGGGTTTCTGAGAACTTATTCCCAGATGTTAACAAAATGTTTATTAAAAATTTTTTAATCTCCAGTTTCATTCCAAAGTAATTTTTTAAACTTACATATATTTTTGCTATTGTGAACAGTGCTGCAATAAACATACGTGTGCATGTGTCTTTATAGTAGAATGATTTATAATCCTTTGGGTCTATACCCAGTAATGGGATGGCTGGGTCAAATGGTATTTCTGGTTCTAGATCCTTGAGGAATTGCCACACTGTCTTCCACAAGGGTTGAACTAATTTACACTCCCGCCAATTGTGTAAAAGCATTCCTATTTCACATCCTCTCCAGCATCTGTTGTCTCCTAACTTTTTAATGATCGCCATTCTAGCTGGCGTGAAATGATATCTCATTGTGGTTTTGATTTGCATTTCTCTAATGACCAGTGATGATGAGACAGGGATGAAACTGGAAACCATCATTCTCAGCAAACTAAGACAGAAACAGAAAAGCAAACACCGCAACTTCTCACTCACAAGTTGGAGTTGAACAATGAGAACGCATGGACACAGGGAGGGGAACATCACACACCGGGACCTCTCAGGGGGTGGGGAGGTAGGAGAGGGATAGCATTAGGAGAAATACCTAATGTAGATGACGGGTTGATGGGTGCAGCAAACCACCGTGGCATGTGTATGCGTATGTAACAAACCTGCACGTTCTGTACATGTATCCCAGCACTTAAAGTATAATTTTTTAAAACTTACATATATTTTTAATCATCTAGATCAACTCAAAACCAAATAAAATTTCAATCATTCATTTGTATTCAGGTTTACAGTGCCTAAAATAATAATAAGTACCTGCCTTTAATTGTTGCAAGCTGGTGAGGACAAAAGAAAAGCAGACAATATATAAATGATACAGTTCACACCCAAACCCACAGAATCTGGCTCACTGGGTCCATGAAAGGTTAGTAATCAATAAGAGAAAAGAGGTGGGCAGCTTCAGTTATCACAACTGAGGATACTGTTCAGGACTTCCCAAATTTGAGGCATCTAACAACCACCTGAGAGGCATTTGGCACATATACAAGCACATTTTTAAAACGAGATATATTACACTTACAATAATGTTTTTCAATTTATAAATTAAAACAGCATAATTGTTTTGTCAATGAGAGAAGCTATTGTTTGAGATCTTTCCCCAGGTGTCTTTATCTACCTCGATGATGGATAGCTTGTGCTGTAGGTGAGAATCTTCTAGAACAAGGCAAATTTTCTTGCCTGAGACTAGAAAACATTATCTTGACTATTTTGGGGAGAAGGAAAACATTCTCTTGACTACTGAGGGGAGAAGGAAAGTGAAAGAAACTTCAGTTCAGTATGAGGCAATTTGAGAGTGAAGAGGACTTGGACTCCCATTCTGGGGCTGAGGCTATGAAGACAGCAAGACCCCATAAAAGAAATGGACGTGTGATGTATGAGTTCTCCAAGCCTCAGAGTAACAAGGACATGGCAGGATAATTTCATGATGTTGAGGCCCAAAGTAGTCTGAGTTTAGATAACAACCATAAAATTTCCCATAGCTCAATTTGATAGAGAAATAATAGAATCATCATATGCACAGGGCCATAAGAATGGCCCAAAAATTAGCTGAGAGAAAGAGAAAACTTGACATGAAAGAGCTTGCAGTCAGGAACGAGGAACAAAGCTGGACCCTGCGTGGATCAACAGGGGAAGACAACGTCTCAGCTGATGCCAATGTGGACTGTGTACTGACGACATTACAGACTACCTGTCCTCACCCATGACTTGACACCATAAGGAAATTATTCCCATCAAAACTATCTAGAAAGCTTGTTATCACAGATTCCTGGGCCCCAGCCACACAGTTCCTGATTCAGCAGGCCTGGGGTGGAGAGTGAGAATCTGCATTTCTAAGAAGTTCTCAGGTGATGCTGATGTTGCAGCTCTGGGAACCACACTTGGAGAATCGCTGTTCTGTTGCATCCTAACCCCCTGACTTACATGAAACTCAGATAGAAGAAGGAAATCCAAGAATAATGGAGCTGATACTGGGAGTATATTGATGGGAAGATAAAGATTTACATTTCTCATACACCTGTGCATGGGGACTAAGGTTTGTGTCCATTCTGGAGATATGAGCAAATGGCTTTGTAAATCTCTATTTGATTATTTTCTCTTCTGGAAAGCATCACTTCTCTATTTCACTACAACACTGAATGTGATTATTAAATACACCCAATAACAGAGTGATGTATTTCTTCAACATTTAATGAAAAAAGGTCATTAAGTGTTAAAACCCACTGTCCAGTATAAAATATTTTAAATAAATTATAGACAAGATAACAATGCTTCTAAAATACATTCTAGCAAGCCACTTATCCGCTCAATATTCCCCTGTTGCTTCCTGCTTACCTAACTAAGATCTTCAGGCCCTCGAGCTGTGGCCTGCAAGGCTGTACAGGGCCTGGGGCACAGCTAACCCCCTGTCCTCTTTCCCTATGCTCCCAGCTCACTCACTCTGCCCTGGCTACACTGAACTGTCTTCTGTTCCTTGAAAAGCCCAAGGGCGTTCACACTTCAGAATTATGTGTACTGTTCCCTCTGCCTGAAATAGCAGCCCCTGAGCCCCTTCCACCCTTTCCATCAGGCCTCCACTCAAATAGCACCTTATCAGGAAGGATTTTCCTCTTCACCTGCAAAAAATAGCTCCCTTCACCTTCATCTTCCTTCACTCTCCATCTGCTCTACCCAGGTCTGTTATTCTTCCCATCACTTATCATGGCCTGATAGATTTCATATTTTAGTTGTTTTTATCTTTTGTCTGCTAGAATGTAAACTCCATGAAAGAGGAAATTTGCTTTGTTTACTGCTATATCCCCTGGAAGTATCTGGCACATACCCTCACTCAGTAAATAACTGTGAAATGAACGAACAGAAAGAAAGGTCCAGCAGGCCCAAGGTACCAACAACCCTATGCCTACCAACACCCACAGAGGCCTGAGGGAAAACAGCCTGACCAGCGTGGCAGCCCCAATGGTTTCTGCATGCCCACCTTCCCCTTTCTCTTTCACCACCAAACACCCACCCACCTGCACTAAGGAAGAACTACTCATGTGCTGTTTGCAAGAAAGAAAGGAGGCAACAACCCAGGGTGAAGTGAACTGCAAATTGGAAAGCCAGGGACAAGAAGAGAATTCTTGCTCCATCTGAAGTAACCCACCTTCAGGTGAGAATGCAAGAGAACCGCCTGTAAGTCCATGGCCCCAGGATAGCCATGGCGACATGTGAGTGGATAGACATCCCTCCCGACATTTTTATATGAATAATACACAGGCATATTAATCCGTGTTTCAACTTTCAAAGTAGACCTGGTTCCAGACAAAGATCTCTAGGAGTTCATCCATAAGAAATATAAAATCTCAAAATTAGATCAATAGAAGAGACAGGAATGGGGCGAGTGAAAGGGGTTACACTTAAATATTTTCCGTAGGCTTTCTGGAAGCTGAGAATTTCCCTGCTCCAAAGCCCACAACCATAATTGCTTTTTGTAAGTAATGCGTTAAGTAATGTCAAAGGGGTCACATTTTTTTTCATTCTCAGCTTTTATCAGAAACACAGAAGTGCCACAATTGAACCCTCCATTATCACCATCTTCCTTGGAGACGTTTGAGAACTTAGTGAGTTTATCCTTTTGTATGAGCAGAGAGTTCAGATTGAAAGAATTTTTCCAATGAATCACATTAACATTTATTCCAAGTGTCTTTTTACATTTGCACCTTTAAAAAAGAGATTGAGTTTTCCAGAATCAAAATGTATCTTCTTCCTTAATACAGTGATAAATTCCCACTGACGCTGCCCAGATTATACTTCAATGAAACCAAAGATCCAGAGAAGCTGCAGAAAAGAGATTGAAGTGACTTTCAATTTAAAGTGATTAGGAGTTCAAAAAAGGCAACCTTTCTGAATGTCAAAGTTCTACAGACTCTCAAGTTTTGAATTTGGAAATTTAGAACACTGTTGTGTTAAGCGGCACTGAGAGATCCCACATATGAACATATTCTTAACTTTTCTACTCCTTTCTCTCTGTGTTCTCCATCCATTCCTACCACAGAGGCAGATTCATAGATGGTTTTCAGTAATGTATGTAAATGAATAGATGAATACATATCTTTGCATACCCATCAGAAATCTCAGCACCTTCTGGAAGTTTTTTAATATTAAGTTTGCATTTGTTATCTTGTGAATCATAATAAAAGACCGATGTGATGTAATTATTTTTCCAAGAGCCCTCCCAGTGGACAGCAACATACGGTAAAAAGATCATGGGCTTCAGAGTATAGATATGGATTTGAATCCTGGTCTCACTACCCCTTGTTTCCTTACATTAGCTGTTTAACTTTCTTTTACCTCAACTGTTTCCTGTTTGTGAAATAGGAATAATAGTACCTATTTTGTGTTGGGAGAGACAGTTCTCTCCATGGATCTCTCAAGCCCATATGCAGTGCGTAGGGTATGCCAAGAATGCAAGGCCCTGTGTACTCTTGACCCAGGCTATTTGTCAGGGTTGTGCTTGCAGTGAGCAACTTGGGGGACAAAGTAATGTCTCCGCCCTGGAACAAAGAACACAACTACTTACTACTTGCTATAAAAGTAGTAGATTCTCCAAGTTCAATGTTCCTTGGCTAGGACACAAACCCACTGTGGGTATAGGGCACCTCTGGACCTGTATCAGCCTGCCCTTTGAATCTTAGTAGCAAAGGGAGCTGATGCTGATGCTGTTTGCTGTGATGGTGAGTAATAAAGTTCTTTGTCTCTGACCTAGGAGTCCCAGGTCTTTGGCTAGCATCAGAAACAAGAAACTAATAATCGCTGGAAAATACATTTTAAACATTAATAGGTTAATTTATTAGCTTGTAAGTAGGGTAAAAGAAAACCCCTCACCTGACATTTTACAGAGCTGTTGAAAGGCTAGATGCAGTAGCCTAAATAAAATATCTGGCACTGAATAGGCACTAAATAAACACACACACACACACACACAAAATTTTCCTTTAGCATCTCATTTAAATTTCCTTAACTATCTTAGATAAATAGTTCTTGACAAAATCATAATGGCGGCCAGGCACAGTGGTTCACGCCTGTAATCCCAGTACTTTGGGAGTCAGAGGTGGGCGGATCACCTGAGGTCAGGAGTTTGAGACCAGCCTGACCAATATGGTGAAACCCCATCTCTACTAAAACTACAAAAATTAGCCTGGCATGGTGGTGTGCACCTGTAGTCCCGGCTACTCAGGAGGCTGAAGCAGGAGAATCGCTTGAACCCAGAAGGCGGAGGTTGCAGTGAGCCAAGATCGCACCACTGCACTCCAGCCTGGGTGACAGAGCAAGACTCTGTCTCAAAAAACAAAACAAAAAAAATTATGATGGCAGGAAGGTTGTTCTTTCCTTTACCTTTCCCATATAATGTCTCAGATCTGTCCCACAGGGAGTGGCAAAGTAACCGAATTCTCCACAAGGGCTTATAGCAGATACCTCTCTGGAGGTATAAGTGTCTGTGATAGGGGAAAACTGAAGAAGATGCAAGCCATGGGTCTCTAATAATGAAATTTCAAACACTGGGTGAGAGTATATTTGGGGGCAGGAGACCGCATCTATACTCCTCAAACTCCAACACAACTTGCCATATTCATTACCCTTCCATCCCAACACTGGATCCTCTGAAGTTTACTTCGCATCAGGGAAGGGGAAGGAAGGAAATTTTAGAAACAGAGTTTATGCCAAAATACAAAATCATTTTCTGATAACTGAGAAGATCTATGTGATGCAAAAGAACGTACCAAAACAGACTCTTCACCAGATGCTTGTAACCTGGTCTTTACGTCCAAACATACGTAGAAACAAAAAGCTGCCTTGCTCTCTGCATTAGTTTTCTATTTCTGCTATAACAAATCACCACAAACTTGGTGGCTCAACAACACAAATTTGTTGTCTGACAGTTCTGTAGATCAAAAGTCCAACACAGGTCTCACTAGGCTAAAATCAAAGTGTCAGCAGGGCTGGTGCCTCTGTGGAAGCCCTAGGACAGAATCTGTCTCCTTGCCTTTTCTAGCTTCTAGAGACTGTGCTCATTTCTTAGCTCCTGGTCCCTTTTCCCCATTCCTGGCAGGTCAAGCTCTTCTCACACTACCGTCTCTCCGGTTTGCCATAGCCAGAAAAGATTCTCAGCTTTTAAGGACTCCTTTGATGACACTGGGCCCACTGGGATAATCTAGGATAAGCTCCCAATCTCAATGTCCTTAACCTTAATCACATCTGCAAAGACCCTTTTGCTAGATAAGGTAACATATTCACATGTTGGGGAAGGGGGATGATTAAGATGTAGAATAATTAGGACTAATTGGGACTTGGAGGGGCATTCTTCTGCCAACCACACTTGGCTTCTAGAAGCCTACTGAGATTGAGTCATTCCCAAAGATGTTCAACTTGACCATTTCTCAAGAGCATTAAAATGGTTCTAAAGGTAAAACATTTCTACCATGGTGAGGCAAACGAACAGTGCCCAGTGATAGGGCATCTTTAATTTTTGTTTTAATTTCTACACATTACCAGAAAAAAAATAATTACAGGAATGTTTTTCAGATTCTAAGGGAAGCCACTCAGTGCCAGTAACCATGGTGATGGAAATTCTGAGAAGAATGTTAACTTCCATTATGTGAGAGCAGATGAAACCAAAGCCTTGGCCCACACAGCAAACCTTTGGGTAGCAACATGTTCTAGAAAAATGGAGCCTGAAGAGTCCAGATTGTTTTTTCTTGAAATAGCAAGCAAGTCTGAAATGATTACTACCCATGAGATTTTTTTTTAATGGTGTTAGGTTTGGGGGTGTGTTAGATTGTTTTGCATTGCTATAAATGAATACCTGAGGCTGAGGAATTGGTAAAGAAAAGAGGTTTATTTGGCTCACATTTCTGCCTGGCGCTGGCATAGTTGGCTTCTAGTGAGGCTTCATGAAGCTTTTACTCATTGTAGAAGGCAAGGAGGGAGCAGGCATGTCACATGGCAAGAGCGGGGAGCGAGAGAGAGGGAAGGAGGTGCTAGGCTCCCTTACATTCTAAACTAACAGCAAGAACTCACTCATTCCCATGAGGAAGGCACCAGGCCATTCACGAGGGATCCTCCCTCATGACCCAAACAGCCACCACTAGGCCCTCCAATTCTGGGGATCACATTCCAACATAAGATTCAGAGGGTGAAAAGATTCAAAGTCTACCAGGAGGTGATGAAAGTGATATGACAATGTGAGGTCTATGTTACCTGGAAGGTAGCGGGAGGCACAGCAGATGGTGGGAAGAAGAAACGTGCGTATGTACCTTGGAGATAACGCTCACAGGAAAATCTGTTCATTCAACACTATTTATTGAGCACTTCTGTATGAAAAAAGGCACTGTGTTAGGTGCTCTGGACTTGAGGATGAATTAATCAAGAAGCCTCTCCTGAGGGACTTTGCACTCTAATATTGAAGATAAGAAACAAAGCATTCTTTGAGCATCGAAGATGAACAGAGCTCTCTAGATCTGTGCTTCTCAAACTTTGTTGCCTACATGTCTTGTTAAAATGCAGATTCAGTACGTCCAGGGTAAGACCTGAGATTCTACATCTTTAACAAGCTCCCAAACAATGATAGTGCCAGTGCTGCCAGTCACAGGACCATGCTTTCGGTAGCAAAGATCGAGAGCAGCATTTCTTATACCTCATTGTGCTTGAGAATCACATGGGGAAATTTCACAAACGAAAGACGCCCAAGGCTCCTCCCACATATTTTGGTTATAATTAGCTACAGTGAGACTCTGGCAACAGTATGTTGTGAAAGCTTCCATTATGATTTTAATACGCAGCTAAAGACTGAGTACTGTTAACACAAAGCATTACAGCTGTTGAAATATCTTGGGTGTTGGTTCTAAAAATGTGGGTCCCAGACCCACAACATCAGTAATCGCGGGGAAACTGGTCAGAAATGTAAATTCCTGGGCCCTGCCCCAGGCCTACTGAATCAGAAACTCTGGGGTGGGGCAAAAAAAACTCTTTTAACACACTTTCCACATGATTCCAATGTGCAATGAAGTTTGAGACCCACCAATCTACGGCAGCTGTTCCACACAGAGGTGCACATTCGAATCAGCTGGAGTGCTTCAAACACACAGCTGTCCTCGCCTCACTGTGGTAGAGTCCTGACTGGGATATTATTGAAGACATCCACAGGTAGCTCAGATGTGGCCGTAGACCAAGAACCACTGATGGAGGGTGTTGCCCAGAAAAATCATCCCCTTCTCTTCTCACTCATTTATTCATTTCTTCAACACATTTCACAGAGCAACTACCTAGTCCTCAGCATCAAAGAGCCCTCACTCATTTATAGAAGAAGACTAAAGAGCTTGGAAGTGGGGAGCAACACAAAATGGGGAGTAGACAAGGTAGTAGGTATCAGCACAGAGATAAGAGACTCTGAACAGAGAGGATGGATCCAAGGGGGACAGCCTGGAAGCTGGGGACCCAGCTGGAGGCCAGCACAATCACCTGGGTGAGCAAGATGTGAGCCCTTCAGAGGAAGAGATGAGAAAAGGAGACCCATGACTCATTACCGGCGGCTCTGGCTTGCTGTTCCATGGGCAGCCCTTTCTACCTGTGATCAATACATGCCTATTTAGCAGCATACTCACTCTGTCTCTCATTCTAGAGCGTACTTCCGCCCAGAGTTAATCAGTTTTTGAATGTCGGCATCCTGTCATTTCATCATCTGCAGATTCAGTGACCAGAGAGGAGGAAACACAGGGAAGCTTTATATTAATAAAGGTCTCGCGTTGAATATTCCTAAGGAACAGTCAAAAGTAAGCAGTTCGTGTGCTTCTTTTCTGGTGACAATAATAGATTGGGCCCCATGCCTTCCCAGAGCTCCCGATAAGCAATTGGATCCAGTCTCCACTCCAGAACCTGAATGGGCTGTTTGCTCAATACAGCTACTGCCAGCCAGTCAGCTTCGTGGGACATGTGCCAAGAGGCCTTCCATTCCATTCCATCTTGAGTAAACAAATTAGAGTCCCAACAAAAACTCTTCCAATGAGCCCTTTACTGAGCTAAATTCAATATACGTCATCATCTAGGAGGAAGCACCAGAATGGAAAACTACTTTAAGTCACAGAAGCTAAAGGAGCAATTGTAAGTGTTTTCTACAAAGTATATATGCAGGATCAGCAGGCATGGGAAATGCACACCAGCCCCTGCAGGGATTCTGGGCTACGAGTGCATGAAGGCAGAGTCAAGACTGTGGATTCTGGAAGAGGAATCCCCTTGAGAGAGCATCTAATTCAAAATGCATCCATATATGGCTTAAAAGTCACCCAGGTTGTCATATCATCTGTAATGATTATTCACTAGAGCCAAGAGCGTTTATATGTTGAAGATCAGAACAAGATTCCCAGCAAAACAGTAAGGGAGCATTTCAGGGAGCAGTGGGAATATGTGTGGGATAAAGCCAAATTATAAAGTCATTATTAGGGTGGCTCACACCTGTGATCCCAACACTTTGGAAGGCCAAGGCAGGAAGAACACATGAGCCCATGAGCCCAGGAGTTCAAGTTCAGCCAGAGCAACCATCAGGCTGTGGCAGGAGGGTCACTTGACCCAGGCAGGTCAATGCTGCAGTGAGCTGTTGTAGCACCACTGCACTTCAGCCTGGACAACAGAGTGAGACCCTTTCTCAAAAAAAAAGAAAAAGAAAAAAAGTCATTACTTTAAAGGGCTTCCAAAGTCTATATAGAATGAACTGCAGCAGCCCAAGGAATTATAAATGGAGCTCCATGTATTTATGCAAATGTTGAGGGCATATATTCATTTCAAAGAGTGTTTGGTTCCTGTTGTATTATCAATGCCTGTCAGAATAATATAATGTTTAACACTATCTGGGTTTGAGTCCTGATTGCTACTAATTGACATGAGACCCTATGCAAGGTCCTCACTCTTCTCATCTATAAAATGGGAATAATAATAATAGTAACATCTACATCCTGAGGTCGGGCATGGGGGCTCACTCCTGTAATTCCAGCACTTTGGGAGGTTGAGGTGGGTGAATCACCTGAGGTCAGGAGTTCAAGATCAGCCTGGCCATTGAGGCGGGTGAATCACCTAAGGTCAGGAGTTCGAGATCAGCCTGGCCAACATGGCAAAACTCCATCTCTACTAAAAATACAAAAGTTAGCTGGGCATGGATTACAGGCAGGTACTTGTAATCCCAGTTACTCAGAAGACTGAGACAGGAGAATCACTTGAACCTAGGAGGCGTAGATTGCAGTGAGCCAAGACCGCACCACTGCACTCCAGCCTGGGTGACAGCGAGACTCGGTCTCAAAAAAAAAAAAAAAAAGATTATTGAGAAAATAATATATAAGGTTATTAATACTGTATTGGACATACTATAAATACTCAATAAACTTTGTCTATTATTATTGTCCTTTCCAGGAAACTAGGATTCTCAGCATGTTCATGGAGGGGGATTACATGGACCAGGGTAATACTAAAGACAATTTGTCAAGACATAGTAAACACAGTAAATTCTTCACTTAAGCTATACTAGTATTCAGTGCCTGAACTCAATCAATTCCTTACTATTTGAATAATGGAAAATAGCTGAGGGACTGCATTTTGATGATGCTGATCATGGAATCAGAAGAGACTAAATTCATGGAAAGACTTTCAGAAATTCCAATTGTTCATAAAATTGTATAACTGAGTAAAAAATTAGAAATATAACATTGAGACTTGCAACAGAACCTGGTTAGACTTCCACATCAATTCTACTTCATCTTCCAAAAAAAGGCTTTCAGAGCCATTTTCAATAAAAATTAAATTTACTGAAGAAAATAATTTAAGCAGTTATATGAATTAACGAATGTTAAAGCCATAAGATTGTACAATTACCTTAATGCTGTCTACACTGGCCAAATAATTACCAAAAAAAAAGAAAAAAAACTTTCCTTTTATTTATTCCATTGGCCTAGCTCATTTGTTAGGATATCCATGATAATCTCCTATAGCCTTCGTACCTACAGATTTTATGAACGTAGGAAACATAGATTCCATCTAAAAAGGTTGAACTCACAGAGGTAGAAAGTAAAATGGAGATTACCAGAGGCTAGTAGGTAGGGACAGTGGGGACAGGATGGGGAGATGTTGGTCAAATGGTTAGAAGTTTTAATCAGACAAGAGGAATACGTTCTGGAGTTCTATTGCACAACGTAGTGACTATAGTTAATCCTGTATTACATACTCAAAAACTGCTAAGACAGTAGATTTTAAATGTTCTCACCACAAAAAGTAAGTATATGAGGTGATGAAAATGTTAATTAGCTTGATTTAATCATTTCACAATGTATATATGTATCAAAACATCATGTTGTATACCATAAATGTAAACAATTTGTATTTGTCAATTACAAAATAAAAACAAACCTATTTTTATTTTTATATGCAAAAATTAAACAACTGGGAATTTCAGAAGCAACATAATTTATATCTATCTAATAGGAGTTGCAGATAGGA
Source organism: Papio anubis (assembly GCF_008728515.1). Taxonomy (NCBI): domain Eukaryota; kingdom Metazoa; phylum Chordata; class Mammalia; order Primates; family Cercopithecidae; genus Papio; species Papio anubis. The sequence goes on along the minus strand of NC_044977.1, from coordinate 170,209,884 downwards.
AAAAAGATCGAATTAGAATGAGGAATAATGCCAATAAATAAACAGAAAAAGTTTTTCAAAATACACGTTTTCAAATTGAAAGAGCAGGTGAAGTATCAAGAAAGACGAAAAAAAAAAAAAAAAAGAAGACCAACATCTAGAATGCTGAGGGGACATTTCAGAAAACCAAAGATAAAAACAAAATCCTAAAACTTCCAAAGAAAATAAACAAACATATAGATAGATAAGCAAATAAATAAACACATGTCAATCAGATGGTATTGCATTTCTCACTAGTAATATTAGGAGCAGAAAGACAAGAAAACAATATCTTGAAATTATTTAAAACTTATAATTATTAATTGATCTTTCAAGAATGAGAGAAAAATAAATATTTTCCAATATTCAAAGACTAAGAAAGTCTGTGATTCATGAGCCCTTTCTGCAACAAATGTATAGACAGCATGCCTAGAGGAAAACAAAACAGGAACAAAAAATGAACCTAAAAGATGATGCAGAATAATAGCAATCCGGAATCCCTCACCACATGAGGAGTAATGAGGAAAGCATCAGAGGAAAGAAAGTAAAGAAAGGCACATGGCAGGGGTTTTTTTAATTGTTTGAGAGACAGAAACAGATATTCAATCAGAGAAATGTATAATTTAATGTGTGTGTTAGCAGGTTTTACTGGTTTTTTTACACAGTAGTAAATAGAAAGGTAGGCGTATATAACCTTAGGAAACCTTCCTGAAGCAATACACTAACAACGGAAGCCATAAAAAAAAACCAGACTGACAAATTTGTGTATGTAAGAATTTAAAACTCTTACGGGGCAACAAAACTTCTAACAATGTTAATTTGGCAAGGAAGAGATAAGCTTCAGACTTGGAAAAAATATTTGCAAATCACATATCTGACAATTTGTATCCAGAATACATAAAGAACTCTTAAAAACAATAGTAAGAAATAAAACAACCCTATTTTTTAATGACCAAATTACTTAACAAATACTTCACCAAAGAGAGTATGCAGATGGCAAATAGGCACATGAAAAAATGTTCCACATCATTAAACATTAGAGAAATGCACATTAAAATCACAGGAAGATGCCACTGCACACTTGATTAGAGGAACAAAAGACAAAATACAACACCAGATGTTGAGTAGATGTAGTGCAACTGGAACCCATTCAGTGAAGAAGGGAGTGAAAAAATGGTAAAGATACTTTGGAAAACAGTTTGACAGTTTCTTATAAAGTTAAATGCACACTTAACAAATGACCTAGTAATTTCACTCCAAAGTACCCATAAGAAACAAAAATTTACTTTACCCAAAAACCTATACCTTGTGGTTCATAGCAACAGTAGTCATAATAGCCAAAACCTAGACACAACATAAATGTCCATCAACACTAGAATAGATAAGGAAATGGCTGGGTGCAGTGGTTCATGCCTGTAATCCCAGTGCTTTGGGAGGCCAGGGTGGGAGGATCACTTGAGGCCAGTAGTTCAAGGCCAGCCTGGGCAACATAGTGAAACCCCCCCCTTCTACAAAAGAGAAAAACAATAGATAAGGAAATTATGATATATTTACACGTAGAATACTAGACGGCAATGAGCAGAAATTGCCTACAACTACATGAAATGACATGGAGGAATATCTCAAACATAATGTTAAGAAAATGTTAAAAAAAAGAAGCCATATTATATAATTTTATTTATATAAAATACAAAAAAAGCAATGCTTGAAAGGGATGATGGCTGGGAGGGTGCACAAGCCGGACGCTACTAATATTTAGTTTCTTCATCTGGGTGATGGTTACAGGGGTGTGTTCAGTTGTAAAAATGTACTAAGGTAGACACTTAAGATCAACGCTCTGTCCTATTGTAAATTATACTTGAAAATGTTTAAAGAAAAACTATATAATGTAAGCCCCAGGAAAACCGTTAAACATGCAAAATGATCAAACTACTAATATTTAGGGGAAGACTAAGGCAAACTAAATCATTTAGTTTACCATTTTTTACCCATATGATATTGGCAAAATCATAAAGATCAAAAAGATTAATGTTTTAGGAGTGCATGAGAAATACATACTCTCACATGCTGTTGGTGGCTACCCCAAAGGACTCAGCCTTCTTGAAGAGCAATCTGGCAGTATTTATCAGTGGGCTTAAGTATGCACGCCACGTGACTAAACATTTCCACTTACGGGTACCTGTTCCTCCTATATAAAGAGGCATGCACAAGACTGGCTATTGCATCATTTGTAATACCAGAAAATTGGGGACCACGTAAATTCCCATACAAGCAAAATAAATTTTGGAACATTTATATTGTGAAATACTGCACATCTTCTATAGAGGATGAGTTGTATACAACATAAGACAAAATTTTAGGCATTTTTAAAAAGTGTATCATAGAACAGTACATAGAATATATCATTTATTTGTTAAAGATATCTATACATGTAGATACAGTTTTACATATATAAATGTACTTGGAATGTATAGAAGAGAGAAGCAGAAATATACTCGAGGTTGTTGACAGTGATTTTTTTCCCTTTGGAAGGAAGTGAGAATGGGTGGAGGACAGGAAATAAGAGAGGTGCTTTCATGATTCATGCTCTTGGCTCTGCACAGTTTCTGTACTGAATCTCTTACAATCATAACACATTCTCATATTATTAGTGCAATTTAAAAATGTTAAAGGGTATATTGATAATTTTAAAGAAAATACACTACAGAAAACACATAAGGTAGAAGTAAAACTAAACACTAACAACAGTTAAGCTAAATTTAGTGACAGTTGGTAGATAGTACAAACTGGTTAATTATAACAATAAGCAATCATATTCCCACATAAAATGTGGGCTGTATGATATAATAAACTCAACAATTGGCTGGTGAAAACAGACACAACCAAAGTACAATTTTTTTTTTTTTTTAATTTACAGACAAAAAATTAGGGGGAAATCTATGGCAGGTGCAGAGATTGGCATGTCGTGGCAAATGCAGCCAGCCTGTGGACAACAGTCATGATGCTTTACAAGGCAATGCAGTGAGTCCAGAGCTGCACTGGGAACTGGGCCCATCAGCCATTCATTGACTACCTTTTCCTCAGCCTACTGCTCACATATGTACTGTCTGCGTGGCCCACGTGGGCATTTGACTTAGGAGGCCCCAAAACTGTAAGAACATTATAAAAGTAGAGTTATAAAGGCATACTGGTAACAACCATAAAAATAATAATCATAATCCTAAAAAGTACCTAATGGTTAACATCAGTATCATAGTAGAAAGCATTGAGATGCCGGGACCGGTGGCTCATGCCTGTGATCCCTGCACTTTGGGAAGCTGAGGTGAAAGGATCACTTGAGCCCAGAAGTTCAAGACCAGTCTGGGCAACATAGGGAGATCCCATCTCTACAAAAAAAAAAAATTAATTACCCAGATGTGGTAGTATATGCCTATAATCCCAGCTACTTGGGGGGCTGAGGCAGGAGGTTTGCTTGAGCCCAGGAGCTGGAGGCTGCAGTGAGCCATGATTGTGCCACTGCACTCCAGCCTGGGCAACAGAAAGAGACACTGTCTGAAAAAAAAAAAAGGCCGGGCACAGTGGCTCATGCCTGTAATCCCAGCACTTTGGGAGGCCGAGGAGGGTGGATCACGAGGTCAGGAGATCGAGACCATCCTGACTAACACGGTGAAACCCCGTCTCTACTAAAAATACAAAACATTAGTTGGGTGTGGTGGTGGGCGCCTGTGGTCCCAGCTACTTGGGAGGCTGAGGCAGGAGACTGGCATGAACTTGGGAGGCGGAGCTTGCAGTAAGCTGAGATGACATCATTGCACCCAGCCTGGCAACAGAGCGAGACTCCATCTCAAAAAAAAAAAGAAAGAAGAAGGAAGGAAGGAAGGAAGGAAGGAAGGAAGGAAGGAAGGAAGGAAGGAAGGAAGGAAGGAAGGAAGGAAGGGAGGGAGGGAGGGAGGGAGGGAGGGAGGGAAAGAAGCATTGACAGATGAAATCATCATTAAATAAGCATAGTAAACTGTAAATTAAAGAAAAAAAATTCAACAATTCTAAATTATATGCCCCAAATAACAGATGAACATAACATATACAATTAAATGAATATCTGAAATTCAAGAAAAACAGGAAGAAATAGATTGAAATTATAGACCTAACTATTCCAATATAAAAATAGCCAAATGTACCAGTTTTTGAGATTTTTCCATCTGCCTGGTACCACTCTGAGCACTTTACATACATCGTCTCATTTAATCCTCACAACTCCATGTGGTAGGTACTGTTATTATCATTCTCCCCATTTCACAGATAGGAAACTAAGACCTTAAAAAGTTAAGTGACTTTGCCAAGAAAACTCAGCTAGTAATAGGTGAAGCTACGACTGAGACTCAAGTCTGTCTAACTCCACAGCGCATTCTCATAACCACAGTTGCCTCTCAATATGAAATAATCAGAAAGTTAATAATCAATAAATAATAAAATAATAGAAGACATTGCAGAGTTGATCAAGAGAATCAATCAGTTAGACAATGGAGAGAGGCAAAAGGTAGAATAGAATATACTTCATTTTTAAGAATATAAGGATGTATACAAATTTACCATATTATGAAGGTAGACAAAAAGAAGTCAGAAAGTCTAATATTTCACAATATTAAAACAATAAAATTAAAAACTAAAATTTCAATCAGATTTATGTCAGCTTTATTTATAATAGCCAAAAACTGAAAACAACCCAAATGTTCACTAATTGAATGGATAAGCAACTGTGGTGTGTCCACACGATGGCATACTATGCAACAATTAAAAAAAAAAAAGAGCATTGTGTGATACATGCAACACATGGATGGATCTAAAAAATCTGATTTTCAGTAAAAGAAGCCAGATGCAAATGACTACATGCTGTACGATTGCATTTATATGACATTCCATAAATGGTAAAAACTATAGGGACAGAAATCAGACCAGTGATGCCAGGAACCAGGTGTAGGAGAGTCGAACGCCGGGCGTGAGTGAACTCTACATGAGATGTAAACGTTCTATATCTTGATGGTGGTGGTTGCCACAAATTTTTTTTTTTTTTTTTTTGAGACGGAGTCTCACTCTGTCACCCAGACTAGGAATGCAGTGGCGTGGTTCCTGGGGCCCACTGCAGCCCTACTTCTGTCTGCTACCCCTCCTGCCTCAGCCTCCCGAGTAGCTGGGACTACAGGTGTGTGCTGCCACGCCCGGCTAATTTTTGTCTTTTTTTTTTTTCTTTGAGATAGTCTTGCTCTGTCACCTAAGCTGGAGTACAGTGGCATCATCTCTGTGCTCACAACCTCTGCCTTCCAGGTTCAAGCGATTCTCATGCCTCAGTCTCCTGAGTAGCTGGGATTACAGGGGCACACCACCACGCCTGGCTAATTTTTGTCTTTTTAGTAGAGACAGGGTTTCACCATGTTGGCTAGGATGGTGTTGATCTCCCAACCTTGTGATTCGCCCACCTCGGCCTCCCTAAGTGCTGGGATTACAGACGTGAACCACCACGCCCAGCCGGTTGCCACACAATTTTACACATTTGTAAAAACCACATTAAACTCTTTGGTTAGAAGAGGTAAATTTTTATTGTATATAAATCATATCTCAGTGAACTAGAGTTTTTCAATGCATGCAGAATATAAAATCTCCACATCATGTAAAAAAATGTTAAGTGCCTGAATACTTCCTACATCAAGAAAATAATTCTGTGCCTGGTGTGACTCCGTCCTGCGCAGCTGTTCTCTGGAGCAGTAGTTGTTTATCTCCGTCTGCCTTCTCTCTCACGGAAGTGTACGTCACCACCCCATGGAAGATTCAATGGACATGGAGACAAGTCCCCTGTGGCTCCAGAACCATCATTTGGTTGTGAACTAAAGGCCGACAAAGATGACTGGTTTAGGGTGGATAACGATGAAAATGAGCTCCAGTTATCTTTAAGAACGGTCAGTTTAGGGGCTGTGTAAAAGATGAATTGCACATTGTTGAAGCCGAGGCAATGAATTATGAAGGCAGTCCTACTGAAGTAACACTGGCAACTTTGAAAATGTCAGTACAGCCAACGGTTTCCCTTGGGGGCTTTGAAATCCCATCAGCCATGGGATTACAGTTGGAGTGTGGATCAAGGCCAGTGCATATTAGCGGGCAGCACTTAGCAGCTGTGGAGGAAGAGGCAGAGTGAGAAGACGAAGAGGAGGGGGATGTGAAACTCAGGTATTTAATGTGTCTGGAAGGTAATCCTCCCCTGGAGATAGAGGCAAGTTTCCACAGAAAAATGTAAAACTTGCTGCTGCTGCTGATGATGATGATGATAATTTTGATGATGAGAAAATTGAAGAAAAAGCTCCAGTGAAGAAATCTATATAAGACACTCCAGCCAAAAATGCACCAAAATCAAACCGAAATGGAAAAGACTCAAAACTATCAAGACAAAGATCAAAAGGTCATGAATACTTCAAAAAACAGGAAAAAACTCCTAAAAATCCAAAAAGGACCTAGTTCTACAGAAGACATTAAAGCTAAAATGCAAGCAAGTATAGAAAAAGCACACTGAACAGTGCTGGACAATACTGCAAAATTAAGTCCAAAGATGGGGACAGAGGAAAGAGACAAATACAGTCCATGCTGAGTATCATCAGCCATCCAGACTGAAGCCTTCTGTTTTAATCTGAATCCCCTTTCCTGATATGCCAGCCATGCTCCTTCCAGGCTGGAAACAAACTCACTCTTGATATCCTAAAGCACTTTCTTTTGACAGCTGTGATTCTGTGAACCTAGCCCCTTGCTTTCTGTTACTTGCGCATTTGCCTCACCTCTCTGACCATGTTTTAATCACCTTTGGGTCTCCTTGGCTGCTCAATAAATATTTGAATGAATCAAAAAAGAAAAGAAAAAAGAAAAAAAAATCCCTATACTACAGAATATTTTGAAATGATATTTCTGTATTAAAATTGATGGAGTACTCCCATAGCAGTACTTAGAAGAACACTCATTTTTCCAAATTAAGGAAGAAAAAAAAAACACTATAAAAGCAAAGCCTTTATCTGTTAAGAGGCTAAAGTGAAAAGTCAAAAGAAAATAGTAAAATGAAAATAATAAAACTAACAACATAAATGAACGAAATGCTTATAAAGTTGAGTTGAGGCCGGGCGCAATGACTCATGCCTATAATCCCAGCACTTTGGGAGGCAGAGGCAGGCAGATCACTTGAGGCCAGGAGTTCAAGACCAGCTTGCCCAACATGGTGAAACCGTGTCTCCACTAAAAATACAAAAATTGGCCAGGCATGGAGGTGCATGCCTGTAGTCCCAGCTACTCAGGAAGCTGAGGCAGGAGAATCGCTAGAACCTGGGAGCCAGAGGTTGCAGTGAGCCGAGATCACTTCACTGCACTCCAGCCTGGGCAACAGAGCAAGAGACTCTGTCTCGAAAAAAAAAAAGAAGGAAAAAAAAAAAAAGTTGAGTTGGTAAATCAAATTAATAGTTGGCTTTTTTAAAAAGTTGGGGACATGTTCCAATTAACAAAAAAAAGAGAATTGGCAAATTTATTAAAAATAGTAAAATATGGGGAGATAAATTAACAAAAAAGGGAGAATTGGCAAATTTATCAAAAATAATAAAATGCAGGGAGAGAAATAAGATATCAGCAATGGAAAGAAACAACTATTTTAAGTAGGGATGATAATATTCTAAACTATGTATGAATAAGTATCATTATCAATACTCTATGGATAGCTGCTAAAGTATTAAATACTAAAATGAGTCATAGCAAAACAGAGAATACAAATGCACAAATAAACTAATCACAGAAGTAGAAACAGTTATAAAAAGTTTATACCCCCCCCTTCAAAATGGTACTAATGAAGTCACTGAAGTATTTTCTTAAATTTTCTAAAAACAATTTACTCCTTTGTGATTACCAAAACTATTCCAAAATAGAACAGCATGTAACTCAATTGATTTTTATGGGGTAAATGTGGTTTTGATCACAAAACCTAGAGACACCAACAAAAATTTTAAATGATAGCTCAATTCACTTGTGAACTTTAAAAATTGAAAATAAAATCTAGGATACAAGGTCTAAGTTTACAGAACAAATTCTGCAGCAGGGACCGGCTCCAAGAGAGAACAAGGAGCACCCTGGAGGACGCAGAGTACAAGACATTGCAATAAAAACATCACAGACCTTACCCCAGACCCAGAAGGCTTGGTTTACCAAGCTCCAAGCTTATCCAACCTGCAGCCCAGGACGGCTTTGAATGTGGCCCAACACAAATTCATAAACTTTCTTAAAACATTATGAGTTTTTTCTGCGATTTTTTTTTAATCTCATCAGCTATCATTAGTGTTCGTGTATTTTGTGTGTGGCCAAAGATAATTCTCCTTCTATCAATGTGGCACAGGGAAGCCAAAAGATTGGACACCCCTGGTTTAGACAATCATGCCAGGCACTGTGCAGGGCTTGGAACTATAAGACCACATAGACCCCAGCATCGTGGAGCTTACATTCTACAGGAGGAAGTAGACATTTATTAAGAAAAATTATTCAAGTCTTGGAAATAAGATCAAAAGAGGACTGCATGTCTTTTCAAAGTCATACCAAAACTTCACCTAATAGTCCCTGCCCCTACTCCAGTGCTTATTTCATTATCTAGCAGAATGTATGTTTATTTGATTCACTATTTACCATTGATTAAAGTGGAGCCTCTGTGAAGTTACACATTACTTTGTAGACTTTCGTCTAGTGAAATACAAAAGACAACTCCAAAGGTTATAATTTTTTTGCCTCTAGAACATTTCAGGAAACAGGAGTAGGATTTTTGTCTATAATGTAGCAAACTTGCTTCAACATACCTTCCACAACTTGCAAATGCTCTTTGAACCAGCCTAATTATGCTTCTAGTTTCCTGGGTTAGATCAATCTTTGGCATGCACTCACTACACATTTGGATGAAAATCGTTTTTAACTTTTTGAAAATTAAGCAGTTGATAAAATAGACAAATAATTACATAAATAACCACCTAATTACAATTGTGGTAAGCAATTCAGAATGCAAAAGGGGTAACCTACCTTGGCCCGAAGGGTCCTCAGAGGCTTAACCAAAGGCCTGAAGGATGGCTGCACTTAAATGAGGCCAATGGGCAGGAAAGAGCCCTCCATGAACTTGTCCTTCCCTGGGTGACTTTGTAGCTATATGTAGAGATTCCCCGAATCACAGAGTAAAGGAATCAAAAATTACTGTCTATAATAACTAAAGCAAAGTTATCTTGTATTTTTGCACCAAAGCAGATTTTAAAATAAAACTAATAATAATAATGACAATAATATCTAGTGTTTACTAAGTGTTTATTTACAGTGTCTCAGGTCTTGTACTAAACACTTGTCAATCATCCTATTTAATCGTTACGACAACCCCGTAAGGTAGGTACCCTTATCTCCATTTTATAGATGGGAAAACTGAGACTCAGAGAGGTTAAGTTAATGTGCTCAAGGCAACACACCGGGCTTGCCTGATTTTAAATTTTATCTCCTTTGCTATCCTGTCTGTCTTCCAAAGATAGCTCTTCTTGTTTGTGCTACTTTATAATGGGGAAGGAGGACATTATTTTGGTGTTTTAACATATTTCTTGCAGATTAAAAGAAGGGAATGGGAAGGTGATGTGTGTGGAGGGTATTCAACATTAACATTTGTTAGTCCTGTTCATTTCCTGGAGCTTCCCGCTGAAGTAAAAAGCAGGATTTTGCTCAGAGTGGCTTTTCAACAATAAAGACTGTCTTGTTGAAACCTGTTTACTCTACGCCTTTGCTTTTAATTCTCTCCAATACAGCTCCCTCTGTTACCTTTGTCTCATCTGTAAGCCCTGAAGCTCTTCTCCAAAGGCTTTAAGCCCAGTTGAGTGGGCAAAAAGCCTTTTCCACCTTTTACCTTGCAACTGGTTTTGAGTTTCTCTTGAGTGTTTGTTTGACTGTTTAGCCAAGGATTGAGAGTCCCATTTTGAGGAGAGAAACCATTTGCCTCGGTTGTGTGCAAGCTTTCCAGAGTTCACCGATTAGCTTTCTGTTCCTTTTCTTTCTCCACTGGTACTTGCAGCTCTTAGGCAGAGGATGATACAGCAATGTAATTATCCAGTCACCTTTCTTAGTCTTATATTTAAAGAGAATGTATGTGTCTTCTATGTTTACAGAAGTATTTTCTAAGTGACCCAAAGTGACATTGAATTCCATCCTGGCTGACTTCTAACATCTCTTTTTCCCTGTGATTTGGAGTCTAATACTAGCCATGTTTCCTTGTGATTCTAAAAAAAAATTTCTTGAACAGCCTACAACATAATCACAGAATTTCAAAATACTCAAACTAAGACCCCTTAGAGACCATCTAGTCCACATTTTACACAGTGCAAAACTAAGGCTGGTAAAGTTCCAGTACTAAGAACTCCACAGAGTTTATTAAGATTTAACTTACGTATTTGCCTTTCCAATTATATACTCTTTGAGAACAGAGACCTTTACTTACACTTTTTTGGTATGTCATTTGCCACATATATTTATGTATGTAGTAGATACTTAGAAGGGATGGATCCCTGGATGTTTTATAAGAACTTTGCTCTAAACTGAATGGGGTCAGACCCAGCCCATAAGGGATGCACAAGGTTTTAAATGACACAGTCAGAGACCTAGAGAAATTTCATCCCAGCCCAGTGGGTCCCCTGGGGGATGCTTTGGGTTTTGTTCTGTTTGCTTTTTATTATGTAAGTAGTATGTGGACACATCCTTGTAAAAATTCAGGCACTACATAACTACACAGAGTAAAATATAAAGGACCTCCAAGTTTCCATCTGTTTTTTACTTCCCTTCCCAACATTGGCCTCTACTTATAAAGTCTATTCTTCCAGTCCTTTTGAATATATATCTTCTTCACATATGCAGAGTTTGTTTTTTCTTTTACATAAATGAGATTATGTTTTATTCATTGTTTTTGCAACTTTCTTTTTCATTTAAAAATATATTGGCAGTCTTTCCACATTAGTACATATGCATAGTGTTTCATCAAATGGATGTACTATAAGTTATGTAGCCACTTTTCTATTGATGAACCCTGAAGGTGACTAATTTTTTGCTACAGGGAACAATGCTGCACATATGTGAATATTAATTCAGCATAGATTCCTAGAATGGCATTGGTGGATTGATGCTTATTTTCTCTGAGTGAATAGATCAAAGGTAGCAAGAATGACCCAAACTAAGTATTTCAACAGATGGTCTTGGACAAATCACTACACCTCCCCTGAACCCAAATATCTGGATGCCTGACCTAATTCATAGAATGATACAGGTTTAAATGAGATAGTTGAGAAAAGTCTCTGGAAATCATGAACTGCTTTATAAATGCAAGGAACTGATAACCCCCAAGATAGTAATATGTTATTGCATCAACTAACCATACACATGGCTACACTATATGATCTGTAAAGCACACAGTACAGATGTCCAAATATCCTTTTCTTGTTTGAGTATGACTCTCCCTTTCTGTTAGGAAGTTGCTCCTCTCCCAACCCAACCATGTGGTACTAGTGTGGTTATCAATTATAGCACACAACGACTGGTGCAAGGGTAGACATATTACTTCCACAAGGCCTATAAGGACTTTTCCCTTGGATTTTTCAAACTGGGCCATGGGAAAGAAATGCATTCCTCATTGGTCCTGCAGTTGTGAGACGTAGTGTGGCATGACACTGCCAGGGGCCACACCTCCAGCTACGTGGAAGAAGTCAATCTGAGAGATGCAGAAATGCATGTCCTGATGGTATTGAAGGTCCTAGTTCTGGTTTCTGAGCCATGGCTTCAGTCCCACTCCTCTTCTGCACACATGTACCTTCTAATGTATTCCTCCTTTTGCCAAAGTAATTTGAATTGGGTAAAGGTGGCCTGTAATCCCATGTCTGCAGACACTGGCCCATTCCATCCATGGTTCTTCTCTTGACACTGTCTTTTTCTCCTTTCCCACCCACCTGGCAGGAAGCATAATGATTGCTCTTGGCAGAAGGTTGATTTTGATCTGTTTTCTTTATTGAACAAGATAACCACATGTATACTCCAATAGAGAGTATTTTGACAAGGAAAACGTGAGACCTCCCTGGGTATGGCAGTCTCTGTTTCAAATTTCTGATCATCTGCAATAGCTTTAGCCACATGATAGGCAGAGGTAAAGCTGGGGTGGGAACCAGGTTTCTATAAACAACAGTGTTCAGCTACGGTAAGATCTAAGACACTGATACTTCCCAAACTTCACAATCTACTTGCACCCTTAAAACTGAACTCTGGTTCTTACAAACTGAGGACCATCATGGCATTTCCAAGAAGAGAATATTTCTTTTTAAAGCAGCAGTTCTGGCCCTGAATTTTCTTCTGTCCTTGCCATTAGGGCATATTTAAATATAGTCTAAAAAGAATTATCCAAAAGAAGATTTGTCACTATTTCGTCTTTGCCCCCCTTCTTTTCTTCAAATGTTCATACTCAAGAGCTAGTTCTGTGGCACTAAGAAAATGGCATTGTCATTTTAATAATGTCTAAGACTCTTAAATTGTTTTGAGTAAAATTAGAGTTAAACAGCAGCAGCATACTAGCTAAAGAAGAAATGTATGACTTTCAAAGCCATAAAAACCTGGCTCTACAACACGGAAGATTTAGAGAGGCCTGAAGTAAGATATCTGACCTGCCGCTTACTGTGTTAGTGACCTTGGACAAGCCATTTTAACACCCTTGAGCCTCAGTGTCTTCATCGGTAAAATTAAATGTTAAGTTAGCTCGTATGGTTATTGTGATGGTTAAATGACATTTTATACATATACTTTATATATTAAACTATCAACACAGTGCCTGGGGCATATTATGTGTTCAGTAAATGGTAAGTATTACCATTAACTGTTAATAATAATTCTTCACATTTGAATAGTAATTTTCATTTTGATCCTAATAGCAAAATCATGTACAGCACAAGGGATAAATGTTCTCTCCACTTCAGAGGTGAACAAACTGAGGTTGAGAGAGCATGAATGGCTCACCCAGTGCCTCATAGATAGCTAGCAAATGGCAGATCTGAAATTCAAACGAAGACTCTGTGAGTTAAGACCCCTTTTCTTGTCTTCTGCAATACTATCTTTCATTAATGATGAGAAATAAATGAGATTCAATCAACAAGATTTTTTTAATTATTGACTATCTCATAGGTGCCAGGTTCTGTTCTAGGCACTAAGTCTAAAGCAAAGAACAAAATAGACAACAATCTCTCTTCTTATTATTGAGAGTGAAGGCAGTCAATGGAAGAATAAATAAGTGAAATATATAGTATGTGGTGCAGGATCATCATGGCAGACGGGAGGCAGGACTAGACTGCCGCTCTGACTTGGACAGACAGAGCAGCGTGTGGAGGCTCACATTGTGGATTGTAGCTCCAGATTGACTACAAGAACAAACCAGCAATCCTGAGAGGGTCCACAGACCCTCTGAAGGAAGCACACTGCTCCTGCAGGACCCAGGAGACACCCAAACACTGTGAGTGCCCCAACTGCAGAAGTGGGAAAGGGATCCTCCTCTCCCAAACACACACCTCTCCCGGAGAAAGTGAAGGTCTGTTTGCAGGAGCAGTTTCCTGCAGATTTCTCAGCAGAAAACCTACAAGCTAGAAGGGATTGGGGCCCTATCTCCAAACTCCTCAAACAAAACAATTATTGGCCAAGAATTGTGTATCCAGTGAAGCTAAGCATCATATATGAAGGAAACATACAGCCTTTTTCAGACAAACAAATGCTGAGAGAATTCACCACTACCAAGCCACCGCTACAAGAACTGCTAAAAGGAGCTCTAAATCTGGAAACAAGTCCTGGAAACACATCACAACAGAACCTCTTTAAAGCATAAATCATACAGGACCTATAAAACCAAAATTCAAGTTAAAAAGCAGAAACAAAAAACAAAAGAACCAAAGTACACAGGCAACAAATAGCATGATGAATGCAATGATACCACACATCTCAACACTAACATTGAATGTAAATGGCCTAAATGCTCCACTTAAAAGACACAGAACTGCAGAATGGATAAGAACTCACCAACCAACTATCTGCTGTCAGGAAACTCATCTAACACATAAGGACTCACATAAACTTAAAAGGGGTAGAAAAAGTCATTTCATGCAAACGGACACCAAAAGCGAGCAGGGGTAGCTATTCGTATATCAGAAAAAAACAAATTTTAAAGCAACAGCAGTTAAAAGAGACAAAGAGGGACATTATATAATGGTAAAAGGCTCTGTCCAACAGCAAAATATCACAGTCCTAAACATATATGCACCTAACACTGGAGTTCCCAAATTTATAAAACAATTACTAATAGACCTAAGAAATGAGATAGACAGCAACACAATAATAGTGGAGGACTTCAATACTCCAATGACAGCACTAGACAGGTCATCAAGACAGAAAGTTCACAAAGAAACAATGGATTTAAACTACACCATGGAACAAATGGACTTACCAGATATATACAGAATATTTTATCCAACAACCGCAGAATACACATTCTATTCAACAGTGTAGGGAACTTTCTCCAAGATAGACCATATGATAGGCCATAAAATGAGCCTCAGTAAATTTAAGAAAATTGAAATTATATCAAGCACTTTCTCAGACCACAGTGGAATAAAACTGGAAATCAACTCCAAAAGGAACCTTCAAAACTATGCAATTACATGGAAATTAAATAACCTGCTCCTGAATGAGCATTGGGTCAAAAACAAAATGAAGATGGAAATTTAAAAATTCTTCAAACTGGGCTGGGCACGATGGCTCACGCCTGTAATCCTAGCACTTTGGGAGGCAGAGGTGCATGGATCATGAGGTCAGGAGATTGAGACCATACTGGCTAACATGGTGAAACCCCATCTCTACTAAAAATACAAAAAATTAGCCAGGCATGGTGGCAGGCGCCTGTAGTCCCAGCTACTTGGGAGGCTGAGGCAGGAGAATGGCATGAACCTGGGAGGTGGAGCCTGCAGTGAGCCGAGATCGCACCACTGTACTCCAGCCTGGGCAACAGAGCAAGACTCCGTCTCCAAAAAAAAAAAAAGTTCTTCAAACTGAATGACAATAATGACACAACCTATCAAAACCTCTGGGATACAGCACAGGCAGTGCTAAGAGGAAAGTCCATAGCCTTAATGCCTACATCAAAAAGACTGAAAGAGGGTTTTGCACAGAGTGCCATGGTCTGACTTACATTTTAAAATAATCACTCTGGTTGCTATGTTGGGATTAGCCTTTATGAAGGTAAGGGTGGAAGCAGGGAAACATGTTAGAAGATGACTGCAGTAGAAAGATGGTGATGGCTTGATTCTAAGCAAACTGTCGCAAGCACAGAAAACCAAACACCGCATGTTCTCACTCATAAGTGGGAATTGAACAATGAGAACACTTGGACACAGGAAGGGGAACATCATACACCGGGGACTGTCGTGAGGTTGGGGGAGGAGGGGAGGGATAGCATTAGGAGATATACCTAATGTAAATGACGAGTTAATGGGTGCAGCACACCAACATGGCACATGTATACATATGTAACAAACCTGCAGGTTGTGCACATGTACCCTAGAATATAAATTATAATTTAAAAAATCTTAGATATATATTAATAAGTGAAGAAAGCCAATCTGAAAAGACTCCATACTATGTGATTCCAAATTTATGATATCCTAGAAAAGGCAAAACTATGGAGCCAGTGAGAAGACCAGTGGTCGCCAGAGATTGTTTAAGCACAAAGGATTTTTTGGGCAGTAAAAATACTCTGTATGATATTATAATGGTGAATACATGTCATTATACATTTGTCAAAACCCGTAAAATGTGCAACATCAAGAGTGAATCCTAATATAAACTATGGACTTTTGGTGATACTGATGTATTAATACATGTTTATCAATTGTAACAAATGTACCTGCTCTAGTGGGGGATGTTGATAGTTGGGGAGACTGTGCAGTGGTGGGGCAAGGAGATATATGGAAAACCTCAGTACGTTATTCTCAATTATGCTGTGAACCTAAAACTATTCTTAAAAAAAATTAAGTCTTGAAAATGGTTGCTTTGAAGTTACATAAAAATTCATGAAAATATATGCAAATATCAATAAGAAAAGAAAAAATAGTATCAGACATTTTTGAGTAAATAACTCAAACAACACTAAAATATAATATAAAGTAAAA
The DNA here is from genome assembly GCF_008728515.1 of Papio anubis. NCBI lineage: Eukaryota > Metazoa > Chordata > Mammalia > Primates > Cercopithecidae > Papio > Papio anubis. The sequence goes on along the minus strand of NC_044977.1, from coordinate 170,193,607 downwards.
CCTGAATAAAACTTAAATCCTTAAAAAAAAAAAAAAGGTGATGGCTTGAACCAGGATAGTAATAGTGTAAGGAGTGAGAAAATGGTCAAAATCTGAAAAGATCCTTTTTTATTATGAAAATTTTCAAGTATTAAAAAAGTAGAGAGAGTAACACAGCAAACTTCTGTAAATTCATCACCCAAATTCAATAATTATCAAAACTTTGCCACATTTGCTTAACCAGCTCTTGTTTTTCATGGGTTGTTTTTTTGTTTTGTTTTGTTTTTTGTTTTTTTTGACTGAAGTATTTTAAAATAAATTACATACATTTGACCCAGCAATCTCATTATTGGGTATATGCCCAAAGGAATATAAATCATTCCATCATAAAGATACATGCACTTGTCTGTTCATCACAGCACTTTTCACAATAGCAAAGACATAGAATCAACCTACATGCCTGTCAATGGCGGACTGGATAAAGAAAACGTGGTACATATACACCATGGAATACTACAAAGCAATAAAAAAGAATAAAATCATGTCCCTTGCAGCAAAACAGATGCAGCTGGAGGCCATTATCCTAAGAAAATTAATGCAGGAACAAAAAACCAAATACTGCATGTTCTCACTTGTAAGTTGGAGCTAAACATTGAGCACACAGGGACATAAAAAGGGGAACAACAGACATCAGGGCTTACTTGAGGGTAGAGGGTAGGAGGAGGGGGAGGATAGAAAACTATCTATTGGGTACTATGCTCACTACCTGGGTAATAAAATCATTTGTACACCAAACCCTAGTGACACACAATTTATCCTTGTCAAACCTGCACATATATCCCCTGCATCTAAAATAAAAGTTGGAAGAAAAATAATAAATAAAATCTCTTCTTCAAAAAAATTACGTTGTATAATTTCACTGCTACATATTGTATGCAGTATGCATTTCTCTGAAAATCTGAACATAAATACAATCACAATCACACCTAAGAAAATTATCAATAACTCTTTGATATCAACCCATACTACAAACCAATTTCCCTAACTGTCTTAAAAATTTCTTTCACAGTTGAATTGTTTGAATCAAGGTATAAACATTGTAATACACTACATTTGTTTAGGTCTGAGTCTCTTTTAACCTAAAGGAGCACACACGTACACACACAGAAGCGCACACACACACACACAAGCACACACACTTTTTTCCCTTTAGCATTTCCCTGTGATTTACAAAATCCCCATAATATTCCTGCATAACGCCCCACATCCCAAATGTGTCCCTTTGCTCCTCTGTAGTGTAATTAACTCTAGAAGCTTGGTTAGATTTAGTTTCATTTTTTTTCAAAAACATTTCATAGACAAAGTATATTTTATAAATGCATTACATCAGGAGTTACCCAATATATTGTTGTTCCATTTATAGTGACATTCACGATAGTGATCATTCCCCATCTACATATAAATAATGATTCTAATCCACTGACAACCATTGTGTAAAACAATTATTTCATGAGACCAAGGAGGAGAAGAACAAGGTAGTTGTAATACTGGGTATATTTTTTCCACTTACCGATATGTTGAAATGTATCCATGTTGATATCTATACTAGTCATTTCATACATGTCTAGTTATTTTAATTACTATATAGTACTCTACTGCATAGAAAAATAACACATTTCATTTATCCCTTCTTCTATTGGTGAAAAAAAGGATATGTCCTTTTTTTATCAAAAACAGTAGCAAAGAATATCCTTGTGCATTTTTCAGTGTGTATGCATATGAGAGTTTCTCTAAAATCAAGGGCAGGAATCAGAAACCTTTTTCTATAAAGAACCAGGTAGCAAATAGTTCAGGCTTTGTGGGCCATATGGTCTCTGTTGCCATTACTCTGTCATGTAGCAGGAAAATAGTCATCAACATTGTGTAAATGAAAAAGCATGCACACAGCTGGGTTTTTATAAGAGCAGATTTACAAAAACAGGTCATGGGCCAGATTTGGCCTGAAGGCCATAGTTTGCTGACCCCTGGTGTAGAGTATGAAAATAGAGTATGTTCATCTTCAGCTTTGTTATATATTTCTATTTTCTTTCTCCAAATGAGTTATACCTGTTTACACTTCCATCAGCAAAGTATACAAGTGACTGTTTCTCCACATTCTTGCCAACACTTGGTGTTATCTAATTTCTCAATTTGGGGGCAATCTGATGGTTGTGAAATAGTTTCTTATGAATGTTTCAATTTTCATAAGCCCAATTACAAATGTGTTTGAATATTTTTCATATGGGCTTTGACTATTCAGGCTTCTCATCCCTAAATTGCCAGTTTATAACATTTACCTACTTTCTATTGAGTTGTTTGCCTTTTTCTTACTAATTTGTGACTTTTATATATATTCTATTAATAGATTGCATTTTTCTGTTGATTATATGCATTACAAATATCTTAGTGTGAGTTTGTCTTTGCTCACAGTATCATTTGTTGAACAGAAGTTTTGTTTGGTTTTTGCTTTATTTTTAATGTCCATGGATACATTAATCCTTCCTTTTTCTGTGTATGTATGTGTGTGTCCTTTTTTTGCTTTATATAAGAAATCTTGTCCTACCCAATTATCATCTTTTTCTATATTTTCCTTTCCAGGAAAATAATTTCCTTTCTACATTCAGGTTTTAGTACATCTGAATGTATCTTTACATATGGTAGTTACCTAATTTTATCTTATTCAATATGATCAATTATCTGAGCCCCCTTTATTGATTAATCCATATATGTGTTCTCCACTGATTTTAATGCTACCTTTGACTTACTGCACATACCCACATGTTCTAGGGCTGTTTCTAGGCTCTGCATTCTGCTTTCTTAGTCTGCTTTTATTGGGCTGTCTCTAGGCTGACACTGTATCATTTTAATGCGATAATTTCATAAGTAGTCTTAATATCAGGCAGAATTAATCCCTCCCTATTGCTGACATCTTTGAGATAGTCTTCCCTCATCTTTACTCTTTATCTTCCATACGAATTTTAGATAAATTCCAATGTAAAGGTTTGGAAACAAATGTTTAAAAAAATCTAAGTAACTTTCCCAAGGCCCCATGATTAATAAGTAGATGAGGTGACATTCAAATCCATGCAGAATAATTTCAAAGCCCAGTTTCCAAGCCACTATATCCAAAATACCACCTCTACATCTATATTATAAAGTGGTAGAACAGGCTGAATTTAATGTCAGTAATCCTTAGGCTCTGGACTTGGCTCATTCACAGACAAGTTCCTTGGGAATCCCTCTGGACCTAGTTTCCTCACCTACAAAATTGTTACAAAAATAAGTTGTCTCAGAGCTATGAATAAACAGTCAATATAAACTGTAAAGCATTGATTCTGTAAAAGCCCACCGATACTGGTTAATTTTATATGTCAACTAGACTGGGCCACAGGGTGCCCAGGCATATACTCAAGCACTATTCTGCATTTATCTGTGAGAGTGTTTCTCAATGAGAATAACATCTGAATCAGTAGATTGAGTAAAGGGCATTGCCCCCCGTAATATGGGTAGGCCTCATCCAGTCAACTGTAGTCCTGAGTAGAACAAAAACACTAGGTAAGAGGGAACTCTTGCTGCCTGACTGCTGTAAGATAAGACATCAGACTTTTCCTGTCTTTAGACTTGAACGGAAACCTTGGCCTTTCTTGGGTCTCAAGCCTGCTAGCTTTTAGACTGGAACTTACATTATCAGCCCTCCTGGTTCTCAAGAACTAGAACTACACCACAGATTCTACTGAGTTTCAAGTTGTTCAACTGCACTGTACCTCCATAATCATGTGAGCCAATTCCTCATAATCAACAAACACACACACACATATATTCTATTGGTTCTGTTTCTCTGGAGAACCCTGACTAATACAGATTTTGCTACCAAGAGTGGTCCTAGAGGAACATAATTTTAAGAATGAGTTTTCTGAATTGGTTTTGAGGTATTTGGAATCAGATCTCTAATCTGATTAAAGACACTAATGATTCTATTTCCAGTAGTAAAGAGAGCATTGAAAGTCCACAGTGTGATTTGGCAATAAAAATACACAAAATATCACCATTGAATACTCCTAGTCAACTACTTATAAGAATCAAAGAGCTTGGTAACCGTGTATGTACTTTCAAACATTTTTGGGCAAGCTAACAAATGTAATGAGATTGGCTGGTTGTTTCTACTATTGCTGGACAAGGTGGAGAAAGATAAGGATGAGCTCAGGGGTTTGAGTTGCCAGCCCAAGCATTGTATAAATGACTGGAAAACTTCTACATTTGCCCTAAAAGATATCCTTATCTCCTATAGCTGCAGAGCTGAGATTGCTGAAAATTAAAAGGCAGAACCTCACCCTATGACTGGCTGAATTACAATACAAAGTTGAACTCCCAGCCTTGCAGGGTGTCTATGGTAAAGGTGAAGGCATTGGTTGGGAAGAAATGGGCTTCTGAAAAATTGTAATGGGAACATGCAGGAAGATCTTGATGAATTTGGGGTCATTGAGCACCTAAATTCTGATGAGTCTTCTTTGCCAGTGGAAGATTTCTCCCTACTCCAGAAAGGGAGTCATCTCCCCATCCCTTGTGGTATAAGCCTCTGTACCCTTATCTAAGGAGATTAACCCTGAATTGCCTAAAAAACTCCAGTGCTCTCCCATGAGGCAGTTGCCATGGAAGACAATGCTGAGTCTCCTCAGAACCTAACATCATCAACTCTCTTTGCTTCTAAACCTATAATTAGACTCACGTCCTAGTAGGTCCCTATAGGTAAAGTACAAAAGGTAACCCATAAGGAAGCGTGCTACACTCCAAAAGAATAACTGGAGTTTTCTAATGTACACAGAAATCTAAGGAATATGTGTGGAAACAGATATTAAGAATGTGAAATGATGGTAGAAGGAACATAAAGTTGGATCAAGCCAAATTTTTTGATATGGTCTCACTATGCAGAGATTCTGCATTTAATGTTGCAGCTCAGAGATTAAGGAGTCTAATAGTTTGGTTGACTGGCTAAAACATGGACCTAAGACCACAGTGCGCAAGTTGGAAATGCTGGACCTGCCTTGGTTTACTACAGAGGAAGTGATTCAAAGGCTGAGGGAGACTGAAATATTAGAGTGGATTTGTCATTTAAGACCTACTCATCCACCATGACTATGAAAAATAAATGTGTAAGAGGAACTTCAGCATCCTTGAAGAGCCCTGTGATTCCTCTTCCCATAGGCCAGACCCTAATGCAAGAACTACAGTCACTGGATTGGAAAACCTAAATGCAATGGGAGTAGTTGGGTCCTAGGGTAGCAGGGGCCAGATGGCAGGACTCAACTGCCAAAGGCAAGATGGGTATGGATACCATAATGGACATCAGAGTCAGAGAGTCAGAGCAGCAATCAGGATAGTCTAACTCACACAGACCTATAGCATTGACCAGTTGATTGCAGTGTCCTTAGAAGTAAAATAGGAAGCCTATTAAATGCTTATTTGATCTATAGAGCAGAAAAGTTCCAGGTCAAGTGAACAAAAGTCTAATCTGAATCATAATCATAGAGAGTCACAGTTACTCAATTTACAGTTTACAGACTTAAGCTAGTTTACAAACCCAGAGTACCTTGAATGATGAGTAGGCCAGGTCTCCTTGAGAAAGGATCCCAGTGTACAGCCAAAAATTTAAACTGTTGGTCTTCGATCGGCCTTCCCCCAAAGGAACATACAGCCTTCTACCAGGACAACATTGTGCTGGAGGAAAGGAAATAATCAGACCTTTTAGGGACTACTAGACAGCGGCTCTGAACTGACTCTAGTTCTAAGGAATCCAAAACATCACTGTGGTCCACCTGTCAGAGTAGGAGTTTATGGAGGTCAGATGATAAATCAAGTTTTGGCTCAAGTCTGTCTCAGAGTGGGTCCAGTGGATCCCTGAACCCATCTTGTTATTTCCCCAGTTCTGGAATGCATCATTAGAATAGACTTACTCAACAGCTAGCAGTAACACCTCATTGATTCCCTGACCAGTGGATGAGGGCTTTTATGGTGGGAAAGGCCAAAGGGAAGCCACTAGAACTCCCTGTACCTACAAAACTAGTGAATCAGAAGCAATACAGACTAGTATTGCAGAAATTAGTGCCATCATCAAGGACTTGAAAGATGAGGTCATGGTGATTCCCATTACATCCCCATTCAACTCTCCCATGTGACCTGTGCATAAGACACACAGATCTTGGAGAATGCCGTGGATTATTGTAGGCTTAACCAGGTGGCGACTTTAATGACAGCTGCTGTACCAGTTTGTTTCAGGTGGCAAGGCTGGCAATACACTTTCACTGTCCTATCTCAGAGGTATATCAGCTCTCCAGCCCTATGTCACAATTTGGTTTGCAGAGATTTTGATCACCTTTCCCTTCCACAAGATATTACACTGGCCCCATTACATTGATGACATTATGCTAATTTGACCTAGTGAGCAAGAAGTAGCAACTACTCTAGACCCATTGGTAAGACATTTGCATGTGAGAGGATGAGAAATAAGTCTGACAAAAACTCAGGGGCCCTCTACCTTTGTGAAATTTTTCTGGGTTCAGTGTTGTGGGGCATGTTGATAAATTCCTCCTAAGGTGAATGACAAATTGCTGCCTCTGACTCCTCCTATAACCAAAAAGTAAAATAAAATGCCTAGTAAGTCTCTTTTGATTTTGGAGGCAAGGTATTTCACAGTGGGTGTGTTACTCTAATCCATTTACCAAGTGGCCCCAAAAGCTACTTATTTTGATTGGAGCCCAGAACAAGAGAAGGCTCTGCAACAGATCCAGTCTACTGTACAAGCTGCTGTACCACTTGGGCCATATGACCCAGTACAATGATACTGGAACTGTCAGTGGAGATGTGGGTGCTATTTGGAGTCTTTGGCAGGCACCGGTAGGTGAATTTCAGCACCAGTCCTTTGGATTTTGAAACAAAGCCCCGCCACACTCTGTGGTTAACTACTCTCCTTTTGAGAAATGGCTCTTGGCCTGCTACTGGGCCCCAGTAGAGACTGAACATTTATCCATGGGCCACCAAATTACCATGTAAATTGAGCTGCCCATCAGAAAATGGGTGTTATCTGACTCACCACACCATAAAGTTGGGTGTGCACAGCAGTACTCCATCATCAAATGGAAGTAATGTATGTGTGATCAAGCTCAAGCAGGCCCTGAAGGTATGAGAACGTTACATGAAGAAGTGTGCCAAGGCCGAGCGTGGTGGCTCACACCTGTAATCCCAGCATTTTGGGAGGCCAAGCCAGGCAGATCACTTGAGGTCAGGAGTTCGAGACCAGCCTGGCTTCACGTGGTGAAACCCTATCTCTACTAAAAATTCAAAAATTAGCTAGGTATGGCAGTGGACGCTTGTAATCCCAGCTACCCAGGAGGCTGAGGCAGGAGAATCACTTGCACCTGGGAAATGGAGGTTACAGTGAGCCAAGATCATACCACTGCACTCAAACCTGGGTGACAGAAACTCCATCTAAAAAAAAAAAGCGGGGGGGCCAAATGCACAGTCTCCACTCCTGTTTCTCTATGTTCTCTCTCCATCATGTGAGGACACAGAAAGAAGACAACTATCGGCAAGCCAGGAAAAAGCCCTCATTAGAGCACAACCATGTTGGCACCCTGATCTTGGACTTCCAGGCTCCATAAGTGGGAGAAAATAAATTTCTGTTGTTTAAGGCACCCAGCTATGGCACTTTGTTAAGGCAGCCTGAGAAGACTAATACACCATCTAAATTTAAGATTTGGTACAATAAACCAGTTTATATTTTTCTGTAAAAAAATCTATTTTAAATCTCTTATTTATATTCTATGTGAATTCTCTTCTATTGAATGTAGATTTGAGGATCTTCAGGAAAGCTATTTTGCTTTTCCTGAGATCAAAATGGAAGTCAAGGGAAAACTGCCACTAACGTTCTTTTGCTTCTGAAGATAACACAGAAAATATTCCAGAACTTACAAGATCCCAGTATTGCTTCAAAGTCATGCTCAGCCAGTCCCACACCCTGCAGGAAGCCCACTAGAAGATGAGCGTGGGTCCAAATGAGGAAGAAAAAATCCCTGGGAGGTGAAAGCAAATTCCAGATGTGCACAGCAGGTTGAGAAATTGGGAGTAAGAAGTTCAAATGTTTTGGAGTCAATCTCTTTAGAAAAACACCTAGATGGCAGGCTCTAGCTGTGGCGTTTTCATACCAGAGTTAGGCTGAGCCAAAAAGAAACCAAAGTATCTGACAGCGTATCTAAGTCTGCATTTCTTCTTCTATTCCTTTCAACTTCTGCTTAGGCAGAAATAAATGAGCAACTATAAAATAAATCCTAAAAATAAAATAAAATAAGGTTAGTTTTTTTTTTACAGTCCTCAAGATGGAACACAGAAATTTGTAGGCTGTGTTGGCCTGAGTATCATTGAGAGATGGATTTGTTTATCCCTAAGTTTTACTTTTGTCTGCCCATCTAATTTTGCTTTATTGATCAATGTTGTCCTAGGTCAGGTTCTCCCAGAAACAGAAGCTAAGCCAAGAATTCAGGTGCAAGTTATTTATTAAGGAAATTCTCCCAGGAGAAACCTGTAAGGAAGTGGAAAACAAGCTATCAGCAGTCTCACGAACTGAGGCAATATAAATCAGAGTTCACAACCATTAAGGTCAAGGGGCTCTGATAAACATCCCCAGATTTAATTAGGACCGCTGAAGGATTACATCCTAAGAGGAAGGTCGAGTCTAAAAAGACCAGGCCTTCCAAAAACTAAAATCCAATTTCAAATCAGCTCAGTGACTGAATTAAAGCAATGTGCTCCTACTTTAACTGCCTGACAGAAACTAAAGAAATCTTCTTTTGACTAAGATAATATCACCCAAGCAGCTATTATTTTTCAACACAACGTCTTGCATTTAATAAAAAAAGTCCTTGTATGCCAAGAGACAGGTTCAAGAGAAAAAAGCAGACAATAGAAACAGAACAATAGATGACCCAGAGATCAGAGTTATTAGGTATGGGCTTTAAAATTATAAAAATAGGCCAGCGCAGTGGCTCACACCTGTAATCCTAGCACTTTGGGAGGCTGAGGTAGGTAGATCACCTGAGGTCAGGAGTTTGAGACCAGCCTGGCCAACATGGTGAAAACCCCAGCTCTACTAAATATACAAAACAAATTGGCTGGGCTTAGTGGCGTATGACTGTAATCCCAGCTACTCGGGAGGCTGAGGCATGAGAATTGCTTGAACCTGTGAGGCGGAGGTTACAGTGAGCTGAGATTGTGCCACTGCACTCCAGCCTGGGTGACAGAGCTAGACGCCGTCTTTAAATAAATAAATAAATAAATAAATAAATAAATTAAAATAGCCAGAGATCTCTGTCCCACTCTAACCATCCTTTAATCCTGCATCTCCAAGAAATACAATAAACACTTCCAGCTCTTTCTTCTGGTGTTTACCTCCAGCATAGTTGAGCATATGTCACATATATCATTTCAGCATATTTCAAATGATATGATTATGCTGATATCTCTGGATTCATCCATTTTAGACATTATCTATTAACTTCCTATTATGGTTAATAATATCTTAGTCCTCTCACAACTTTCCTGCCTTGCAAATCTCTCTTATATATCCTCACTTCTTTCCTTCCCTCCATACAATATAGTTACAGCCAATATATGGTTAATTCACTCTCTCCAATGAATTTATAAAGCCTCTATCAATACTGTTTTCCACATGGTCAGAAATATATATGGTTAACTATAAGTTCCATTTTATTTTCTCTAGAAACATCCCTCCTAAAGTCTTCCATATCCTCCTGCTCCAAAGTGGACTGACTCCTCTCTAACACTACTGCACAGCTATCATCTTGGGACCTCATTATTTGTAAAACTAGGAGTTCCTTTATTAATATGCTATGTTGAACCCCACCTTTCCTGGCTCCCATGTCTTGCTTTGCTCCTTTGTTTTGATGTGCCTTCTTAAGAAAGTATACATTTGAAATTTGAAATAAAATGCTTGGGATGCCACATGTCTGAAGATGACATTATTCACCTCTCACACTTGATTGAGTGGTTGTTCTGTGCATAGAATTCTCATTAGAATATTACTTCCCTCAGAATTTAGAGGGAAAATTCCCTCCCTATTGTCTTCTAGTTTCCCTTGTGTTGGTTGAAATATCAGAAATCTTATTCCAAACTCTTTATGTGTGACCTATTTTTTACTATCTGAAAGCTTCTAGAATCTTCTCTCTATATCTGAAACTTTGTAATGATGTGCCTCAGGAAAGAATATTTTTAAATTTATATGGAGACATAAGTCCTTCAGTTCTGAGAAATTGTCTTGAATTATTTCTTTGATAAGTTTCTTCCCATTGAAACTCTTATCAAATTTTTATCATCAATTTCTGGATCTCCTGTAATGAACTTTAACTTGTTTACCTGTAGGACAAATCAACTTGCTTCTCCTAGTTTCTAACAAAATTGAGTTTTTATGTCCATTTCTTATTCTGTCTGTTTCTTTGATGTGATTGGAGAGAGAAGATGGAGCTGGGACATTTTACTCTGCTCTCTTTAAACTGAGCAGCACTATATTGCTTTTTATTGTTTATAGAGCCACAAAAACAAAAATAGTTTCATTTAAACTTCCAGTGTGTGGTTCAATGATAGACATTACAAGGGAAAACTACCACCATATATCAACAGCTGAGGAAATTCTGTCACAAACACAGGTGAATATTGTCCAATCCTTCAAAACTCTTCTCATTTCTTTTTAATTGAGAGAAAATCTAAGAACTTTTTAAGGGAAATATTAATTTTTCTACTGAATTGGAATATTAGACACTATTTTTAAGCTACTGCAGCACTGAGATTAGAGTCATTTATCAAAAGTTACAGCCCACACTCAAGACAGCCTGGAGGGAGAGAGCTGTTGGAAATCCATTCAACTCAGTCTGACTGACCAAGGCGAACGTGGTTGGGGCAAATTTTTCATGCAGGGGCTCAGCAGTGTTACTAAACACAGCCACTTCACGCTGGGACACAGTACTTTACAAAGCTATGTAGAAGCCAAAAGCACTTCTACTTTGAAAATGTTTCAAAAGCACTAAAGGAAATTTTCTTAACCACTAAATATAAGTGTTAGAACCTTTTATTGCTTTCACCTCATTTTCTAACTTCTAATTTACTTGGAGGGTATTGGAGAAAGAACTCTTCATATTCTTTCAATGTGTTTAAATGGCTTTAAAGTAATTAGCTTTTAAGACTTTCCACTCTGAAGCAAGAGAATATGTTTTTATGCTTCATTTATCCAGAATCCTTGAAGAACGAAGGACCCCACAGAAGTTAAAAATCCCATGGGATGCTGCTTTAGATCACACACACACACACACACACACACACTCAAGTTTTAATCCATTTGGATGAATTTCCTTGGAGCAGAGGATTCTAGTAAACACCAGGGTATCAGTAGGTGCAGGCTGAAACTCACAGGCAACAGGCAAGAAATGCACACATTTCTTGTTCACTCAACAGCTCATGGCGAGGCCCCAGTGGGCCAAGCACAGCTGGACACAACTTGCATCTGTGCTACAGGAGGTAGCTTCAGACCTATACTACTTTCCCTTTTTTAGAGGAAGAATAGAACTGTCTCATAATCAGGACACACTGTCTGAGTTTAGGTGCCACCTTTGCAAAGGAACGCCAGGATCACCAGATGCCCAGCTCTGGAGGCCTTGTGGGAAGCTGTGCTCACATCCAGCACCTTCTACTAGGAGGAGAGGGAGCCCCAGATCCAGAGAGCATAATGCCAGAAAACCTGCTGGGGGTATGTGGGCTTATTCAGGAAGAAATATTGGTTCTCCACAGTCTTTCTAAAATGACATAATTTTTTTGTTGTTGTTGCCTTCTTATTTGGAGTATGTTATGCCTTTGGGATTTGTACCTGTTTCTGTAGTATTTGTGTCTTCTCCCTTACTGTCACTGACCACTTCTCAACTTGGGATGTCAGACTTCAAATCTTCTGGCTTCTAATCTACTAGGGACTCAGAAAAAAAAAATAACCAGGGATGCTGAGGTTGTATATAAAATAAGTATACGTGGCTTCTTGTGAGGACCTGGAAGGCAGCCCTGTAACAAAGGACATGCTCCACTGGATCTGGTACTATCCCTCCAGACCAGTGGTTCTTAAAGTAGAGCCCAGGGGCCCCTGAGGCTCCCTGAAACTCTTTTAGGGGGTTCATAAAGTCACAACTATTTTCATAATAATATTAAAACATTACTTACCTTTTTTACCTTCATTCTCTCATGAATATAAGTGGAGTTTTCCAGAATATATAACATGCAATATCACAACAAACTGAATGCAAGAAGCAGCTGTGAGAATCCAGCAGTGTCCTATTAAACCATTGAACAGATTTGCAAGAATGTAAAACAATGCCTTCTTCCTCACTACATTCTGTTTGTTTTGAAAAAGATGCAGAAAAGGCCTTCGACAAAATTCAACAGCCCTTCATGCTATAATTTTTTTTCAAAAAAAAATATGCTAATATATAATGGGTTTATTAATGTTATTTTTTCATTAATGCAGAAATATTTTCTATTTTTCTCAATGTTGATTTGAAGTACGGTATATATTAATAGCTACAACTCACATAAACAAAAATTATTTGGAATTCTCAACAATTTTTAAGATTACAAAGAGTTCTTGAGACCCAAAAGCTTCAGAATCGCTGCTCTAGGTAACCTCTTTTGAGATATACAACCCAATGGATCACTTCCTGTAGCATATCAAGAGGTAAACCACAATATCTTGGTCCAGTGACACACCAGAGTCGTCTTAACAAATGTTTTAACTCATGTTAAATTTCACAACATAACACAAGAAGGGAGATGGTTGGGGATAACACAATCACTTGATAAGATGCACAGCTCAAAAAAGACCTGGAAATTATTTTTCAAAGCTGTGCAGAAGTGAAGTCTCAGAATGTTTCAAAGCTGTGAAATGCAAAGTCACTTTGGAAAGTAATGCCAAGGATATCAAAATTCTGCTTATGTGGCCTTTCAGGGTGGCCACACACACAGTATATATAAGCTACTGTTTTTTTTAACTAGTATTATTTTCCACATAATGGAAAGAATCATGAATTTACTTTTCTATGAGGATTCTCTTTACCTACAGTCAACTGTGATCATTTGCTTGCTTACACTCCACACTCTTCCTTCCAAGACATCACTGAAGCCCACTGGGAAATGACCATTTGTTCCCATTACAGCAGGTACAACTTTTATTTTAGTAACCTGATTTAAGACATGGAATTATTTAATCAATTGATTGTATTTCCCTAAGTATTATTCCAACTATGAAGTTTATTTTTACAAATAAAGAAATTGGAGTTGTCATAAAAGGATTAAAAAATAGAAAAGTTGAGAGCCAACCTTGAATACAAACTATTACAATTGTTTTTTCTCATATTCAGGTTGCAAATATACTCTAATGCTACTATGTAGATAGTTTAAAATAAATGTTGTTTGGGGAAAAAACTATTTTATGAAACATTCTTATCAAACAAAAGCAGAAACATGAAATATCAAACACATTAGAGAATTATGTTCCTTCCTTAGAGGTAAGTGAGTTAATCAGGAATCTTCACTATTCAAAACAAAGACAGAACCACAGAAGATACACCCTCAATCCCTCTGCAAAATCAGAAATTTAATCCAAAACTCCATGTATTTAACCCACAGCCCTTTATAAGAAAACACTTTAAATTTCCACTTTGAATGAATTTAGTCTTCATTTAGACCAGGCATCAGCAAACAAGGGCCTGTAGACAAACCCAGCCTGCAACCTGTTTTTGTAAATAAGGTTTTATTGAAAGACAGTGGCTCATTTATTTCCATATTGTCTATGATTGCTGTTCCACTACAACAGCAAAGTTGGGTAGTCAAGAGAGAAACTATATGGCCTGGAGAGCCTTAAAGATTTACTATTTGGCCTTTATATAAAAAGTTTAAATTAAAATTTTAGACTAAATTTTAAGAAAACAAGAAATTAGATTTTTCACACAGTAGATTGGAAGCAGAAAAAGGTGGTAGGGGAAAGAGATCCTTAAACTGGGCATGCTGACCTTAATAGGCAGTGGTCACTGTTGGTCTGATATTGTGGAAGAAGAATTAAGAGCTCTAAAAGGAGTCCCTATGATTGAACTGTCAAATAAGTGGGCTTTGGAAACCCCCTTGCCTCAATGGCAAACAACTCTGAAGGGCCAACCCTGCTTCAGAGCTCCCAAAGGACTGACTGAAGCCCTAGTTACAACCATGTTCAGGTCAGCTTCTCCCTCTGCCCAATCCTGTCGTCCTCATTTCCTTTCAGGTGTATCTCCCAAAAGCAATCATTCTGCAAGCAACTACCCACTTCAGTGTCTGTTTCCAAGGAACCCAGTCAAAGACTGTGTATAAAGAACATGGCAATTTGCATTTGCCTCAATCTTTAAGCCTTCAAACAACTCGATAAACACTTGTGGATCACCTCCTAGACTCACGGCACTACACCAGGCACTATAGGAAATTACAAAATGGGCAAGATACAATCCCTGTCCTCAAGAATCTGGCAAATTACACATTGTCTATGGCTGCTGTTGTTCTACTTCAGGTGACGAAAACTACCTAAGGATAGGAGATACTGCTTAAGGTATTATAAGATGAGGTTCATTGTCACCGCCACTGTAGATGGCTTGGGAGAGGGAACTAGGGATGGAGGTTCCATCAGCTGCCCAACATCCAGTTGAGGGAAATGGACAGATGTAATGGAAACAGTGTTTGGCCAGGAGCTTCGAAGATGGAGTAGGAGTTTAAGATGGGTGAAAACAACAACAAACATAGGAAGAAACATACGGAAGAGACTAGATGCAGGAGCAGAAAGTGAAGGTTCTATTCTGGAGATTCAGCCACAGCCCAGTTTGTTTGAAGCTTGGAATGGGACAGAAGAACTCTGAAAGGTATGTTTAAACCAGCTCATGGAAGTTCTTGAACACTAAGCCAAAGAGTTTATTTAAAACAACAGGAAATAATAATGATTTTGAGCAGAAGTAGGGTGACCATTGATTTTGCCCTCCACACTAGCAATTTTGAGAGTCAAAGATGGCATTCTCAATTGCCATCTAGGACAGCAGATGTAAACCAAGACTATTCCATGCAAATGAGGATGGTCACCTGAGCAGGAGGACAATGTGATTAGAACTGTTCTTTAATAAAATTAATGCAGTAGTGTATCAGTTAGCCATTGCTGCATAACAAACTGCTCCAAAGGCAGAATGATTTAAAACAAAACTAATTTATTAACTCTAAATTCAGTGAGTTGGCAATTTGGACAACACTCAGTTGGGCAATTCTTCTACTGCCCTTGCCTAGGCTTATACAGCTACAGTCGATTGCAGATGCTGACTGGTCTAGATAGGCTTAGCTGGCATGTACGGCAGTTAGTGCTGGCAGTCAGACGTGGTGAATGTCCACTGAACTATGTGCTTCCAATAGACCAGCCAAGTTTTTTCTCATGGTACCAGAAGGGGTCCCAGCAGCAAAAGAAGGCAAGTTCCTACATGGAAACCCATCTCAAGCCTCTGCTTGTAGCACATTTGCCATTGTCTCATTGGTCATAGCAAATTAAATAGCCAAGAACAGAGTCAGTGTGGGAGAGAACTACAAAGGCTTAGGGACATGGAGTGGAATTTCACTGGTGATTTTGCAAACATTCCACCACAGATAGTAGTGTCTGAGTTGGATTGAAGAAATAAGAGTAAACATGGAGAAAACAATTCAAAAATAATTATGATAGGGATCATATTTCCCACACTATTTTGTGATGTTCAAGGGATTCTACTTTTATTACCACATGCAACTCTTACACATTCCTATGAAATAATCATTATTCTCATTTTGCAGGCAAAACTGAAGCTTAGAGAAATTCAATAACTGTAGCCAAGATTACAAAGCTAATAAGTGGTGTGGGCCAGGTGCGGTGGCTCACACCTGTAATCCCAACAGTTTGGGAGGCCGAGGTGGGCGGATCACCTGAGGTCAGGCGTTTGAGACCAGCCTGACCACCATGGAGAAACCCCATCTCTACTAAAAATACAAAATTAGCCAGGCATGGTGGCACATGCCTGTAATCCCAGCTATTCGGGAGAAGAATCACTTGAACCTGGGAGGCAGAGGTTGCAGTGAGCTGAGATTGCGCCATTGCACTCCCACCTGGGCAACAAGAGCGAAACTCCATCTCTCTGTCTCTCTCTCTCTCTCTCTCTCTCTCTGTCTCTCTCTCTCTCTCTCTCTCTCTCTCTCTCTCACACACACACACACACACACACACACACACACGTGGTATAGCTGGATTCAAACCCAACCAAACTGGATCCAGAGCACAAACACTTACTCACCTAGTCATGCTACCACCTTGCCACTAAGGCAATGTACAAGGGATAATGAAAGTCTGAAGTAGAGTGCTGGCAGTGAGAGAGAAAAGGACGG
The DNA here is from genome assembly GCF_008728515.1 of Papio anubis. Lineage (NCBI taxonomy): Eukaryota > Metazoa > Chordata > Mammalia > Primates > Cercopithecidae > Papio > Papio anubis. Next base: position 170,177,083 of record NC_044977.1, on the reverse strand, counting down.
TTTGAGACATAAAATCAGTAGAACTTACTAACTAACTGGATGTGGAAGTTAAGAAGGAAGGATGACTCAAAGATGATTCAGATTTCAAACCAGCATGGCAGAGGAAGGCATGTGAAACCAGATGTTAAATTAGAAGTTTTGACTGAGGCCCCAAGATATGAGAGATACCAGATACCAACGGAGATGTGAGAGACAGACCAGCTAAATACAAACACAAATTAATTTAGCTGATACGAAATGCAAATTTTCAAGTGAAATGCTGGAGAATCAGTTATACACCTCTTGGGGATCCTCATTCAGTTCAAGGACATAAAAGACTCAAGAGAGTTGAAATCTGAGAAAAATTTATGAGAATGTATTTGGAAGAAGCCTTGCTGTGAGTAGTAGCCAGCCATCTAAGGGAAGGTATAAGAGAAACTTTCCCTTCACCCTAACCCAGTAACAGGGCCTTCATGGGCATTGCTCAGACACTTTGATGTGGTTCAGAGCCTGCCTGAGAAAACTAGAGCATTCTTTGGCTACAGACTAAAGAGCCATAGCTGGGTAGTAATTAAACTTTCCTCAGATCAAAGACATGGGATCCCGGGGATCAGATGTGGAACCTGCAGCAGGAATGTGAGCCTGGGGATACTAGAAAAGGGATCTTGCCCTAGAGAATGGCCTTCCAGGCCAGGGGAGCCCAGCAATAACAGCCTGGAGAATGTATTCATACCTTGGTGTCAGCATATCCGTGGGTATCAGCAGCTCCAGTGATGGAGAGGCATCATTCACCTCCTAGGGGTCATAGAGGAGCCAGAATGGGATTTGCAAAGAGCCCACAGCAGTGCCCGCAAGAAAAAGAGCCAAATGTAAACATCCGCCCAGCCCAGAAAGCACGAAGCCATCTCATGGTAATGTCTATTAAGTGAAAATGTACTTTTCCTTACTTATTTTTAGTCTCTTCAGCGTTGGTGGATTCAGGAGCAGCAGCTGGGGAGTCTAGGAGGAGGTGAAAGAAAAGTAGAAGCTGATCATACCCTTACCCCTAAAGGAATGCTCCCCTTGCCCCCACAGCTAGCCTTCACCAGACAAAGAAGTGCTTAATGAAAACTCATACATTAAGGTCCTAGACTGGACATTCTCATTTCTGTATCAAGACAATGTCTCGTGACAAGCTTTCCATTATCTAAGAATGAATAGAGGAGTTATCAGCCTCCTCTACCCCCAGCAGAAGATGGACCACTTACTTGTTCAGAAGTTAAAAGAAACAATAAGTAATAAAAATAACTCTTGGTTTATACCATGAAAGTGCTGCCCATTAAACACTTCCATTAATAGAAATTGGGAAGTAAAGTAAAGAGAAGTAGCTGACTTGAGGAATTTAAAAAAAAAAAAAAAAAAGATGGTAGAAATGAGTTTGCATCTTAGTAGAGAGGTTGAAGCCAGTGACAGAAATGTAAGGGTCATCTGCTTAGAAGTGGTAGCTGACTACTCGGGAGGCTGAGGCAGGAGAATGGCATGAACCCGGGAGGCAGAGCTTGCAGTGAGCCGAGACCACACCACTGCACTCCAGCCTGGGCGACAGAGTGAGACTCTGTGAAAAAGAAGTGGTAGCTGATACTGGGGAGTAATAGGTATTGGAGGGAGAAGGTAGAGAAAGGAGGGTCAGGACAAAGTTTTGATTGATGGTTACAGAAATTAGAAAAGGTTTGGAAAATTCACTGAGAATAACTCAATATGGCATCAAGTGCTAATGAAAGACCACTAGACACCAGTAAATTCTCCCTACGCATCAAAAGCAATCCTGTGTGGTGCAACCACTCTCTAGTCTCATGCCTTTCTCCAACAAAGCCGTAAGTGAGAGAGCCAGGCCTGGGCATTGTGTCACCAATGAATGGCTGACTTGGCACAGTGGCAAAAAGGTAATGAGCTAGTACACAGGAAAGGGCCAAAAGTCAAGAAGTTACAATGTGAATGCAAAGAAGAACCAGCAGAAGTGAGGGCATGACAGAAGGGGAAAATAGGCCATGGTTAAGAGGACAATTGCAAGTTTTAGATCCTGGGGGTGGTTCCATTTCAAATGATGATGAGATTGATGCCCTGGAGGGCATAGGGACACGGGACATAGAACAGAGGCTTCAGGTGCTAAGAAGAGCCAACAGGAGGAACATCAAAATCACCAAAGATTACGGCAGGAGATTAGGCAAGGAGAAAGATTCTAAACTTTGATCTAAAGTCAGCCAATTTGGCTGTGCTCACACACCTGTAATTTCAACACTTTGGGAGGCCGAGGCAAAAAGGCAGACGAGTTCAAGGCTGTAGTGAACAATGACTGCACCACTGCGCTCCAGATGGGTGACAGAGTGGGACCCTGTCTCTAAAAATAAATAATAAAAAATAAAATCTACTAATCTGTCTGATGCTACTTAAGAAGCAGAAAATTAAGGGTCATATTTTTTAAAGATTTCCATTTTTAAAAAAATCTATACAACTTGTAAATTGGAAGCATTAAAAGAACTAAGCCTCCCCAATGGTAGAGTGTTCATGGCAAAAAATACAAATTTAAAGGATAAAATAAAACAATTAAGCATCCATTATCTGTAGAATAAATGTAGAATCCTTTAGTCCCCAGATGATATTGGAAGATATGAGCATTATTGGAATTTTTTTAAGATTATCTGAACTGGGATGATCTGTAGAAAAACCAAAACTCAAAGTATCTTTAATCATGGCAAATTAAAACCTTTGAAAGAATGCACAACCCTCAGCCTTTATTGCTTTTACATTTCAGATGATCCTTCAGTGATTTACCATTGTTATCTCAGAGGCTTAATTTTTATGGAGTTCCTACTATATGCCAGGCATTGCCAATATAAAGATAAATAAATCTTAAGAAGGAGTTTAGCTGGCTGTAGTTGCCAGACTTAGTAAAGAAAAATACAGGATACCTTGCTAAATTTGAACTCAGATAAACAACGAAAAAATTTTAATGTAACTATGTCCTAAGTATTACATGGAACATTTATTCTAAAAAAAAAAAAAAGAAAGAAAGAAAGAAAGAAAAAAAAAACAATTTGTTGTTTGTCTGAAATTCAAATTTAACTGGGCATCCTATATTTTATCTGGAAATTCTAATTTAGTCCTTTTTTGTCTGCAATAAAAGGGCTTTAGCCAAAAGACATTTTGAAAGCAAGTAGTAAAAGAAACAATTACAATCTATGCTTTGCTTATTTTGCCAACTCTTTTTTTTTTCTACGTACAAACTCAGTGGATTGCCAACTCTTTCTATTGCTCTCAGTTACACAGGACAGAATCTAGTCACTCTAACCAGCCCTTGATCAGGTAACCTCCCTAGTCATATGTCCTGACGGCACACTGTACTTTTTCACAGGGATATTGCTGTATTCATCTAGGGTAAGAGCTAATCTGTTATAACAACAGTGGAGTGGGGCCAAGGCTGGCAAGGCCACACCCAAAGTGGCCTTGTCACATCTCTATGTCAGGTGTCTGCTCAAATTGTTACCATTTGCCTGCCAGTGAGAAAGGAGAAGAAAAAAAGTAGAGGGGAGTTAGTTTACATTGTAAGGCTGGGACCTGGACGTGGTGCCCATCACTTCTATGAGCCCGGGCTGACTGGCATGGCCACTCCTAGCTGTAACGGAGGCTGGGAACTACACTGTCCTCTCCAGCTGCCTGCCCTGCTCCTACTCCAGGATGTCCCGGGTTACTGAAAAGAAGAGGGTAAATGGGGAGGGGGCAATTAGAAGTCTCTGCCACCGCCTATCATAATGGTAATTAGATCCTTAGTGTGTAATTATTAATGACTCCCCTCCCCATCTAGACTGTAAGCTCCAAGAGGGCAGGGGTATCCAGCTAGTCCACCACTCTATCTCCAGGACCTACGACCCTTTCTAGAAGCATTTCATAAATGTCTGTGGCGAGAAGAGAGGAAGGGGTAAAGCAAGAAAAGAGGAATGACTTCCCCCCTCTTTGCCCTCCAGTCTCTGTGCTTAAACTAGAGCTCTCTGAGGCCCTCCCCTGGCTTCTGCCCACTGCTCTCATCTGAGGATTCAGCTCTGCTCTACTCTCCTCCCCCCCTGACTCTGGGACCTGGAGGACAGCTTCTGCTCTCAGCTACACAGGCCCAAAAACACTGTGTGTGGCTCCATCTGTCTACATGGGCATTTGGCTCACACTGGCCTAGCCAATGAACAGTGTATACCTTTGCTATAGGACCCTCCTCCAACCATCTGTTTCTCATTTGTTCAGCCTCAGCATTGTGACCCCCTCAATAACACACGAGATTCTAATTCTAGTTTTGCCACAACCTCCAATGAACGAATGTTCCTCATTTTGAAGGGACTGACAGGAGGCTCCAATTGGCATTTCATGTGCCTACATTCTACATGGGGTGGAATTTTCCAATTGCCTAGAACAGCTGCAATGACTAAGATTTGAGACAAAGTTTGACTCTTTAAAACATCGTACAGCTTAACAGAGAGAGTAGACATTTGGAGACAGCTGTATGTTCACCTACCATCTCAACCAATTTCAGCTATGTGAGTTAGGAAAAATGACTTAACCTCCGTGAATCTAGATTTCCTCATGTATAAAACATGAATAAAATAATACCTACTTATAGGGTTTTGTGAAGATTAAGTAACATGTACATTTTATTTAATGTTTGGTATTATGTGAGTGCAATGGTTGTTTTTTTTTAATGGCCATAAATCCCTCACACCACTACCATTAGGAGGTGAAATATATCTCTTCTCCTATTGACTTTGGGTGGGCTTATGACTGCTTTAACCAGTAAAGTATGATAGGAGTGATCTCCAAGGCTGGGGCAAAAAAAAAAAAAAAAAAAAAAAAATCCTTTCGGAGCTGCCTGGTCTCTTGGGATGCTTGCTCTGGGAGGAGTCAACTCCCATGCCAGCAGACTGACTAACCTAAGATAACCATGATGGAGCAACCGTGTGCAGGTGCTCCAGGCAACAACCCCATGGAGCTCCCAGCGGACAGGTAATGTAAATTGCCAGCCACCTGACTAAGCCAGCTTTACATCCAGCCCAGGAAAGCCTTCAGATGCTCAACATCTGACTGCAACCCCAACAAGAACCACTCAGCACAACCCTTTCTAGAGGCCTGGCCCACAAAATCATGAGCAAAATAAAATGGTTTATACTATGACATGTTGGGTAGTTCGTTACACAGCCATAGTAACCAGAGCAATGAACAATAGTAAATGGTAGCATACACTAATATGAACATAGTTTCTAAATCCCATAAGTCCTAGAATCCGGCCTTTCCCGTTCCAGCATGTGAATACTCGGGGGCATCCCAGCTCAGAGCTGTCCTGGCTGAATCAGTCTACACTCATAGTGACCTCTCTTCAGAGCCTCATTTCTTTCCATTCTCTGCTAGGTTTCCTGTCTAACTTCTAGATCAAGAAAGTCTGGATAAACTTCAGATAAACACTTTAAAATTATTTCCTGGAAGCTCACCAAACTGAACATGTGAATCCTCCCCAGTCTGCACAATTGAAAACAAGTTATATAATTTCTGTTTCTCAAGGCGGAAAGGGCTGTGCAAGACTGAGAACGCTGGGACTGTTGCCTGTCGTCTGGAATCACATTTTAAATAAACAGACAAAGTGAACTGCATAGAAATGATGAATAATGAAATGGTAGAAATAGAAATTAAAGAGCAATGGGGACTACGGAAGCTATTTCTGTCTCTCACGGAGAATTCCTCGTGGCTTAGGTTAGATGTTTATTTCTAAGGGAGTGGATTATTTTTAATGTCTGTGAACAGAACGCCTCCATGACATCCATTATTTCAAAATGCCTAAGATGTGCTTCTCAGATCTAAACGTCACCAAAAGATTGAGGAACAGCTTGAGGCTCACGCTAAGTGCGTATGTTTTTCTTTCAGCTATTTGTTCCATCAGCTATCTCAATTATTTATAGAATTCATTCTCCAATGAGGAAGTTATTTTCCATAGAGACTAGAATTATTTTAAGTTCTATTTTTCTCCTCCTGTCTGCTTTCTTGACTGGTCAACACTCTCCAGTCCATCTATTTAGGGCAGTTTCCTCTGGGATGGCACTTGAAGCTTACAGAAGACAGAAGAGAAACAGAGATTAGATTTGAACCTCACAAATACGATATTTGTGGTTGTGTCTTCTCCTCCTAATCCATACTTTCCGGATGTCTTGTGACATATTTAAGAAACATTTGCAGATGTGTAAGTATTTTTAAAAACATTCAGGATCCCGAAATCATTACAGCAATCACTTTAAAATAGCGGTGTGAATATCTAGAAAAATAAAATTAGATTCTTAGTGCCCTAATGTATTGGTCCCCAAACTTTACTGATTACTGGAACCACTCAGAGAATTTATACAAATGCAGATTCCTGGATTTTGTCTCAGGAAAATGGAATCAGACTCTCTGGGAGAGGGGCTCAAGAATTCATGTCTATTAGATGCTTCCAGGTGATTTGAGGGCTGGGCAGCTTTGGTAGTCTCAGCCCAAATGCACCTATGCCCTGCCTGAAAACCTCAGGAGGAAGGGGCTGTCAGCAAGCAACGTGTAGGTACTAGGGGAAGGTCTACCATTCACCCAGACTCTTCCAGGTGCCAAAACAGGGCTACGCAGGCCCTCCTTCCATTGATTCAAACAACAAACATCTTTTAGGAGTCTAATATAAGTGAATTATAAGAAGGCAGGGAACAGAAGAATACGACATTCTCTGCCATCAAGAAACTGAGAATCTACTCACTCAGCCATTCATTCATTCATTCACCAAATGTTTATTGAGCATCTGCTATATACTATTCTAGACAATCAAGATACAGTAGTAAACAAGCATAGTTCCTGTACTCATGAGATATAGTATTTAACACCGTTTACATCCCTGTTTTCAGAAGATAAACAGGCAACATATAAGCTTGGCTTTGACAATTGCATTAGGCACCTCTTTAGGCAGAAGCAATATCTAATTTGCATTAACCTTAGCATGAGTGCCTCCTTAAATTCTGCACCCTAGACACCTTACCTGCCTCATCCTAGTTCCAGTTGTGAGGTTCACTGGTTCCTAGATGGGATCACAGCATGTGCAAAGGCAAAAAGATGCTAATGTGCATGAAATGCTCCAAAAATAATGAATAATCTGGGACAGCTTAAGTATAGAATATAAGGGGTAGAGGAAGTGGCTGGAGATTTTACTGTGAATGAAGCTCCAGTCTCCAGTTTGTGAAGTTCCTTGAATAATAAATGTCTTCTGTCCATTTGATGATCATATTATCTATTTTATTTTTTAGAGAGATCACCAGGATGGTAATGTCAAAGTGGGGGTGAGGGGGAATGGATTGGAGACCAAGAAACAAATAAAGTCGCTGTTATAGTAGTATTATAAAAGGGCAATAAATATTTGAATGAGGCAGTGCCCTAAATGGAAAGGAAGCATTGGTACTCAAGGTTATAGGAATGTGGGTGAGAGAAGAAAACTCTAGGACCACCAAAGCTGAGGACTCTAATTAAACCCTTCTCTATAAGGGTGAATGAGAAACAGAGGTAATAAAGTAAATTTGCCTCTTTCATCCTTGACACAGCATGAAGGGAAATTTTTTTGTTGTTTTTATAATTCACTATCACAGACTAGCTCTCACATAGGCTTGTGGTCCAAATTCATACTAACTATGTGGTAAACACAACACCACACACACACATCCCTCAAGTATAGAAGTTAATTTAAAGTTACTCCTGGGTTAGCAGTATGCCAAGGCAAATGGAGAAAGCAAACACAAATCCTCACTGGAGTAACATCATCATCCCAGGCTTCAAAAAATTCTCATAAAATTCCAAGGAAAATGAACAGCTCACACTATAAAATGCAACACACAGAGAAACACCGTATTGTGAATGAGAGCCAGGAAAAACAATGGAATATATAATCATCCCCATAAAGACTGCCAATACTGGAACTATATGATACTTCTAAAAAATAACAATATTTTATGTGGTTAAGGAAATAAGTCAACTTTGAAAATATGAGCCAGCGAACTGGGTGGAGCCCACCGCAGCTTAAGGAGGCCTGCCGACCTCTACAGACTCCACCTTTGGGGACAGGGCATAGCCAAACAAAAGGCAGCAGAAACCTCTGCAGATTTAAACATCCCTGTCTGACAGCTCTGAAGAGAGTAGTGGTTCTCCCAGCATGGAGTTTGAGATCTGAGAATGGACAGACTGCCTGCTCAAGTGGGTCCCTGACCCCCAAATAGCCTAACCGGGAGGCATCCCCCAGTAGGGGCAGACTGACACCTCACATGGCCAGGTACCCCTCTGAGACGAAGCTTCCAGAGGAATGATCAGGCAGCAACATTTGCTGTTCAGCAATATCCACTCCTCTGCAGTCTCCGCTGCTGATACCCAGGCAAACAGGGTCTGGAGTGGACCTCCAGCAAACTCCAACAGACCTGCAGCTGAGGGTCCTGACTGTTAGAAGGAAAACTAACAAACAGAAAGGACCTCCACACCAAAACCCCATCTGTACGTCACCATCATCAAAGACCAAAGGTAGATAAAACCACAAAGATGGGGAAAAAACAGAGCAGGAAAGCTGAAAATTCTAAAAATCAGAGCATCTCTCCCCCTCCAAAGGAATGCAGCTCCTTGCCAGCAATGGAACAAAGCAGGATTGAGAATGACTTTGACAAGTTGAGAGAAGAAGGCTTCAGACGATCAAACTTCTCTAAGCTAAAGGAGGAAGTTCTAACCCATTGCAAAGAAGCTAAAAACCTTGAAAAAAGATTAGATGAATGGCTAACTAGAATAACCAATGTAGAGAAGTCCTTAAATGACCTGATAGAGCTGAAAACCGTGGCACAAGAACTATGTGACAAATGCACAAGCTTCAGTAACTGATTTGATCAACTGGAAGAAAGGGTATCACTGATTGAAAATCAAATGAATGAAATGAAGTGAGAAGAGAAGTTTAGAGAAAAAAGAGTAAAAAGAAACAAACAAAGCCTCGAAGAAATATGGGACTATGTGAAAAGACCAAATCTACATCTGATTAGTGTACCTGAAAGTGACGGGGAGAATGGAACCAAGTTGGAAAACACTCTGCAGGATATTATCCAGGAGAATTTCCCCAACCTAGCAAGGCAGGCCAAGATTCAAATTCAGGAAATACAGAGAACACCACAAAGATTCTCCTCGAGAAGAGCAACTCCAAGACACGTAATTGTCAGATTCACCAGAGTTGAAATGAAGGAAAAAATGTTAAGGGCAGCCAGAGAGAAAGGTCGGGTTACACACAAAGGGAAGCCCATCAGACTAACAGCGGATCTCTCCGCAGAAACCCTACAAGCCAGAAGAGAGTGGGGGCCAATATTCAACATTCTTAAAGAAAAGAATTTTCAACCCAGAATTTCATATCCAGCCAAGCTAAGTTTCATAAGTGAAGGAGAAATAAAATCCTTTACAGACAAGCAAATGCTTAGAGATTTTGTCACCACCAGGCCTGCCCTATAAGAGCTCATGAAGGAAGCACTAAACATGGAAAGGAACAACCAGTACCAGCCACTGCAAAAACATGCCAAAATGTAAAGACCATCGATGCTAGGAAGAAACTGCATCAACTAACGAGCGAAATAACCACCTAACATCATAATGACAGGATCAAGTTCACACATAACAATATTAACGTTAAATGTAAATGGGCTAAATGCTCCAATTAAAAGACACAGACTGGCAAACTGGATAAAGAGTCAAGACCCATCAGTGTGCTGTATTCAGGAGACCCATCTCATGTGCAGAGACACACATAGGCTCAAAATAAAGGGATGGAGGAAGATCTACCAAGCAAATGGAAAACAAAAAAAGGCAGGGGTTGCAATCCTAGTCTCTGATAAAACAGACTTTAAACCAACAAAGATCAAAAGAGACAAAGAAGGCCATTACATAATGGTAAAGGGATCAATTCAACAAGAAGGGCAAACTATCCTAAATATATATGCACCAAATACAGGAGCACCCAGATTCATAAAGCAAGTCCTTAGGGACTTACAAAGAGACTTAGACTCCCACACAATAATAATGGGAGACTTTAACACCCCACTGTCAACATTAGACAGATCAACAAGACAGAAAATTAACAAGGATATCCAGGAATTGAACTCAACTCTGCACCAAGTGGAACTAATAGACATCTACAGAACTCTCCACCCCAAAGCAACAGAATATACATTCTTCTCAGCACCACACCGCACTTATTCCAAAATTGACCACATAGTTGGAAATAAAGCACTCTTCAGCAAATGTACAAGAACAGAAATTATAACAAACTGTCTCTCAGACCACAGTGCAATCAAACTAGAACTCAGGATTAAGAAACTCACTCAGAACTGCTCAACTACATGGAAACTGAACAACCTGCTCCTGAATGACTACTGGGTACATAACAAAATGAAGGCAGAAATAAAGATGTTCTTTGAAACCAATGAGAACGAAGATACAACATACCAGAATCTCTGGGACACATTTAAAGCAGTGTGTAGAGGGAAATTAAATGTCCACAAGAGAAAACAGGAAAGATCTAAAATTGACACCGTAACATCACAATTAAAAGAACTAGAGAAGCAAGAGCAAACACATTCAAAAGCTAGCAGAAGGCAAGAAATAACTAAGATCAGAGCAGAATGGAAGGAGAGAAAGACACAAAAAATCCTTCAAAAAAATCAATGAATTCAGGAGCTGGTTTTTTGAAAAGACCAACAAAATTGATAGACAGCTAGTAAGACTAATAAAGAAAAAAAGAGAGAAGAATCAAAGAGATGCAATAAAAAATGATAAGGGGATATCACCACCAACCCCACAGAAATACAAACTACCATCAGAGAATACTATAAACACCTCTACATGCAAATAAACTAGAAAATCTAGAAGAAATGAATAAATTCCAGGACACATACACTCTCCCAAGACTAAACCAGGAAGAAGTTGAATCCCTGAATAGACCAATAACAAGCTCTGAAACTGAGGCAATAATTAATAGCCTACCAACCAACAAAAAGTCCAGGACCAGATGGATTCACAGCTGAATTCTACCAGATTTACAAGGAGGAACTGGTACCAGTCCTTCTGAAACTATTCCAATCAATAGAGAGAGAGAGAATCCTCCCTGACTCATTTTATGAGGTCAACATTATCCTGATGTCAAAGCCTGGCAGAGACACAACAAAAAAAAGAGAATTTTAGACCAATATCCCTGATGAACATCGATGCAAAAATCCTCAGTAAAATACTGGCAAACTAAATCCAGCAGCACATCAAAAAACTTATCCACCATGATCAAGTGGGCTTCATCCCTGAGATGCAAGGCTGGTTAAACATATGCAAATCAATAAACATAATCCAGCATATAAACAGAACCAAAGACAAAAACCCCATGATTATCTCAATAGATGCAGAAAAGGCCTTTGACAAAATTCAACAGCCCTTCATGCTAAAAACTCTCAATAAATTTGGTTTTGATGGAACATATCTCAAAACATATTTATGACAAACCCACAGCCAATATTATACTGAATGGGCAAAAACTGGAAGCATTCCCTTTGAAAACTGGCACAAGACAGGGATCCCCTCTCTCACCACTCCTATTCAACATAGTGTTGGAAGTTCTGGCTAGGGCAATCACGCAGGAGAAAGAAATAAAAGGTATTCAATTAGGAAAAGAGGAAGTCAAATCATCCCTGTTTGCAGATGACATGATTGTATATTTAGAAAATCCCATCTTCTCAGCCCAAAATCTCCTTAAGCTGATGAGCAACTTCAGCAAAGTCTCGGGATACAAAATCAATGCATAAAAATCACAAGCATTATTATATACCAATAACAGACAAACAGCCAAATCATAAGTGAACTTGCATTTACAATTGCTTCAAAGAGAATAAAATATCTAGGAATCCAACTTACAAGGGATGTGAAGGACCTCTTCAAGGAGAACTACAAACCACTGCTCAATGAAATAAAAGAGGACACAAACAAATGGAAGAACATTCCATGCTCACGGATAGGAAGAATCAATATCGTGAAAATCGCCATACTGCCAAAGGTTATTTATAGATTCAATGCCATCCCCATTAAGCTACCAATGACTTTCTTCACAGAATTGGAAAAAACTACTTTAAAGTTCATATGGAACCAAAAAAGAGCCCGCATTGCCAAGACAATCCTAAGCCAAAAGAACAAATCTGAAGGCAGCACGCTACCTGACTTCAAACTATACTACAAGGCTACAGTAACCAAAACAGCATAGTACTGGTACCAAAGCAGAGATATAGACCAATGGAACAGAACAGAGGCCTCAGAAATAACACCACACATCTACAACCATCTGATCTTTGACAAACCTGACAAAAACAAGAAATGGGGAAAGGATTCCCTTTTTAATAAATGGTGCTAGGAAAACAGGCTACCCATATGTAGAAAGCTGAAACTGGATCCCTTCCTTAAACCTTATACAAAAATTAATTCAAGATGGACTAGAAACTTAAATGTTAGACCTAAAACCATAAAAACCCTAGAAGAAAACCTAGGCTATACCATTCAAGACATAGGCATGGGCAAGGACTTCATGTCTAAAACACAAAAAGCAATGGCAACAAAAGCCAAAACAGATAAATGGGATCTAATTAAACTAAAGAGCTTCCGCGCAGCAAAAGAAACTACCATCAGAGTGAACGGGCAACCTACAGAATGGGAGAAAATTTTTGCAATCTACTCATCTGACAAAGGGCTAACATCCAGAACCTACAAAGAACTCAAACAAATTTACAAGAAAAAAACAAACAACCCCATCAAAAAGTGGGCAAAGGATATGAACAGACAATTCTCAAGACAAGAATTTATGCAGCCAACAGACATATGAAAAAATGCTCATCATCACTCGCCATCAGAGAAATGCAAATTAAAACCACAATGAGATACCATCTCATACCACTTAGAATAGTGATCATTAAAAAGTCAGGAAACAACAGGTGCTGGAGAGGATGTGGAGAAATAGGAACACTTTTACACTGTTGGTGGGACTGTAAACTAGTTCAACCATTGTGGAAGACAGTGTGGCGATTCCTCAAGGATCTAAAAATACCATTTGACCCAGCCATCCCATTACTGGGTATATGCCCAAAGGATTATAAATCATGCTGCTATAAAGACACATGCACATGTATGTTTATTGTGGCACTGTTCATAATAGCAAAGACTTGGAACTAACCCAAATGTCCGTTAATGACAGACTGGATTAAGAAAATGTGGCACATATATACCATGGAATACTATGCAGCCATAAAAAAGAATGAGTTCATGTCCTTTGTAGGGACATGGATGCAGCTGGAAACCATCATTCTCAGCAAACTGTCACAAGAACAGAAAACCAAACACCGCATGTGCTCACTCATAGGTAGGAATTGAACAATGAGAACACTTGGACACAGGAAGGGGAACATCATACACCGGGGCCTGTTGTGGGGTGGGGGAAGTGGGGAGGGATAACATTAGGAGATATACCTAATGTAAATGACAAGTTAATGGGTGCAGCACACCAACATGGCACGTGTATACATATGTGACAAACCTGCACGTTGTGTACATGTACCCTAGAACTTAAAGTATAATAAATAAACAAATAAATAAATAAATAAATAAAATATGAGCCAGAATGGAAAAAACAGGACTACTTTGAAAATATGAACCAGAATGCATCTCAGAGAGACAAAGAGACAGAAACATAAAATAGTGGTTTGAAAGTTTAGAGGATGGTCTAGAGGGTCCACCATGTGTCCAGTTAGAGCTCCAGGAAGAAATAATAGAAGGGGGAGGAAGTACTACTTAAGGAAAATATGGCTGAGAATTTTCCAGAACTGTCAAAAAATAGCAACCCTTACATCAAGGTGGTGTTGTTTTTTAGAAATTCTCACTGAAGGATAAGCACAGTGGCTCACACCTGTAATCCCAAAATTTCGGGAGGCGGAGGTGGGCTGATCACCCGAGGTCAGGAGTTCGAGACCAGCCTGACCACAATGGAGAAACCCCATCTCTACTAAAAATACAAAATTAGCCGAGCATGGTGGTGCATGCCTATAATCCCAGCTACTCAGGAGGCTGAGGCAGGAGAATCTCTTGAACCCAGGAGGCGGATGTTGTGGTGAGCCGAGATCATGCCATTGCACTCCAGCCTGGAAAACAAGAGTGAAACTCTGATTCAAAACAAAAAAAGAAAGAAAGAAAGAAATTGTCACTGAAACAAATCAATGAAGCTTCAGAAGGTACAATACAAAGAAAAAGTTATAAAAAGAAAGAAAAAAAGATTTCCTACAAATAAAAGATTTCCTACAATTACAGCTGAATTGACAAAAGCAAAAATGAAAGTCAATACACAGTGAAACAATATTGTTATTGTATATAGAAAGAAAATAACTGTCATCTTAGATTTGCTTGCCTAAAAAAAAGAACAAGGAAGGGGCTGGATGCAGTGGCTCACGCCTGTAATCCTAGCACTTTGGGAGGCTGAGGCGGGGGGATCACATGAGACCAGGAGTTTGAGATAAGTCTGGCAACATGGCAAAACCCTGTCTCTGCCAAAAATACAACAATTACCCAGGTGTGATGGCACGTGCCTGTAGTCCCAGCTACTCAGGAGGCTGAGGCACGAGAATTGCTTGAACCGGGGAGGCAGAGGCTGCAATGAGCTGAGATCATGCCACTGCACTCTGCCCTGCTGGGTGATGGAGCAAGAATCTGTCTCAAAGAAAAAAAAAAGAACAAAAAACTGAATGAGTTTACCAATAGATCTTTAATAAAAGAAAACTCTCAAGGACTCAAGCGTAAGGAAAAATGGGCCCTGATGCAAGATCTGAGATTCAATAAAGGTAGTGAACAAAGATATTAGGAAATATATAAGGAAATATAAACAAACATTGACTTATAAAACAATAATATGTATAATATGGGAGAGAGGATAAAACCAAAATACAAAAAATATTATAGTAACATGAGAGACGATGTTTAGAATTATAATGTTCTATCATAAATGTATTGTTAGGAAGGAAGGCAAAATACTTATAAACTTTAGACTTTTTAAAATAGACTTGTTAAAATATAAATAGTATGCTCCATCTCTGTAGGATTAAAAAAATGAAATAGGGGGTTTCTCTTTGTTTGAGTCCCCCTCCCTCTGTCTCTGTATGGGGGAGCTATTTTCTTCTTCCTTCCTTCTTTCTTGTCTAATAAACTCTCTGCCCCTTAAAACCAAAAAAAAAAAAAAAAAAAGAAATAAAATATAAATGGTAACCACCAAAATAATAGACATAAAACATAGGACTTCTAAACAGAGGGGCGGGTGGAATGGAATGAGGAAAAGTGGAATATATATATTATTTATATATACACACATATAATTTGTTCCACTTTTGTTTATACACACACACACACACACACACACACACACACATATATGGTCACAATAAAAAAAGGTAGCTAAAGTCTTTAACTGAAAAATAAAGATTATCAAATTGGATTTTGACAAACATTCAGCAATATGTCATTAAAAACAAACACGCCTAAAACATAAGGACACGGAAAGTGAAAGTAAAAGATTGGAATTCGAATCAGGGTCCCAGAAGAAAACAGAAAGCACACCCAAAAGAATAATTGAAGACCAAGGTGTGTAGGGGTAAGGGTTCCAGTAGGGAATGATGAAGTATCCAGAGACCTGTAAGAGTAGGAAGCTGTTACCTCTGGGTTACTATCTCTGGGCCTAAAAGAGCACAGGAAAGGAGCAATTACTGGAAACAGGAAATTGCTTGAAGCTATAGCAGAGCCACTGCTAATTCACAGAACTGCAGGAAGGGACCCAGAGGAATAAATACGCCACCTTCCCTCGTCTCCTTGTTCTGTGCCCCTGCTGGTGGTCCTCATTGGCCAACCCCAACCAGAAGCCAAAGGATGAAGGAGCCAAGATTACACTGCCCGCAGCTGTCAACCTCTTGACCAGGAGAAGGGAAGGAGTAGAGAGGGAGCTGGAGGTGCAAATAGAGAATATTCAGCTTACCAGAAGAAAGCTGGTATATATCCATACTAACATAATACAATATACACTTCAAAGCCAAAAACATTGCTAAAGAGGATCACTACTGATATGGTTTGGATTTGTGTTCCCGCCCAATTCTCATGTCGAATTGTAATCCCCAATGTTGGAGGTGGGGCCTAGTGGGAGGTGATTGGATCATGGGGGTGGACTTCCCCCTTGCTGTTCTTATGATAGAGTTCTCACATCTGCTTCTTTAAAAATGTGTGGCACCTCCCGTCTCTCTCTTTCTCCTGCTCCTGCCATGAAAGATGTGCTGGCTTCCCTTCACCTTCTGCCATGACTGTAAGTTTCCTGAGCCTCCCTAGAAGCAGAAGCCTGTACAGCCCACAGAACTGTGAGCCAATTAAACCTCTTTTCTTTATAATTTTTTTAATTAATTAATTTTTTTTTAGATAGCGTCTTACTCTGTCACCCAGGCTGGAGTACAATGGCACAATCTCAGCTCACTGCAATCTCCATCTCTCAGGTTCGATTCTCCTGCCTCAGCCTCCCAAGTAGCTGGGATTACAGGTACACACTACCACGCCTGGCTAATTTTTGTATTTTTTGTAGAGACAGGGTTTCGCCATGTTGGCCAGACTGGTCTTGAACTCCTGGCCTCAAGCAATCCTCCCACCTCAGCCTCCCAAAGTGCTGGGATTACAGGTGTGAGCCACCACATCCAGCCCTCTTTTCTTTATAAATTACCCAGTCTCGGGTATGTCTTTATAGCAGCATGAAAACAGACTAATACAACTACCTCATAACAAAAGATTCAGTTTATCAAGCAGATAAAACAACTCTATACCTGTATGCTTCTAACAACATACCCTCATAACACAAAACATTGCCTGAAAAACATGAAAAGTTGACAAACCCATCAGTAGAATAAAAAAAGAAAATACTCCTCTCTAAGTAATTTAAAAATCAAGCTGATCAAAACAAAAAAGAAAGAACCATAGAAGATTTGAGGAGAATCATTAACAAGCTTGATCTCTTGGACATGTAAAGCACATCAAACATGAGGCCAGGCACAGTGGCTCATGCCTGTAATCCTAGCACTTTAGAAGGCTGAGGTGGGTGGATCCCTTGAGCCCAGGAGTTCGAGACAAGCCTGGGCAACATAGCAAAACTCTGTATCTACAAAAAATATTTTTTTATCTTTTTTTTTTTTTTTTTTTTTTTTTGAGACGGAGTTTCACTCTTGTTACCCAAGCTGGAGTGCAATGGTGCGATCTCAGCTCACTACAACCTCCACCTCACAGGTTCGAGTGATGCTCCTGCCTCAGCCACCCAAGTAGCTGGGATTACAGGTGCCCACCACTATGCCCAGCTAATTTTTGTATTTTTAGTAGAGACGAGGTTTCACCATATTGTCCAGCCTGGTCTCAAACTCCTGACCTCAAGTGATCCACCCGCCTCAGCCTCCCAAACTGCTGGGATTACAGGTATGAGCCACCACATCTGGCCTACAAAAAACATTTTTTAAAAATTAGCCAGGCATGGTGGTGCACACCT
The DNA here is from genome assembly GCF_008728515.1 of Papio anubis. NCBI lineage: Eukaryota > Metazoa > Chordata > Mammalia > Primates > Cercopithecidae > Papio > Papio anubis. Next base: position 170,159,448 of record NC_044977.1, on the reverse strand, counting down.
GTAGTTCCAGCTACTCAGGAGGCTGAGGTAGGAGGCTCACTTGAGCCCGGGAGGTTGAGGCTGCAGTGAGCTATGATCATGCCACCACACCCCAGCCTTGGTGATAGAGTAAGACCCTGTCCAAAAAAAAAAAAAAAAAAAAAAAGGAACATCAAATGTGATAAACAGAAAATGAGCATTCTTTTCAAGCACACATGGAATATTCATGAAAATAGATCAGAGGCTGGACCACAAAGCTATTCTCCAATGTCAAAGGATTTGGCGACATACAATCCTCATTTTGTGACCAAGGTATCATGAAGTCAGAAATCAATAGGAAGAAAGATAACTAGAAAAAAAAAGTTTTAAATCTTTTTAAACATTCTTCTAAACTATACATGGGAAAATATATGAGATGCTACTAGAGTGTACTTAGAGGGAATTTTATATATTTTAACACTTATTTTCAAAACCAAGGCTAAAAGTTACGGAGTGACACACCTACCTGAAAGGGTTAGACTCTTTACTCTCCACGTTCCACCCAAACTCTCCACTGGCTTCCTGTCTCACTTGGAGTAGACACCAGTTCTATGTGGTCCTATGAAACTACGATGCTCAAGTTGGTTCTCATGACCTCTTCTACCCGCATTTCTCCTGTCCAGCCTCACTGACCTTGTTGTTGTTCCCCTGTCCCAGGACATACATAGCCTTACCATCTCTCCCTCACCTTTGTCAGTTCATTCTCAGTGAGGCCCTGCAAACTTCCTCTCCTCTACCTTGCTTTATTTTTCTCTGTAGCACAGGTCACCATGTAACACAAAACTCTGCTAACATGTAAGCTTCATAAGCACAGAAATTTTTTTGTTTTCTTTTGTTCTGCTAACTACTGTATCTTTGACATCTAGATCTGGAACCTGACACATAGAATGTAATGAGTAACTACTTGTTAAATGAATGAATAGGGAACAAAAATTGAATGTATGTAGGAATTGCAGAATAAACTCCCAAAATAAAGTAAATGACATATTAAAGACAAGAGCAGACACTTATAAGGGAAAAAAGAGTAAAAATCAAGAGAATTAGCAAAGTTTAAAAAAATAGTTATTAGAAAAGATACTAAAATAGGCTAGGCATGGTGGCTCTCGCCTGTAATCCCAGCACTTCGGGAGGCTGAGGCGGGTGGATCACTTGAAGCCAGGAGTTTGAAACCAACCTGGCCTACATGACGAAACCCCGTCTCTGCTAAAAATACAAAAATTAGCTGGGCATGATGGCACGTGCCTGTAATCCCAGCTACTCAGGAGGCTGAGGCATGAGAATTGCTTGAACCCGGGAGGCAGACATTGCAGTGAGCCGAGATCACGCCACTGCATTCCACCCTGGGTGACAGAGTGAGACTCTGTCTCAAAAAAAAAAAAAAAAGGAAAGAAAAAAGAAAAAGAAAAGATACTAAAATAGACAAATGTCTGTCAAGCCTAGACGAGAAAAAGGAAGCCCCAGAAAATAATGTCAGGAATGGAACAGAATACATAACTACAGATGCTTCCAAGATTTAACAGATAAGAGGATATTACAAACAATTTTATGCCAATAAATATTAAAATTGAGGTGAAATATACATTTCTAAAATAAAATAAAACTAACCAAGACTAACTCAACAAGAACTAGAAACTCTAGATGTTTCCCTATAAACCTGTATTTTAAAAAAGAAACTAAGCAAAACTTTCTGTGAAGAAAAGATCAGGCCCAAAAAAATTCTTTGACAAATTCTATTATATTGCAAGAAACAGATCATTTAAGTCTTCCACAAACTCTTCCACAAAGAGGAAGAGCGAATTCTTCACAACCCATTTTTGAAGACTGGTGTACTATGAGACAGCAACCTGATAAGCACAGTAAAAGATAGAAAAACTGTTATCAGAATTGGCTGGAGGTGGTGGTGCACGCCTGTAATCCCAGCACTTTGGGGGACTGAGGCAGGGAGATCGCTTGAGCCCAGGAGTTCAAGACCAGGCTGAGCAACATGGTGAAACCCCATGTCTACAAAAAATACAAAACTTAGTGGGGCGTGGTAGCATATGCCTATAGTCTCAGTTACTTGGGAGGTTGAGGTGGGAGGATCACTTGAGCCCAAGAGGTCAAGGCTGCAGTGAGACCACCATTGTTGCACTCCAGCCTGGGTAACAGAGTGAGACCCTGTCTCAAAAAAAAAAAAAAAAAGTTACTAGAATAGATGCCAAAATTCTACATGAAATATGAATAATTCAAATCCAGCAATGTGAAAGCAAGATAATTTACAATGACCAAATTGGATGTATCCCAGGGTACGTAGTTGATTTAATATTAGAAAATCAAAATAATATAATTTACCATATTAAAATCTAAAAGAAAAGCTACATGGTTGTCTCATAGATGTATTAAGTGTATACAAAAGCACTCAATAAGGTTCAACTTTCATCCACATCTATAGATAAATGACTGAAATTAATGAGTTTGCAATAGTAAATATATAATAGCTAAAGTCAATGTAATACCAAATGTATATGACCTTTATCTTTTCTGGAACAGGTTGAATCATAGACCAATGGAACATAAGGGAGACTAGAAAGAGACCCATGCAAGTCAGTGGAGAAAGGATGGATTATTTTCATAAATGTTGCTAGAAATAAATTTGAATGGAAAAAATGAAACTGGATCACCACGCCACGCACAAAAGTTAATTATGGCTCAACTGAAGACTTAAAAGATAAAGGCAAAGTTATAAAACATACAGAGTACAATACAGAAAGATCAATATATGACTCTGGAATGGAAAGATTTCTTAAATAAAATGCAAAAACTGTTAATTATGTAGAAAAAATGATAAATTTGACCACATTAAAATTAGGAATTTCTGTGCTTGGGATTTGTTTGTGTTTTCTTTGAATCCCCTATAGCACTAAGGACAGTGCCTGCACACACTAGAAATGTCACTACTACGTTCCAAGGCTGGCTTCTCCAGCATGCCAGATTCCATTTTCTCAGTTTCTCTCTTCAACTCTTACCTTCTTTCGGTTCTGTTTCCAATAGCTTTTTTTCAGCCTTAAGACATTACCCCTTCATTATAAGACAATCTTCCCTTAACCTTGGGCCCCTAAGTTGCTAATTTGTTTCTCTTGAAAAAGTGGTTTAGGATCACTGTCTCCAAGTTCATTTCTCAACCCCCTACAGCCTGGTGTGGACAAAAGTTAATAATAAAAGGAACTCCTCTTTACCCAAAACCCAGATTTATAAAACAAAACAATCATACTTTTATGTATACCATCCTAATTCAATTCCCCTCCTCTCTGCTTTCCTCCCTCCCTCCACTCCCTAATTAGAGTCTACCATGCAGAATTTTATATTATTTATGTCTCTGCTTTTCCTCATAACTGTTACTATCTATGTATTTCTAAGCAATGTTATTTCATTGTTTTTTATATTTACATAAATATATATCACTGTCTTGTTTACCTTTCTAATTTAAAGGGGCTCAATGTTATGTTTTTGAGATTTATCATATTAATGCATATATTAGTTTATTCATTTGCTGTATAATATTCCATTTAAAATATTAATACAAATTCTAAGGATAGAAAGCTAGTCCCTGTTTACTGGAGAAAGCAGACAAGGTCATCAATGACTAAAGAATAGGAAACAAAGCAATAAAGTTATAAAAGACAAAGAAAGACTGAGGAACTGTTCAAGATCAAAAGAGACTAAAGAGGAGCAATACCGAGACCAAAGAGTTAAAAATATTTGGCTTTCCAATAGACAAGAAGTCGTCCAGAGATAAAATCAATAAGGAAACATCAAACTTAAATTATATTTAATGCCAAATTGACCTAACAGGTATATACAGAACCTTTCATCCAATAGCAGCAGAATGCACATTCTTCTCAAGTGTACGTAGAGCGTTCTCTAGGCTAGATCATATGCTAGGCCACAAAACAAGCCCAAACAAATGTATGAGGGCTGAAATCATATCAAGCATCTTTTCCAACCACAATGGTATAGAACTAGAAATCAATAACAGGAGGAATTTTGGAAAATTTACATATACATGGAAATTAAAAAACATGCTCTCAAATAACCAATGGGTCAAAGAAGAAATTAAAAGGAAAAGTTTTTAGAATATCTTAAGACAAAAATAGACACACAACATACCAAAACTTATGAGATGCAGCAAAAGCTGTTCTAAGAAGGAAGTTTATAGTAATAAACACCTACATAAAAAAAGAAGAAAAATCTCAAATAAACAACCTAACATGACACCTCAAGGAACCAGAAAAAGAAGAAAAAATTAAGCCCAAAGTTAGTAGAAGGAAGGAAAAAATAAAGATCAAAGCAGAAATAAAAGAAATTGAGACTAGAAAAACTACAGAAAAGATCAGTGAAGCTAAGAATTGGCTTTTTGAAAAAAATTAAAAAATTGACAAAACTTTAGCTAGACTAGGAATAAAGGGGAGATGACTCAAAATCAGAACACTACAATTGATACTGCAGAAATTTGATTATAAGAGATTACTATGAACAATTTTACACTCCAAATTGAATAACCTAGAAGAAATGCATAAATTCCTAGACACGTATACCCTACCAAGACTGAATCATAAAGAACTAGAAAATCTGAACAGACCAATAGTGAGTAAGGAGATTGAATCAGTAATAAAAAGCAATCCATCAAAAAAAAAAATCCCAGGACCTGATGGCTTCACTTCTGAATTCTACCAAACATTTGAAGTAGAACTAATACGAATCCTTCTCAAACTCTTCCCAAAAAAAATTGTAGAGGAGAGAATACTTCTAAATTCATTTTACAAGGCAAGCATTACACTTATACCAAAACCAAAAGAAAAGGACACCACAAGAAAAGAAAAGTACAGGCCAATATCTTTGGTGAACATAAATGCAAAATTTTCAACAAAATACTAACAAACTGAACTCAACAGCATTTTAAAGGGATAATTCACCATGATCAAGTGGGATTTACCCCAGGGGTGCGAGGAGGGTTCAACATATGTAAATCTCTAAAGGTGATATACCACATTAACAGAATAAAGAACAAAAACCATATGATCATCTCAACAGATGCAGAAAAAGCATTTGACTGAGTTCAGTATCTTTTAATGATCAAAAGTTCTCAATAAATTAGGTATAAATATATCTCAATACAATAAAGGCCGTATATGACAAGCCCATAGCTATTATACTCAATGGTGAAAAGTTGACAGCTTTTCCTCTAAGATCAGGAACAAGATGAGCATGTCCACTCTCATTTCTAGTCAACATAGTACTGGAAGTCCTAATCAGAGAAATTAGACAAGAGAAAAAATTAAAGGAATCCAATCTGGGAGGAAAATAAGGTAAATTATCCCTGTTTTCAGATGAGATAGTATATACAAAATACATTAAAGACTCCATTAAAAAACTATTAGAACTAATAAATTCAGCAAAGTTGGAGAACACAAAATCAACATACAAAAAAAAGGAGTTTTATATAATATATACACTAACAACAAGCTATCTAAAAAAGAAGTCAATGAAACAATCCCATTTATAATAATTACTAAAAAAAATCGATCCAGTTGATCCTTGAACAAAACAGATTTCAACCATGTAAGTCCACTTATATGTAGATTTTCTTCTGCCTCTGCCACCTCTGAGACAGCAAGTCTAACCTCTCCTCCTCCTCATCCTCCTCCTCAGCCTACTCAACAAGAAGATGACGAGGATGAAGACGTTTGATGCTCTACTTCCACTTAATGAATATTAAATATGTGTTCTCTTTCTTAAGATTTTCTTAACATTTTCTTTTCTCTAGCCTCCTTTATTGTAAGAATACAGTAAGTGATACATTTAACATACTGAATATATGCTGTTTATGTTATCAGTAAAGCCTCTGGTCAACAGTAGGCTATTAGTAGTTAAGTATTGGGGGATTCAAATATTATACAGGGATTTTCAACTGTACAGAGGGTCAGCACCCCAACCCCCCATGTTGTTCAAGAGTCAACTGTACTTAAGAATAAATTTAACCAAGGAGGTGAAAGACCTATACACTGAAAACTATAAAATGTTTATGAAATAATTGAAGAAGACACAAGTAAATAGAAAGATGTCTCATGTTAACTATGTTACACCATGGAAAAAAAGAAGAAAGCTATCTCATGCTAATAGATTGGAAGAATTAATATTGTTAAAATGGCCATACTACTCAATGTGATCTTAAAACTTAATGCAATCTCTATCAAAATTCCAATGGTGTTTTTCACAGAAATAGGAAAAAACAATCCTAAAAATGCATATGGAACAAAAAAAAGAGCCAGAATAACCAAAGAAATTATCAGCACAAAGAACAAAGCCAGAAGCATCACATTGCTTGGCTTTGAAATATATTACAAAGCTATAGTAATCAAACCAGCATGATACTGGCATAAAAACAGACACATAGACCAATGGAACAGAATAAAGTGCCCAGAAATAAGTCCATGCCTTTATGATCAAGTGATTTTCAGGAGAGATGCCAAGAACATGCAATGAAGAAAGGATAGTCTCTTCAATGAATGGTGCTGGGGAAACTGAATATCCACATGCAGAAGAATAAAGCTAGACTCCTGCTTCTCACCACATACAAAATCATTTCAAAATGGATTAAAGTAGTCATACTCAGAGGCAGGTGGGAGAAGATTGACCAGGATGAACCTCATTCCTGGAAGACAACCCTGTCCTTCCCATGGCTGTCCTACCTCCTCTTACCTAGACACCTGCAGACAGATCTTCATCCATAAACACAACTGCACACCTAAGACTCCTGCACCCAGGCTGACTCCACCTGTCCATAAGAAGCAGTTCACAGACTGCTTTTAACGGATGATATTAGATGGGATATTGGAGATTACATTAGAATGAAAGGTAGTCATCTGATTTAATTCAACAATTATTCATTCTATCCCAAATGTGTACCTAGATTCTGATCCTTACAGCATGTGCTCCCTTTAGAGATACAGCATTCAAACATTAAAAAAAAAAAATGTAGAGAAATAGAGTAAAAGGATAATCACAACAACATCTGCCATATATGTAGTATTGAATGTGCCAGGCACCATATGAGGAACTTGACTGCCATTGACTCTAATTCGTAAAACAAGCTTTCAATGTAGGCACCATGATCCCCATGTTGCAAATGAGTAAATCAAGGCTCAGGGAAGTTAAGTATTACCTCCTAGGATCACACAGCTAGTAAAAGTCAGAACCAGCATCTGAACCCAAGTTTGTTAATTTCAAAGTCCATGTGTGCCGCTGTACTTTGGAGCTCAAAGTAAAGCACTAAAAAATATCATTACAGGCTGGAAATGTTTCGAGTGGTAAAGAATGGCTGAGTTCAGTGCTGCCCAAGATTCCTGGAGAAATTTTCAAAGGGCCAAGAGGTACTTTCTCATCTCTGGATGCTGTCTAGTTTGTTAAAAGTTCATTAAACCCAATAATCCTACTGTAAATGCTACTGGAGAGTCTAGCATAATGAATTCTTAGGCCAAAATTAAGATACTGGGTCCAAACCAGTCTTGCATTAAGGAGCATTAATACTAATGCCTCCACCAATAAAAAGGCTTTGCTCTAAGGACAAAATACTTTTCAAATGTTTTCCATCAATCCCCACAGCTATCTTATTCAATCGTAAAAATGTGCTTCAGACAAGTTTAAAACAACAAAAATCAGCTTCATAAGTATCAACTGTCTAAACGACACTCGGTTTTCAGTTTCTTGATAACACATCATCCAATATGCGCTTTAACTTCTAGAAAACAAAACTCAACAAAACAATTACTATGAAAACAACACTAAAAATCCTAACCAAACAAAAATGAACATACTCAAGGCTCAAATGAGTTTTTGCTATCCTTTGACTAACTCCAGTTGAAATCAATTTCCTTTCCTCTCTTTTGTTGCTTTATTTTATTAATTATCCTGTCTTCTAATCTACTGATTTTCTTCTGAATATAGTTCATCAACTTTTTAGAACACCATTCTGACTCGCAATAACAAGCCAGAAATATAGAACAGTCTGTGGCAGCTTAATTCAGATGGATAAAACAGTGCAATAACAAAACATAGGCCAGTGGTTTCTTCTCAGAAGCGCAGCACCTGGGACACAACAGGCACCAGTGAATAACAGTAAGATTAACTGGGAAAGCCATTACTATTGGCAGGTGTTTTACTCATTTGATTTCTGGCAGAAATGCACTTGAGTCTTCGAAGGCGGGGCGGAAAGGGAGGTTGGGAGTTGTTTTGTATGCTGGAATTGAGAAACAAAAAAGAGATATGACCCAACTACACTGCTCCTGGAAACAGAAGCCCATGGGAAGACCGTAGCGAGAGCAGATCACCCAAAAATGTTGGGAAAATTGGAAAAAGGGGGGTCTTTTCCCCATATTCTGATATTTTAGTAGATTCTTGCTTTGACTAAAGTGGTGAACCTAAAGCACTTAGGTTTTGACACGATACAAGAATGGTAACAGCACATTACCTGGCCATGGTAAGCAAGTAGGAACTGAAGGAACTTCAGGAAGAGAGCCTTGCATCTCTCAGGCTCTCAGCAGGAAACGGAGAGCAGCTCAGATGGAGAGACTGAGGAGGGCTTAATAAAGGCACTATTTATAAGGAGTCACGTGGGTTTAATGGAAATCAAGAAAGTCTGCGTAGCCTGGATTAGCAGGAGTCATTTACTCTTAGAACCCATAAACAGGCAAGGGAAGAGAGTAGTTACCAGAATCCAGAGAAGGGTGGGAAACACCTGTTGACTGCACTCCCTGTGACCCTGTAAATCCCACTGATGCTTCCCATTGGCTTCAAAGGCCTTAGGGGTTAGCCTACAAGGCAGAGCAGGGAGGAGAAGAATGGAGCATTGCTTCAGAAAGGCAGAGTCTAACCACGGATGCTTTTCACAGAAATTGGAGGAAAGGTACTCAAAGCCATTTAATTTGTAAAATAAGTTTTACCTCATGTTAAAACATGAATCAACAGGAGACACCAGTTACCTCCGTTTTCCAGGTAACGAAACTCAGTCTCAGAGAGGATAAATCACTTAGTAAAGATTAATAAAAAATAAAAATAAATTAACAAAAACGAGATTCAAACTCCAGTCTGCCTGACGACAGAGTCCACACTTTTAGCCACTCTGCCACACTGCCTCTAACAGTTATACTTTAACAGTCGAATTTTCCAACTGTAACAGGACTTGGACACAACCCATTCGCATCTCACTGCTCAAAATATTGTTTTCTAAAACTATGGCATATGGACATTTTTCATGTAAAACCCTCTATGAGAGAATTATAAACTCTTATATGAGGACAAGCAGTACGGAAAGTGGTTTATGTTTGGAAATAGTCAACCCAAAATAAGAAATAAACTAACGTTTGAAAGGGTAGAGTTGCTTGTCTCAGTCTGGGCAAAGCTTCAGTTTCCAGAAATCTATGAAGATTAAAATGAGGCCTCAGAAGAAGCCAACACTGCTGATTGTGTGAAAGCTTAGAAAGCAAGGCTGATTAGGCAAAATTCCATTCCGCAGACTTTATATTCAGTCAGCAATGGGCAAAAGGGAGGGTTCCTTTCTTTCCTTAGCAACCTTTTTTGAAAAGGAATGCATTCTGTATCTACTTGACACCAAGGAGAAAGCCTCATCCAGAAAGCATAATTACATTCTTTGTTTCAGCAGATTAACAACAGTTTATTCTGTTCTCAGATTTTTTCCTATTCTCACAATCCAGCAAAAACTAATTAATATCTTATTCTTTTATTCTTTTTTACACTCACGGTAGGTATCTCTATGCATTTATACATTTCCATATACATACACTTCACGGTAGATTTGATTCAGTTGAGAGGAGTCCGTTGAATTCTTTGTCAGACTGTGGTGCCTGGCCTGGCAGGCTGCTAAACACCTTTCTTTTTCTTTTCTTTTTTAAAGAGGTGGGACCTTGCTATGTTGCCGAGGCTGGTCTCGAACTTTTGGGCTCAAGTAATCCTCCTGCCTCAGCCTCCCAGAGTGCTGAGATTACAGACATGAGCCACCATGCCCGTCCACTAAACAGCTTTCTATTCTAATACCTCTTTAGATTCTGCAGTAGGTACGATCCTAGGCATTAGAATAGAAAGCTGAATCAAATGTGAAGAATGGAATAATCTCTTCTCTACCATCTTGGTGTAGACAGATGAGAAGCCAAGTGCAGGTAATTTTTAAACACTGTATACATTAAATATGTACATTTTTATGTCATTCATACCTCAATAGTGGTTTTTAAAAAGAAGAAAAAGGAACAAAGTGAAACCAAAAATTAAGATCTGAAAACCAAAGTTACTTGTTCGCATAAATTAAATTTCAAAGTTTCCTTCTCAAAAAAAAAAATTATCTGCAGCATCTAAGAGATTCTGTGGCATCATCGAACAGGTCTTCAAAGCCTATAGAAACAGTCCAAGTTCTAGTCCAGGCCTTTCCAGTTAGTCCTAGTTACGTGCCATGAGCAAATGTCATCTCTCTGGAGCCTCACTTTATCCAACTGTAAAATGGGATCAGTGTCCAGCTCACAGGGTGATTGTGAGAGTTACATGAGGATGGGTCTCCTGCCTTTTTTAACCAAGTCAAAGGCTTTACAAATAAAGCTCAATTTCCTCCAAGCTCAACGTTGCCTAAGTCAAGTTCTATGAACACTGCTGAAAGTTTACTTGAAAAGTGTCTACAAACACCCATGGGGAAAACTGAGATATCAGCACTAAAATACAAATGTCCACTGTAATTGGAGATGGGAACAAGGTTAGTCTCTTTGTTCTGTGGGCTTCTGGAACATAGCCAGCATTTACCATGTCATATTTGTCTCTCTAGTTTCCGTTCAGATTCCCTGTCCCTGGAGGTCCCTTCTACTTCCACAATCTCAACACACAGCATAGGAACTGGCACATCCACAGCGCTCAACACGTATTTATTGAATGGGTGGACAGATGGATGGACAAATGAATTATTGCCTTCTTGCCTCTATCACAGGGCTGTTTTGAGGATTAAATGAGAAAACATAAATGGAAGTCCTGTGCAAATTATAAAGTTTTAAAAGAGCCCAGTGAACTATCTTGGTTTTCTCTGTTCATAGGAAGACAATGGCAAGTGATTTTCAAGACAGGAGAAGAGATGGCTGGTAGTCTGATCTTAAGGTAAAGACGTAAAATTTAAAATATAACTGTAGAGCTTATTACTGCCCAAATGTATATTCCTAGCCATGGTCCTAAATAATCGACAAAAGTCGTGTTTATATCATAAGCTTCTGCTTTAGAGGGCAAGCCAGCATAATTATAAATAGATAGATCAATAGATAAAAAGATAAATATATTTTTAATTCCCCTTGTACTTTTTATCAACTTATTATCTCTCAGATACAAATTCACTCTCCACTCTGTGAAAATTAATCTGGGCCCTTTAAATATTTTTCCTTTGCCTGTCGTTAGGATGCTAAGTGGTTTTTTTTGTTTTTTGTTTTTTTTGAGACGGAGTCTCATTCTGTTGCCCAGGCTGGAGTGCAGTGGCGCGATCTCGGCTCACTGCAAGCTCGGCTTCCCGGGTTCACGCCATTCTCCTGCCTCAGCCTCCTGAGTAGCCGGGACTACAAGCACCCGCCACCACGTCCTGCTAATTTCTTTTTGTATTTTTAGTAGAGACGGGGTTTCACCCTGTTAGCCAGGATGGTCTCGATACCCTGACTTCGTGATCCGCCTGCCTCGGCCTCCCAAAGTGCTGGGATTACAGGCTTGAGCCACCTCGCCCTGCCAGGATACTAAGTTTTATTCACAGAGAGCACTGGAGAGATTGCAGGAGGAAAGGGTTTGCCTTGTTAAACAAAGTTTATAGCTGGACGCCACGGCTCATGCCTGTAATCCTAGCATTTTGTGAGACTAAAGTGGGCAGATGACTTGGGCTCATGAGTTCAAGACCAGACTGAGCCAGGTGCGGTGGCTCATGCCTGCAATCCCAGCACTTTGGGAGGCCAAGGTGGGCGGATCACGAGGTCAGGAGATCGAGACCATCCTGGTTAACACGGTGAAACTCCATCTCTACTAAAAATACAAAAAAATTAGCTGGGCATGGTGGCATGTGCCCAGCTACTCAGGAGGCTGAGGTGGGAGAATGGCTTGAGCCTAGGAGGCAGAGGTTGCAGTGAGCCAAGTTCCCATCACTATACTCCAACCTGGGTGATAGAGCCACACCTTGCCTCAAAAAAAATAAATAAATAAAAATAAAGGAAACCATTGTTTTGGACTGAGCTCCCACACTAGGAACTCCTGCACTGGCCCGACAGACCAGACCAAACCGTAATGGAGTCACTGTGCTAGGTGCCACACGATCAAATCAAACTTAAAAGCAGATCTGTTTTTGTTTTTGTTTTTTTAAAAAAGCAGACAATTTACAGATTCGCAGCATCCAGTCTAAAGAGGCCCGGTCAATGTGAGCTGGCATAAGAAAGTCTCCTTTGTTTCAACTCTGTGAAGAAAATAACTTTGAAATGACCAGTCGGCTTTTTCTTCCTTTTCTCTACTTTTTTCAGCTTTTTCTACCCATAAATCCCTCCCACTTTGCTCAGCCTAGCAGAGCCCCTTTCTATTTTGTAGGTGGGATACTGCCCAGTTCATGAATCAGTAATAAAAGCCAATTTGATCTTTAAGCTCAATTTGTTGATACTTTGTTCTTTGACAGCTTCCTTGCTCTGTTATGCTCTCTTGGAAGGATCTAGCATCTGGCTTTTGCAGTAGGAGCAGCTTTTCCAACATCTAAATCTTGCAGCACACACAGTTGCCCAGCACCTAGTTCCCACAATGAATGACAACCTGCAACACCCAGCATCCAACTTAGGTGGTCTTGTAGCATCATACCCCTGGTGACATACCTTCCCATGACCAGCTTTCCCTGGCACACTAGAGGGTGATTTCCAGCAAGTTCCACCAGTGAGGCCTCATAGCAGCCTCTCTACCATTCAGCAAGCCATGATCACGCCCTTTCCAACAAGGTTTGGAGCTCAACCCTGGGAGGAATAGGCTCTTCTTTGGGCACATGATCTCAGCCCTAAGGGTGATGACTGCTCTGCTCCTTATACATGCTTTTTGGGTTTTTCTTGGTTTTGTTTTGTTTTTGTGGTGGTGGTGGTGGTGGTGGTTGAGATAAGGTCTGGCTCTATTGCCAAGGCTGCAGTGCAGTGGGGCAATCTCAACTCACTGCAACCTGGGCTCATCCTCTCACCTCAGCTCCCAAGTAGCTGGAACTATAGGCATATACTATCATGCCCAGCTAATTTTTATATTTTTTGTAGAGATGGGTTTTAACATGTTGCCCAGGCTGGTCTTGAACCTGAGCTCAAACAATCCACCCACCTCAGCCTCCCAAAGTGCTGGGATTACAGGCGTGAGCCACCACCCCCAGCCACATCTGCTCTTCTTTTATAACTTAGAGATCTAGTTACTTCTTATTAGCAGTCACTTGTTACATAATCCCCTGTTATATTTAATAATCCTTTATATTAAACTTTCCTTTTTCAATTTGTTGTATGCTTTCTCTCTCTTGATTAGATCTAAACCAATTCATCTCTCAATAATGTAATAAGTCTTAGTATATCATTATCTAAAATAATTCACTATATGGGATAACTCACTTCTCTTGGTCATGTTGCTATATTCATGCATTTGTTTACTTATTTACCCATTCATTCAACAAATGTTTATTGAACACCTACTATGTACTAGCTGGAGCTACAAAGTCTTGCCCTCAAGGAGTTTGCAATCCAAAGCAAGATAAAGACAAGTGTTAGAACAAGTATAACCAGTTTATTGAATAGTGTGAGCCACATAGCATACAAAGATGAAATGGTTTCATTTTTATCCAAACACTCTCTGATAACCCTATCTTACATTGCTTCTTCTCATAACAACATCTCGGGCAGATCCTGTAGCTTTCTGGTCATTTTCAGCTATTAAAATTCCTTTTTTTTTTTTTTTCCCGAGATGGAGTTTCGCTCTTGTTGCCCAGGCTGGAGTGCAATGGCAGGATCTCGGCTCACTGCAACCTCAGCCTCCCAGGTTCAAGTGATTCTCCTGCCTCATCCTCCGGAGCAGCTGGAATTATAGGCGTGCGCCACCACGTCCAGCTAATTTTTGTATTATTAGTAAAGACGGGGTTTCACCATGTTGGCCAGGCTGGTCTTGAACTCCTGACCTCAGGTGATCCACCCACCTCAGCCTCCCAAAGTGCTGGGATTACAGGCGTGAGCCACTACGCTCAGTCTAAAATTCCATTTTTAAATTCAGATATAAATGTTCTCTCTTCTCCCAGGTCAGGCTGGACCTAGGAGTGGCAGAGTAGAGGGTGGTATGGTCTGCTTCTGGAGCACCTTCTTTCTCTCCCTTTTGTGTGCTGGGGCGGAGAGGATGAAGAAAGAAATGTATCTCATATAACTGATGCTTGACCCCTCATGGAACACAGTGAGTACATCTTCTAAGAGGCCCTGGGGGGCTTTCTACACTGCAGCGTTGCTGACATGGAAGATCCCACCCCAGCTCAACCTCTTTCAGATGCCCTCTTAGCTCTTGCCTTGGCAGGGTCTCCACAGCAGCTTCTTGCCGAAGTCCCTTTGCCTGGAAAGCAATCCTGTCTCCTTGGGTATCCGCAAGCTGCTTTGAGCTCACACAGTCATCTCTTGCCAGTTGTTTGCCCTGCTCTGGTAAGCCCAGGGCTCAATAACAAATCCTAATCCATTGTCTTCGCAATATTTCATCTGAGAAGTGGGATCCAGCCCCCCATTCTTGCAGATGCTTCAAATCCTTGAATTATAGTCTATGGAGTTGTAGCTTCACTTGGCTTGGAGAGAAAGGAGAGCAACCACGGGGAAGGATAAGAAAAGCCACAGCCCTCCCCACCAGGCAGACAACCTGTGATTCTAAAAATAAACCCCTTCGGTCCTCCCCAGACTTTATTTAAAACTTGAAACAGTTCTTGGTAGTAGCATTTCCAAGCAAGCTATCCCTCAGTAAGCCCTGGAGTGGCTATTAGGCCCAATTGTTAGCAGCCTTCCTAGTGTAAGGAGACAGTGAGAGACTCAGCATTACTTTCAACCCACATTGGCTCTTGATAGTTTTACACAGAAAGACCCTCTTAGCTTCCTGTGACACAAGTAAACAACCTATTAAAATACATGATTATGCGCACATATGTTTACTGCAGTACTATTTATAATAGCAAAGACTTGGAACCAACCCAAATGCCCACTGATGATAGACTGGATAAAGAAAATGTAACACATATACACCATGGAATACTATGCAGCCATAAAAAACAATGAGTTCATGTCCTTTGCAGGGACATGGATGAAGCTGGAAACCATCATCCTCTGCAAACTAACACAGGAACAGAAAACCAAACGCCGCACGTTCTCACTAATAAGTGGGAGATGAGCAATGAGAACACATGGACACAGGGTGGGGAACATCGCACACCAGGGCCTGTCGGGAGGTGGGAGGCCAGGGGAGGGACAGCATTAGCAGAAATACCTAATGTAGATGACGGGTTGATGGGTACATCAAACCACCATGGCACATGTATACCTATGTAACAAACCTGCACATTCTGCACATGTATCTCAGAACTTAAAGTATGATAATAAAAAATAAATAAATAAAATATGTGATTAGCACCACAATAGTGATATTCTACAGGTACCTAACCAAGGTTGGAGAGGGTTTCCTCAGAGTGAGCGATGTCTACATTGAATCCTAAAAGACAAATAGGCTTTTCCAAGCACAGAGTCGGGGAGAAGGTACTAGAGACAGAGAAGAGCTCATGTGGAAGTCTGGAGGAGAAAGTGGTGCTTTTTTCCAAGAATTGCAGGCTATTTCTACAACAAATATTTACCAGTACCTACAATGTGCCAGGTGCGTTATGGTTCTAGGTGCTGGAGGTACAGCAGAGAACAAAACGCCACAAAAATCCTGCCCCTCACAATGCTTATTACGCCAGTGGAAGGTAGGAGGCAAGGCAAGGTACAGAGAGAGATGAGGCTGCAGAGAAAAGGGGGCCAGAAAAGAAAGGGCCTTGAAACCCAGCCAGAAAATTCTGGCTTATCCTGAGGGCAGGGGGATATCACAGATGGATTTTAAGCAGAAGAGAGGGATGAGAGGTTTACATCATGTCAGCATATTTTCCTTTCTGTTTTTCCATAAAAATCCTCCCCATTCATTTTTCAAGGCAAGCATAATACTTTCTATACCTGACAAAGGTAGCATACAAATGGAAGGTACAGAAGAACCTCAATTATGAATACAGGCACAGGCCAGCACAGTGGCTCATGCCTGTAATCCCAGCACTTTGGGAGACCAAGGCAGGAGGATAGCTTGAGGCCAGGAGTTTGAGACCAACCTAGGCAACATAGCAAGACTCCATCTCTAAAAAATAATAATAATAATAATAATACATAGGCACAAAAATCCTAATAACACTAGTTTGTTATACATCTAGAAAACAATAAAGAGAGAATCTTACACATATGTAAAAATATATTTCAGGTGGATAAAAGATTTAAACACAAAACTATAAAAAATACTAGAAGAAAATATAGAAGCCTATTTTATAATCCTGGAGGGAAGAAATCTTTTTAAAATATGACACAATGTATTTACAGATTTGACTACAAGTCAAAGCATTAAGCATCTAAAAGGCAAAAGTTACTGTAAACAAAATTTCACATCACCAAGCAGGAAAACATATACAACATATGTGACATCAAAGGGGCCCTACATATAAAGCTCTTATAAATCAACATGAAAAAGATTAACGTCAACATTCCAGTAAAGTAAAAGGAAAGGATATCACCAAACATGTCTTAGTAAAAGACGTACAAATAGATGTTATTAAACATATAAAAAAGATGTTTCACCTTTAACAATGGAACATAAGATTGAATTGCCTTTTTTAGTAATCATCAACAGGCTTGTATCACACTCTTTAAAGCCTGTAATAAACCAAATGCTCAAGATCTTTTTTATGAATTGCTACCAAACTGGGTTTTCTCCATTTTATGCCGGTATAATTGTTCTTTTAAAACTAAATTCCAGGCCCTACGTTTATTTCTATTGCACTCAAATTTCAAAATGATCTTAACAGGTCTGAATTCTGGACTGAAATGAACAATTATTTCCTACCTGTCACGCCAGCTTTCAATTCCAGGTTATATTTTTATTCCAAGTCATTTTTCCTAAAGGTGAGCATCTCAGGAACAAAGATAGAAAGCAAATGCAATCCGATCAAAGGAGGAAGACCCAACAATTTATGCATGGGAAAGGGGCTTCTGTAAAGATGGTAGTGGCCCCAGGAGAGGTCAAAGCTTAGAGGTGGCAGAAAAACAAAACAAAACAAAACAAAAAAAACCCAGTAAGCAGAGTGAAATGGGGTGGGGCTGAAGCAACGGATGAAATGCCTGTGAGGAGAGCAGGTAAGGGCAAACAGGTGGTTCACCCCACACCACCTGAGCCAAATAGAGGGATGCAGAGGGGTGGATGCTTGGGTGAAATGGACCACACAGTACCTGAGGCAGCTGAAGAGACCCAGAAGTAGCATAGGACCTCACCATCAGATAACTGGGTGGTACTAGCATCCCATGCATCACATCTTACCTCTCCCCAGTAGACACATCATGACATAAACAAATGCAGCATTCACAGATGGGCTAATAGGAAATTTCAGATATACAGATCAGTGCTGAAGCAGTCACATTCCAATATTTGCAGAAATCTAACATCAGGAAACAAAAATACTAAACTCAACAAACAGAACAAACACCCAAGGAAACAAAGTTAATGGAACAAACACAGAGAAACATTAAAAGAAGCACTGAGAAAAGAACCAGGCTGGGTGTGGTGGCTCACGTCTGTAATCCCAGTACTTTGGGAGGCAGAGGCAGGTGGATCAAGAGGTCAAGAGTTCAAGATCAGCCTCACCAAGATGGTGAAACTCCATCTCTACTAAAAATACAAAAATTAGCCAGGCATGGTGGTGGGCACCCGTAATCCCAGCTATTCGGGAGGCTGAGGCAGAGAATTGCTTGAACGCAGGAGGCGGAGATTGCAGTGAGCCAAGATCACACCACTACACTCCAGCCTGGGCAACAGAGAGAGACTCTGTCTGAAGAAAAGAAAGAAAGAGAGAGAAAGAGAGAGAGAGACAGAGAGAGAGAGAAGACAGAAAGAAAGAAAGAAAGAAAGAAAGAAAGAAAGAAAGAAAGAAAGAAAGAAAGAAAGAAAGAAAGAAAGAGAAAGAAAGAAAGAAAAAGAAAAGAAAGAAAGAAAGGGAGAGAAAGAAAGGGAGAGAGAAAGGAATAAAGGGAGAAAGGGAGAAAGAAGAGAAAGAAAAGAAAGAAAGAAGGAAGGAAGGAAGGAAGGAAGGAAGTGAAGGAAGGAAGGAAGGAAGGAAGGAAGGAAGGAAGGAAGGAAGGAAGGAAGGAAGGAAGGAAGAGAGAGAGAAAAGAAACAGCCGGACATGGTGCCTCACAGTTGTAATCCCAGCATTTTGGGAGGCTGAGGTGGGAGGATAGCTTGAGCTCAGGAGTTTGAGATAAGCCTGAGCCATATAGTGAGATTCCAGCTCAACAGAACATCAAAAAATTAGCCAGGCATGATGGTGTACGCCGGTAGTCCCAGCTACTTGGGAGCCTGAGGTGGGAGGATTGCTTGAGCCTGGGAGTTCAAGGCTGCGGTGAGCCACGAATGCACCACTGCACTCCAGCCTGGGCAACAGAGTGAGACCCAGTCTCAAAAAAAAAAAAAAAGAAAGAAAGAAAAGAAAGAAAAATACCAATTAGAGACCGTGGAGGGGAGAATGAAAATAAACAAATAGCACAGTGGATACAGCTGGGGAGCAATTACTAAGCCAAGAAATTCCCAAGAACTTCTTTTCAGAATTCAAAAGAGCGAAGGAATTAACAATACAGAAGAAAAGTCACAAAATATTTCTTCCACATTCTGTTGGCAAGAAATGAGGACAGGCCTAGTCCAGATCCAAAGGGAGGGAAATACACAAGACTGGAAGGTGTGATTCATCGAAATCGTCATGTGACAGACTCCACACACACTACCCTCTGTCCCCTCCCGTCACTCTGTATGTGCCTCTATTACCACTTATCCCGTGGTGTTATGATTCATTTACTTGGCAGTCTCTCCACTAGACTATGAGTCTCATGAGGGTAAGACCTATCTCACTCATCTTCCAAATTAACGGTGACTGGCTCAGTGCTTAGCACAAAACAGGTGTTCACTAAAAGTTTGTGAAATTAAATTAGTCCCATTGTAGTCGTTCAGAGTACATAGAGTCAGGGAGCCTGGCTCTAAAGTTAGTTCTGGACCATCTGGGCCACATCTCCTAAAAAATTTAAATTAAATAAATTATTTTTCATGTAAAGGTAACCACCAGGAGAACTGAAGTACCAAGACATTAGCAAAAAAGGGGACAAAGAAACCATAATCAATTCAACAAAAGTCTTTTATATGCCTCACTCAGAAATCTATAAATAAAGTAGATAAAACATAATAACATAAACATCATACCTGAACTAAAGATATAAACAGATAATTTTGCAGCCAGTTTGTGTTCACACATACATGGCACAATTACAGAAACTATGTATCACGCTGCCAAGACCTCAAAACTCCAAAAAGAAAAAATCATACAGGTCATAGAGTAGCACAATTAAAAATTCACACAACAACAAAAAATGGTAGGTTTCAAAGAGGGTTTCACATCTATTCACATCTATGTGAATAGATACCAAAGTATCTATTCACATAAAGACGTGAAACCCTCTTTTAAACCTAAATAGAATGCTAACCACAAAAGAAATACCAAAGTAATCAAAAGTCTTCCCCCTGAAATTGCATCAGGTCCATTTGATTTTACATGTGAGTTTTGCCAAGCCTTCGATGTTATACTTCCTATGTTATATAAACAAGCCCAGATCACAGATAAAAGTAAAAAGTGTTTTAATAATATTATGAGGTTAGCATGATACCAATATTAAAACCATTAAAAGAATATACTTTTATGATTGGAGCAATGGTAGCCAATGCAATAAGAAAGAAAAAAGAGAAAAGCTTTATAGGTTATATAGTTAGTTGTGTTACAAGAAAAACAAGAAAATCAACTGACAAAAAGTTGCAATGAGGTAACTAAATATAAGATCAATATATATAAACCCACAGCTCTACCATAAACCAATAATAACCAATTGGGGAAAAAAATAAGTACCTCATTTACAATAACAACAATAACTACTTAATCATTATAAATCATCAAGAAATATATAATACCTATATTAAGAAACTTAGGAAAAATGTAGTGTGCTTACTGCATAAAAGCAGTCCTCAACATACCACCCTAAATCAATTTACAAATTCAAAAAAATCCCAATTAAAATCCCCAAAGATTTTCATAGAATAGGACAGACTGATTCTAACATTTATCTGAATATGAAAATGCCCAAGAATAGAACATTTTGCTTTTAGTAATTAAAACAATGTGGCATTACAGCAGAAACAAACAAATACATAAATGATACAAAAAGATAAAAATTCTAAGCATACCCATATGTGTAATAAGGATTTAGTATATAAACTTTTTAATGCGGTATGTTGAATCATTGGAAAAAAGATGAAGAATGAAATCAGTGATTTTGACAATTGACTATCGATTTGGAAGAAAATAATTAGATTTCCTACCATTCACAAAAATAAATTCCAGGTGCATTAAATATTGAAAGTTTAAAACAAAACGTGAAAAAGTTAGAAGAAAATCTAGAATATGTTTATAAGCCCTAAGTCCTTTTTATTTTCTTTTTTCAGAAGGTGAGTTGTTACACATTTCTTAGTAGATTCCAATTCCATTGCCACCATCCCACTTTAAGTCCCTTTAAAATGAGATTTTTTAGATAAATTATAAAATCTGGGCTGGATGTGGTGACTTGCACCTATAACCCCAGCATTTGGGAAGCTGAGGCAGGAGGCTTGCTTGAGCCCCAGGAGTTTGAGACCAGACTGGGCAACATAACAAGACCCTGCCTCTAAAAAAATAATAAAACAAAATCTGGACAGTAAAATATTAATAAATTTGACAACATCAGAATTTAAAATTTCTATACAACAAAAACACCATAATTGAGTTTAAAAAGAGACAGATTATGGAATCTGTTTGTAATGTTTATAACAAAAGATTAATATCCAGAATATATTAAGTACTTCTACAGATAAATAAAATGAATCCGGCCAGGCACGGTGGCTCATGCCTGTAATCCCAGCACTTTGGGAGGCCGAGGCCGGCGGATCATGAGGTCAGGAGATCGAGACCACCCTGGCCAGCATGGTGAAACTCCGTCTCTACTAAAAATACAAAAATTAGCTGGGCGTGGTGGCGCGCACATGTAGTCCCAGCTACTCAGAAGGTTGAGGCAGGAGAATCACTTGAACCAGGGAGTCGGAGGTTGCAGTGAGCCAAAATGGTGCCACTGCACCCCAGCCTGGTGGCAGAGTGAGACTCCATCCCAAATAAATAGATAAATAAATAAATAGGATGGATCCAATACAAAATGACAAATGAAAAATTCGAAGAAGTAGAAAAACGAATTAACAATAAACATAAGAAAATGCATTCAATTTCACTAGTGGCCAGTAAAATGGAAATTCAATAACAATGAGAAACCAGTTGAGGCTCATTTGATTAGCAAAATGTATAAAGTTTTATGATAGCAAATGTTGGCAAGGATGGGCAAGAACTCTCATCACTCTAGTGAGATTATAGACTTTTGGGAAGGGCAATTTGCAAAATGTATAGAAATTTGAGATGTGTTTAGCTTTTGATCCAGGATTTCCATTAATTATCTCTACTAGAGAAGCACTGACACATCCACAAAAAGGCAGTGATGGTGGCAGCGGCCCATCTGGAGTGGCCACTGCGAGAACACCAGCTGCAGCAGGGGAGGCGCGGCTGGGCCTGTGCGCGCTGTAGAGCCAGTGGGGGCCAGGATCAAGTGATCCCAGTGGGAGCCCTCTGCCCTACGAAGTTGGCAGGGTGAGAGCCCGCACTCCCAGAAGCAGTTGCAGCTGCCCAACTGTGGCTCTGGACCCGGCATCCCTGTGCTCTCTGGGGCCGGGAAGCCCCATATCCCCACAGGCTCAGAAGTGGCTACTCCCACTCCCTGGCGTCTCCCCGCTCCTAGCGCCCACTCCACAGCTGAGCAAAGTTGTGGACATGTCCCCATAGCCAAGCCTGGGTGCTGTCACAACCCAACCAGGTGTGCACGGGCTTGGGGCAATGCTGACACACCAGCCCCCCACTGCCTCAGCCCCCTATGGAAACTGCTTCTGAGGCTGAAACTTCGGGTGCTTACAAGCACGGGAGGGAGGCCAGGAGGCTGAGGGCAGCTGGCCCAGGCCTGCTGGTACCCGTTGATGGGGACAACCTGGGAGCTGTGGATGGTGTGTTGATGGCAACAGAAGGCAGACAGGTTCCTAGGCGGGAAGGGATGGGTCCCCAGTGAAACCCCACCTTCAAGCCAGGGAAAGCCTGAAGTTTGGGGACCAGTTCCAAGTGAAGTCCGCCACCTGGAATGAGAACTTCCATGATGCCTTTTGGCCAATCAAGTGGTACTTTTCACAACCCTCCCATGGACCAATCAGCACACACTTCTTCCATTCTCAACCCATAAAATCCCTGGACTCAGGCTGACTCAGATACTCCTTGGGACTACCTGCCTGCAGTTAGGAGCTACCCACTTCCGGTCTCCTCTCTCTGCTGAGAGCTGTTTGGTCACCCAATAAGCACTTCTCTGCCTTGCTCACCCTCCAGTTGTCTGCATAACCTCATTCTTCTGGACGCAAAACAAGAACTCGGGACCCGCCAAACAGAAGGAGGGAAAGGAGCCATAGCACGTGCCTGGCTGGCTCTCTGAGCTCTC
The DNA here is from genome assembly GCF_008728515.1 of Papio anubis. Lineage (NCBI taxonomy): Eukaryota > Metazoa > Chordata > Mammalia > Primates > Cercopithecidae > Papio > Papio anubis. The sequence goes on along the minus strand of NC_044977.1, from coordinate 170,136,430 downwards.
AGACTGCAGGACTGAAGAGTGGTAACTCTTCCGAGGGCCCAGACCTCGAGATTCCCCGATGCAGTGCTGTAACACTATAGCCCTCCGGCTCTCTGCTGGCACCGGGCAACCACCCCACGCAACAGGAGGCAGTGGTGAGGCCGGGCCATCCCGGGAGCCAGAGTGAAGCGGCGGGACTGAAAAAGCTGTAACACAAACAGGCTGAAACATGCCCCCACCAAACATCCCCACCCAACCCCGCTCACCATGCTGTGGGCAACGAGGAGAGAAGAACTGCAGCCCTTCTGGGAGCCCAGACAGACCTCAGGGCTCCCGGTGCCAGGGCTGTGACATGCTATAACACCCTCTTTGGGGGCTCTGTGATTCCTGGCATCTCTGAGCTTTCAGGCGCCACAATGTTCCACTTGTCCAGACACTGGTGCTGGCAGCAAAAGCCGCTTGCGGTACCTCTGCTTCAGCCACAGCTTCGCACAAAGCCAGCGCCTGTGCCAGCGCCTGCAGCTGCCTGCCCCACCGCAGCAGCTGGCATGCCTAACTGTGCTCAGTAGCAGGACCCTGCGCTCACTTGCTCACACACCCCACGCTGCTCCACGCCTGGCTCACCCTTGGCAGGCGTGGGATCCAGGATGGTATCGCCAAGCAGTCTACAGGGCCAAGTGAGTGGAACAAGACCAGCAGGTGCGAGCAAAACTCAAGCAGAGGCACCGCCAGCCACAGAGGTTTCCGGCTGGTGAAGCAACACCCAAAGGATCCTGTGACAGCAGGAGAAAAGGTAATTATCAAAGCACTGTTTGTGATAGAGAAAACACTAGAAATTTCCCTATTGCCTCCTGTAATGGAACCAATAGGGGAAATAGTTAAATACATAAATATACAAATTTGAGTTAAGAGAATAAAGCGATTTTAAGAGAATAAAGTGTACTACCATATTTGTAAAAACAAAACTGAAGCTTCCTCTCTGTCCATATATTACGCAAATGTATTTTAAAAGAGCCTTAAAAGAGACACACTAAACTGGTAACAGTAATGACTCTGGGGAGATGATCAAGAGCAACTTCAGAATTATCTACTTGAATACATTACAATGAGAATATAGTTTTGCAGTGCTTGTGTCATTAAAATAAACTTTTTAAGAAAATAAATAAGGAAAAATATTTTAGGAACAAGGGTAGAGCTCTGTGACACACTGCCAGAAACGGTCCTATAGTTTGGCCCATGAACATTTTTCATATGATGATACCTAGTTTGAACCAGACATGTCAACATCCTCTTACTCCTTATGCTTTATTCAGGAAGATTCTGGAAGACAGAGTATCTGGGTGAGCACCATTATGTACCAGCTGCTACTCTGGGAACTTTTCATAAATTATTGACATAACCCTCACAACAGCTCTAAGAGATGGGCATTATTTTTTATATTTTATAAATAGTGAAATGAAATCCAGAGGCAGGCATTGTGGTGCACACCTGTTGCCCCAGCTACCCAGGAGCCTGAGGTGGGAGGATCACTCAAGGCCAGGAGTTCTCACTTATGGTACACTATAATGGGCCTGTGAATAGCCACGGCTCTTTAGCAAAACTGCATCTCTTTAAAAAAGAAAAAGAAAGAAAAAAGAACATGAAATCCAGAAAGGTGAAGTAACTTGTCTAAAGTCACAGTTTTCAAGTGGCCCATTGAAGATTACTCAAATCCAGTGAAGTCCAAAGCCTATCCCACTTCTCCTATAATAGTCTACTTCCTCCTCCACCCCTGAGAATGAGTACCCTTAGTTAAGTTGCCCCAGCCCAATGCATTTCATCTGGGTGGAGAGATGTCCAGCCACATGGACACAGTGATGTGTCTTCCAGATCCCCCTTCAAGGAAGGACTTTTTGGCCAATTGCTGGAAGTGCTTCCAGCTGTCAGACCCTGTGGGGATTGCCTTGGCTACAGAAATAGGAAGTTATACAGGAAACTAAGCCTGGACTGTTGTCATGGGGTTTATCTCCCTGAGGAGCAGAGTCTGGATGGAGTTCAGTGGACAGCATGTACTTTAGAGAGCACCCTTGGAATCCACACCTATGAAAGCGAGAGAGGAAGGGATCAGGCAGAAGGGAACCCAAGCCTCTGATGTAGGTCCAGCAGCCTCAGTTAAACCCATGGTGAGCTCTGGAGCCAAATGGTGCATCTGAATTATGCCAGGTAGAGAGAACATGGCCAGGCCTTTATATCCCTTCCTCCATCAGGAACTAGATGTGGACCACCAGGAAAGGACACAACCTTGATCTGAGACAGTCCATGAAGGAATGACAGCTGAAGGCTGTCTGCCAACAGAAACTGGAGCAGCAGGTCCTTCCTTGAAGGGGAATTTGGGAGGCACATCACCGTGTACAGCACATACTGAAAAACGAGAGTATTGACTGAAAGTCTACATCAGGGACAGTTAGATCTCAGGTTCATACCCTCCCTGACCCCTGCAGGGAAAGAATGTTCTAACCTCTGGGAAAATATACAAGGGAAGCTCCAGACTCTGGAAATTCAGGTATAGTGGAGAGTTGGGTGTGAGGTCCTGGATTGAAAGCAGTGGATTGAGAGAAAGTCAGCCTCCTGAATGATAACAATCCCTTCTAACTTCATTTCCCAGCCAATCTCCCAGAAATCCCACAGCCAAGCTGGAGAACCTCCAAGTGGAATAGAAAGATCCTTGTCAAGAGAAACTGGGCAAGCCCAGAGAAAAGATGGCCAGGTGCTAAAATCTTGGAATCTCCCAGTGAAAAAGTCAGTTTCCTACCAGATCATTCTGAAATGATGGCCACCAATGAGCAAGCCCCACCATCGCTCACAGAGTTCCCAAGTATTTTCTCAGAGCCTGAGTCTTCCCTCTGACAGATCCCTGGCTCATGATTACCTGACATTTAAAGACAGCCTTGGGCACGGCACAGTGGCTCGCACCTGTAATCCCAGCACTTTGGGAGGCCAAGGGGGATGGATCACTTGGCATCAGGAGTTCAAGACCAGCCTGACCAATATGGTGAAACCCTGTCTCTACTAAAAATCAAAAAATTAGCTGGGTGTGGTGGATGCATGCCTGTAGTCCCAGCTACTCAGGAGGCTGAAGCAGGAGAATCATTTGAGCCCAGGAGGCAGGGGTTGCAATGAGCCGAGATCACACCACTGCACTCCAGCCTGGGTGACAGAGCCAGACTCTGACTCAAAAAAAAATAAAATAGTCCAGGCGCAGTGGTTCATGCCTGTAATCCCATCACTTTGTGAGGCTAAAGCGGGCAGATCACCTGAGGTCAGGAGTTCGAGATCAGCCTGGCCAACGTGATGAAACCCCATCTCTACTAATAATACAAAAATTAGCGGGGCATGATGGCGGGTGCCTATAATCCCAGCTACTCAGGATGCCAAGGCAGGAGAATCGCTTGAACCCTGGAGACAGAAGTTGCAGTGAGCCAAGATCGCGCCATTGCACTCCAGTCTGAATGACAAGGGTGAAACTCAGTCTCAAAAAAATAATAATAAAATAAAATAATAAAGACAGCCTTGAACATACAATACAGAGAGCAAAGCAAACAAACAGAATAGGAAGAAACTGAGCTGTACAGGACATCAAAAAAAGCAACTTATTAAAAAGATACAACTTAAAATCATAGACATAGTCACAAGAGACACTGTCCCATCCACGAATGAAAGGCAGGCTGCCATTTTTTTAAAAACGCAACGAAGAATGAGAAATAGCAAGAGCTCTTGGAAACTAAAACTGGTAGTCACAATTAAAAATCACTAGGAAGGTTAGAAAAGGAAATCAAAGAGATTGCCCCAATTATAAATAGAAAGGAAATAAAATGAGTGAAATAGAAAGAAAAGAGAAAGAATGACAGGCTCAGTTGACAAGGTTCACTATCCAAATAATTGGAGTTCTAGAAATGAAGACTGAAAAACACTGGGAGGAAGAAATAAAAAATAAGAACACTTACAGAAATGGAGCAAGTGAATCTTTGGATAGAAAATGACCATTTAGAACCAAGCACAGTAAATTTCAAAAGACACCCCCACAATCATTGCAGGACTTCAGAAGAGCAGGAATAAAGAGATTATAAAAGCTTCAGAGAGAAATGGAAAAAAAATAGCCAAAGCAGGGGAAGGCACAGGATTTAAGAAATAGGAGACCCAACAGAGTAGATCAGAGGGAAAACTTCTAGGATGAAAAGAAGCCAGCTGGGCACAGTGGCTCACGCCTGTAATCCCAGCACTTTGGGAGGCCAAGGCAGGCAGATCACAAGGTCAGGAGTTCAAGACCAGCCTGGCCAAGATGGTGAAACCCCCGTCTCTACTAAAAATACAAAAATTAGCCGGGCATGGTGGCAGGCGGAGGACAGCAGGCCCAGAGAGTACAGAGTCCATATCTGAGCAGAAAGGTGGAAGACTCCAGGAGAGAGCTCTGGGAGGTGGGGGAATGAGACTGGGAAGTAGGGGAGTGAGACTAGTGAGTTATATGTGATAAATGAGCAATAGGTACAAAGAAAACTAAGCAAATATTAATGCAATTAACAACTTGGGAAAAAATAATATGAGGCCAGGCACAGTGGCTCACGCCTGTAATTCCAACACTTTGGGAGGCTGAGGCAGGTGGATTACCTGAGGTCAGGAATTCAAGACCAGCCTGGCCAATATGGTGAAACCCCATCTCTACTAAAAAATACAAAAATTATCTGGGCACGGTGGTGCATGGCTGTAACCCTAGCTACTTGGGAGGCTGAGGCAGGAGAATCACTTGAACCTGGGAGGCAGAGGTTGCGGTGAGCCAAGATCTCACCACTGCACTCCAGCCTGGGCGACAGAGTGAGACTCCGTCCCCCCCACAAAAAAAAAGGAATTGTAATCTTACTGCAGCACTTGGTTAGTGGTAAGCAATATGCACATGGAAACAATATTTACATAGGCATAATCACATAAACACTGAATATTACTCTAACCAGAAACACTGACTAGACTGTATCAGGAGACCAAGAAGAGCAAAGCAGCTGAATGACAGCGTGGGGTGGGAGCACTGTAAAAGAGCTAAATGCTCATCTACTGCAAGTGGAAGTCAATAAATCAATTTTTAACAGTCTAAAATAAACAAATCACGTAAGGAATTCCAGGTGCAACTGCTACATGGATAGAAAGTGGGTCCCTCCCAGAAACCAGACTAAAGGTTTGGGTAGGGTAGGAAACTATTTTTTTTATTTTATTTTGTGTTTTTTTTTTTTTTGAGAGAGGGTCTCCCTCTGTTACCCAGGCTGGAGTACAGTGGTGTGATCACGGCTCACTGCAACCTCCAACTCGTGGGCTCAGGCAATCCTCCTGCCTCAGCTAATTCCAGTAGCTGAGATTATAGGCATGACCACCACACCTGGCTAAATTTTTTTTATACTTTTTTTTTTTTTTTTTTTTTGTAGATGGGGTCTCCCTGTGTTACCCAGGCTCGAACTTCTGGGCTCAAGAGATGCCCCTGCCTTGGCATCCCAAAGTGCTTGGATTACAGGCATGGACCACCACGCCCAGCCAGGTTTTTAAATTTTAAGCCTTTGTGTCCTATTTCACTTTTTTAATTTTGGTAATAAAATAACTTTTAATAATAAATAGAATAAAGGGGGAGCTCTTTATTAAGAAAAAAAAAAGGCACCACTGGCCTGATTCAATCTGACAAAGCCTACAAGTAGCATCAATTCAATCCAATTATGAACTGTTCTTTTTCTAGTCTGGCTTGAAAAATCAACACCTTCCCTTTTAAAGAAAGCCCAGCCTCAGATTAATTAACAGCTGAGTTGGCACACAGTTGTATTCAAATGATTCCTTCAGGTTCAATCTCAAATTAATTAATGACACTCTCCATTGCACTTGAACGTCGTGTATTTCATCTTTCACAATTACTTAGTTTGCCTTCTCTGGACAAAGATTTATTCTTTGGTTCTCAATATACTTATAGAAATTTACTCCTACCCTGCAAACAAGAGGAGAGAAAGCAATTCATCTGCCCAGGAGAAGCCTCAAGGTGAAGACCCTTCACCCTTCGACTAATAGGAAGCTGACAGGCTGCAATGAGCACGTCAGCTGACTGTTTTTCTGTGCTCCACTTTTAGAGGAAATCTCAGGGTGTATCACACACACATACACATACAAGAGCAGATAGTAGAGATGGAATTCCAAACAGCCAGGCTCAGGACAAATCCTAAGGCTAGCACATGTAGACACCTCTAACACCCCAACTCACATCTCTCAGCTCCCCATTTCACCTCAAATCGTCATGGACTTCAATGCACCCCCCACTGACAGTGCTTCCCCTCAAGCACAGCTGGGACTTCTCCAGTACTCTAGAGCCCACAGGTTTCATTAAGGGCTGAGAGGGAGAGTTACCAACCCCCAGGGAAACCTCAACGAATGGGGGCCAGAAGCAGATGAATAAATACTTCTCCCAATCCGTCTTCTGATAGACCATTCTGAGAGGTATTCTGGCTGGAATGTTCCAGGCAGGATTAAGCCCCAGTTGCTCTCAATGTTGACCTCATTAATGTAGCCTTTTCCTTCTCCCCTTGCTCTCCCTGACTCCTCATCTTTGCAATTTGGCAGAACCTCCAAAATAAACTACCTGCATCATATCTTTGTCTCCAGGCTAAGCTTTCAGAAATTATACAACTTAAGAGCTAGGGAGACTCAGTGTCCCAGTTTTCTGGGGACACTGATAGTACCTCACCTCAAGTATGTGCTGGGGGACTCTTCCAACACTCCAGACCCCCGAGGTTCTTCAAGCACTCACATGGGAGAGTTACCAAGCCCCAGGCAAGCTTCAACTAATGAAGGCCAGGAGCCAATGGAGAAATCTCTCTCAGTCATGCTGGGTGCGGTGGCTCACACCTGTAATTCCAGCACTTTGGGAGGCTGAGGCAGGCAGATCATTTAAGGTCAGGAGATCTAGACCAGCCTGGGCAACATGGCAAAATGCTGTCTCTAGAAAAAAATACAAAAACTAGCTGGGCATGGTGGCGGGAGCCTGTAGTCCCAGCTGCTGGAGAGGCTGAAGGTGGGAGGATCGCTTGAGCCTGGGAAGCCGAGGCTGCAGTGAGCTGAGATCGCACCTCTGCACTTCATCCTGGGTGGCAGAGTGAGACCCTGTCCCCAAACACATGAACTTCTTTCCGTCATAAATCTCCCAGGGATTCCCCATGACATGGGATACTGAGTGCCAAAACCGGGAAAGTCCCAGGCAAACCAGGATGAACTCACCCAGGACAGTGAATGTTTGTCCACTCTTTGACACTTCTGATGTTATTATCTGAACAACTTAAGAAATATTATTCTTGATTGTTTTTCATCAATTCATTCATTGTTTACTTGGCTCATACTCTGCCCCAATCACTGGGAATGAGAGATGAATGGGATATATCTCGGAGTTCTGTTGGTCTAGTGGGGAAAACAAATATAAACACATCACAGTATGTCACAATGCATGTTGCGGCTAATACATGGGGCACCCCCAGAGCATGGAAAGAAGGCCTATCTCTGTGATGGGGGTCGCAGAAAAATGCAGAAGTGGACCAGGCACAGTGGCTCGTGTGTGTAATCCCAGCACTTTGGGAGGCCGAGGCAGGTGGATCACTTGAGCCCAAGTTTCAGACCAGCCTGGGCAACATGGCGAAACCTTGTCTCTACAAAAAATACAAAAGTTAGCCAAGCATGGTGGCCCGTGCTTGTAGTCCCAGCTACTGGGGAGGCTAAGGTGGAAGGATCACTTGAGCCCAGGAGGTCGACGGTGCAGTGAGCTGAGATCATGCCACTGCAATCCAGCATGGGTGACAAACCTAGATCCTCAAAAAAAAAAAAAAAAAAAAAAAAAGCGGAAATGACAGGTGAGAGGTTATGGAAGCTGCAAAACCCCTTGCAGATTTTGTTTTGTTTTGCTTTTTGAGACACAGTCTCACTCTGTCACCCAGGCTGGAGTGCAATCTTGGCTTACTGCAACCTCCTCCTCCTGGATTCAAGTGATTCTCCCGTCTCAGCCTCCCGAGTAGCCGGGACTACAGGAGTGTGCCACCACATCTGGCTAATTTTTGTATTTTTAGTAGAGACGAGGTTTCACCATGTTGGTCAGGCTGGTCTTGAACTCCTGACCTCAAGGGATCCACCCACATCAGCCTCCCAAAGTGCTGGAATTACAGGCATGAGCCACCACACCCAGCCCTCCTTGGGTATTTTTTATGATTTAAATATTTTCATGAGTTTGCCCCACTAAGGTAAGAAAATGAACTGATGGATATCAGCAAGACTTTTCAACAGCAAACTTTGGCATGAAAACAGTTTGGGTTGAACATGGAGTATACCAGGAAATTCAGTTAACTACAAAACCCCTTCACTGACGTGTGAAGGCAAGTCTGATGGTAATTTTTTTTAAGTGAAGCACATTGGAAATTCCTGAGGGAGCAACAAGATGTTTCCCCACATGGCAGCTTAAAACTTCCTGGAGTATGTATTCCTCACCTCTGACAGTAACCTCAAAATCAGATAGGACTTCCACAATAGTAAATACTTCAGGTTAAAGATGATTAGCTAGATGCTTGGAAAAAGGATGCTGAGGAAAAAGAGAGACAGAAATGTTCTATGGAAGGAAGAGAAAAAATTATTTTTAAAAATAATTACCACATGATCCAGCAATCTTAATTCTGAGTATATACCCAAAGGAAATGAAATCAGTATATTTAAGGAATATCACATTCCCCTGTTCATTATAGCACTATTCGCAATAGGCAAGATGGGAAATCAACTAACTATCCATTAGCAGACAAATGAAGAAAGATAATGTAAATAGTATGCACAATGGAATACTATGCAGCCTTTCAAAAAGAAGAAAATCCTGTCATTTGCTAAAACATGGATGAACCTGGAGGACATTAGTCCTGGAGGGACTGTTTTTGCAAAAACATGGATGTCCTGGAGGACAAGTGAAATAAGACAGACACAGAAAGACAAACACCATATGATCTCACTCACATGTGGAATCTGAAAAAGGTGAATTCATAGAAGTAGAGAGGAGAACAGTGGGGTTTGTGGGGGGTTGGGAGGATGTTGGTCCAAGGGTAAGAAATTTTAGATAGGCAGGAGAAATAAATTCAACAGATCCCTTGTACAACATAGTGACTATAGTTAATAACAATGTATTCTATTCTTGACTATCACAAAAAGAATCGATTTGAAGTGTTCTCATCACAAAAAAAAATGATACATATGTGAGGTAATGTACATGTTAATTAGCTTGGTTTAGCTTGGTTTAGCCATTCCACAATATATACATATTCCAAACATGTTGTGCCTGATAAATATATATAATTTTTACTTGTTAATTTAAATAAAGATATTAAAAACTGGATAAAGATGGCGAAGTGAACACAAATGCTATTCTCTGTCATACCCCAAATACCTTTAAAGTGACAGAAAAAAATGTATTTTTAAATAATAAAATTTATAACGATCTTGGCAAAAATCAACAGCATCGTTAACAGAAATCTTAAAGAATTCCTGGAAGTTAGGAAGGAATCAGATTTATAACGAAACTACAGCAACAGGAAACTGCCATCCGAAACACTAAGATGTTAATGGAAAAAAAGGATGACAAGATAATGCACAAAGCAGATATTTAATATTACTGACAGCGGATTGATATCCAGAATATATAAAGAATATCTAGGAATCAATAAAAGGCCAGGCGCAGGGGCTCACACCAGTAATCCCAGCACTTTGGGAGGCCGAGGCAGGTGGATCACTTGAGCTCAGGAGTTCGAGACCAGCTTCGCCAACATGGTGAAACCCTGTCTCTGCTAAAAATACAAAAATTAGCCAGGCATGGTGGTGTGGACCTGTAGTCCCAGTTACCGCAGAGGCTGAGGCAGGAGAATCCCTTGAACCCGAGAGGCAGAGGTTGCAGTGAGCCGACATCACACCACTGCACTCCAGCCTGGGAGACAGAGCGAGACTCTGTCTCAAAAAAAAAAAAGAATCAAACAAACACAAATAGGAATTTCAAAGACAAAAATAGGGCAACAAACACAAATAGGAATTTCAAAGACAAAACACAAATGCCCAGTGAACATATTGGGACACAACCTCAGCAGTAATCAGAGAAATGCCAATTAAAAACAATGCCTATCAGGCCTGGTGGCTCTCACACCTGTAATCCTAGCACTTTGGGAGGTCGAGGCGAGCTGATCGCTTAAGACCAGGAGTTCCAGACCAGCCTGAGTAACGTGGTGAAACCTCGTCTCCACAAAAAATACAAATATTAGCTGGGTGTGGTGGCGCATGCCTGTAATCCCAGCTACACAGGAGGCTGAGGCAGGAGAATCGCTTGAACCCGGGAGGCGGAGGTTGCAGTGAGCCAAGATCGAACCACTGCACTCCAGCCTGGGTGACAGAGAGAGTCTTAAAAAAAAAAAAAAAAAAGGCCGGGCATGGTGGCTTTTGCCTATAATTGTAGCAGTTTGGGAGGCTGAGGTGGGCAGATCACCTGAGGTGAGGAATTTGAGACCAGCCTGGATAACATGGCAATACCCAGTCTCTACTAAAAATACAAAAAAAAATAGCTGGGCATGGTGGCGCACACCTATAATCCCAGCTACTGGGGAGGCTGAGGCAGGAGAATCTCTTGAACCCAGGAGGCAGAGGTTGCAGTGAGCTGAGATCATGCCACTGCACAGCTTGTACAAAAGCTCAGGGAGAAAGGAAGGATTCAGGCAGCATTCAAGGAAGTAGAGAAGGTTAGTATGGCTGGCACTTAGAAAAGAGGGAGCAGCCAGGCGCGGTGGCTCATGCCTGTAATCCTAGCACTTTGGGAGGCCGAGGCGGGCGGATTGTCTGAGCTCAGGAGTTCAAAACCAGCCGGGCAATGTGGTGAAACCCCGTCTCTACTAAAAATACAAAAAAATTAGCCGGGCGTGGCAGCATGTGCCTGTAATCCCAGCTACTGGGGAGGCTGAGGCAGAAGAATTGCTTGAACCCAGGAGGCAGAGGCTGCAGTGAGCCGAGATCGCACCACTGCACTCCAGCCTGAACAAGAGCTAGAGTCTGTCTCAAAAAAAAAAAAAAAAAAGAAAGAAAGAAAAGAAAAGAAAAGAGGGAGTATGTTGCAAAATGAACCGGCAAAGGCAGGCAGGGGCCAGATCATGCAGAGCCTTAAAGGCCACATTAAAGGTTCTAATGCCTATCCAAAGAGCTATCGGAATCTACTGAGAGTCTTTGCCAGGGGAGTCACCAGAAGAGATCTTGGTTTTGAAAAGGTCAGCTCTGGCTGCAAGGGAGAAAACTGGATTAGCTGAGAGGCTGTACTGAATAAGAGGGTGAGAGAATGTGGACAATAGCCATAGTCCACACAAAAGATACAGGTGGTGGCAATGAAAATAGAAAGAGGTGGGCCAATTTAAAATGTGTTTACAGGCCCGGCATAGTGGCTTATGCCTGTAACCCCAGCACTTTGGGAGGCTGAGGCAGGCAGATCACTTGAGGTCAGAAGTTCAAGACCAGCCTGGCCAACATGGTGAAACCTCATCTCTACTAAAAATACAAAAATTAGCTGAGCATGATGGTGGACACCTGTAATCCCAGCTACTCGGGAGGCTGAGGCAGGAGAATCGTTTGAACCCAGGAGGCGGCGGTTGTAGTGAGTTAAGATTGTGCCACTACACTCCAGCCTGGGCAACAGAGTGAGACTCCATCTCAAAAAATAAAAATAAAATGTATTTAGAAAAAGAAAAAAATGTATTTAGAAGGTCAAATGTATAGAAGTTATTAGTGGATTGAATACTACCGGTAAGAGCAAAGGAGGTGTCAAGACTGGATGGATGGTTATGCAATCCACTGAGAGAGAGAGCACAGGATCAACTTGGAGCTGGTAAAATCACAAATTCAGGTTTGGCATGCTGAGTTTGAGACATCTTTGAGATATTCAACTATAGCTATAAAGCGGGTAATATAGAACCTTAGGGAAAATATTCACGTCTCAATTTTTAATGGAACATAAAAAGAGTTCTACTAACTGCCATAACAAATAAACCCCATAGTTTTGCAGATTTAACTGAAGTTGATTTTTCACCCACAGAACAGTCCAAAGCAGCTCTTGTCGGTTTGCAGTGTGGAGACTCAGGCTCTCTCCTCGTGACCTGCTCCTCCCCTAGGGCCTCACAGGTTACCTGCATACAGGCAGAAGTGGAAAAAGAAAGTGGAGAGCACACACCTTAACCGCCTCAGCCAGGAAGTGGCACACCTTACACATCATTTCTCACTATATACCATTGGTAAGAACTACTCACATGCAAGGAAGCTGAGAGTCCCTAGCTGAGAAGCTGCTCCCAAGTGTAGCATTGCCAGACAAAATACAGGACGCCTAGTTACATTTCAGTCTCAGTCAAAAGTGAATGATGCTTTGGCTGGGCGTGGTAGCTCATGTCTGTAATCCTAGCACTTTGGGAGGCCAAGGTGGGCAGATCACCTGAGGTCAGGAGTTCAAGACCAGCCTGACCAACAAGGAGAAACCCCATCTCTACTAAAAATATAAAATTAGCCAGGCATGGTGGCACATGCCTGTAATCCCACCTACTTGGGAGGCTGAGGCAGGAGAATTGCTTGAACTCGAGAGGTAGAGGTTGCAGCGAGCTGAGATCGCACCATTGCACTCCAGACTGGGCAACAAGAGTGAAACTCCATCCAAAAAAAAAAAAAGTGAATGGTGTTTTAATATAAGAATGTCCCCCATATTGTATCTGAAATTCAAATTTAACTGGGTATCTTGTTTTTCAAGTTTGTTTGCTAAATCTGGCAACCCTATCCCAGGGACAATCCTACCTATGGCAGGGGGTCACATATTTTGATGGATAGTTAGTCATGTCTGCTGCAGGACACAAATAACTTAGAGAAAATGTGGTACAAATTCATCATGGAATACTATGCAGCCATAAAAAAGGAATGACATCATGTCCTTTGCAGCAAAGTGGATATAGAAATAGAAACTAGAGGCTACTAGAGTGGGGAGGGAGGCAGGAAGGCTTGAAAAACTAACTATTGGGTACTATGCTCAGTAGCTGGGTGATAGGATAATTCATATCGCAAACCTCAGCATCACACAATATAGGCAGGTAACAAGTACCTTCCCATGTAGCCCCTGAATCTAAAATAAAATTTTTTTAAACATGACTTAGAGCAAGCAGGCTTCCTCCATATTTCCTGTACAAGCCATAGGCAGGGTTGTGGGGAGGGTATGCAGTAACTTTTTCTTATGTTTGGGAGACCAGGAAAGAGGACTTATAAGTAGAGGATGAATGAGGAGCACCCTTGATAGATCTTAAAGTCAAAAAATTAGAATCTGGCACAATTCCATGTACTTTATCCATTTAGTCAATGAGCATTTATTGAGTACCTACTACGCTCTAAGTGCCACACTAGAGGCTGACGATACTGAGATACTACAGTCTATATCCTCAAGAAGTTTACAGTTGTGTGGAGCCAGGGGGAAAAGGAGCAAGCATAACTCAGCAGATGAGGGAGACCTTAAGTCAAACTGGTGGAAACCCAGAAAGTGTCCCAAAGGAGATGGTGGCTGAATTGCACCTTAAAAGTCAGGCAAGTAGGAATTAACCAAATGAAAGTATACAGATTGCTATATTCACTCATGGAGTAGTAATTGGTACGGGACATACGCTCCCATTATAAACATCTAGAAAACTGGGCAAAATATATGACATAGTTGGCCCCAGGCAGAGCAGGACTGTGATACCTGAGAGAAGAGAGACAAACAAGGGGAACCCTCTCTACAACGGCCCGAGGTTTCTGCTTGGAGGCCATTCATGGACCGTGGCAGAGGGAAGGGAACCCAGAAAGAACCTGGAAGACTCACTGAGTTGAGTAGACAAAGATAGGCATTTGGGGAGTTTGATGGTTAAGTGTTTATGTGTCAACTTTACTAAGTTAAGGAATACCCAGGGAGCTGGTGAAAATATTTCTGGCTGTTCCTGTGAGGATGACTGCAGAAGAGACAAGCATTAGAATCAGTAGACTGAGTAAAGAAGAGCCAGTGTAGGTGGGCATCATCCAGTCCATTGAGAACCCTGATAGGACAAAAAGATGAAAGAAAGAAGAAGTGAAGAAGCGCAACTCTCTCTCTCTCTCTCTCTCTCTCTCCAGAGAGAGAGAGAGAGTGTGTGTGTGTGTGTGTGTGTTTGTGTCTGTCTCTCTCTCTCTCTCTCTCTTTCTCTGTCTTTCTCCTTCTCTCTCACTAGAACATTCTCCTTCTCCTGCCCTTGGACGTTAGAGCTCCTGGTTCTTGAGCCTTCAGACTCTGGGACTGACACCAATGCCCCCCTCACTCCCAGACTTGGACTGGGAGTTACCCATTTGCCTTCTGTGGTTCTCAGGCCTTTGGATTCAGAGTGAATTATGCTGCTGGCTTTCCTGGTTCTCCAGGTTTCAGGCAGCATATCAAGGGACTTCTTGGCCTCCAAAATTGTGTGAACCAATTCCCATACTAAATATACTTTTACATATCTCCATATATCCTATTGGTTTGGTTTCTCTGGTGAACCCTGACTAACACAGGGAGGCTAAGATAGCTGGAATGTATGGGCCAGAGTACCAGAGAGGAGGGAGCTATACAGAGAAAACTTTCCAGAAATCTGCACAAGGTTCTCCTCAAGTGTTTGACTGAATACTAATCCACACACAGTTAGGGTAAAGCTCCATGAAGCCAAAAAAAAAAAAAAAAAAAAAAAAGACAACTTTCAGGCAGCTCTGAGATGAATATTCTCAGAGCCCATTTAGGGTTGAGAGATGTTAGGGATGAGAGGACTCATTGAATACACAGGCATTCAGAGTGACCCCAGAGTGCCACACCTTAGTGGTAGAGGAAAAACTACTCTAGACCAGACCTAACAAGCTGAAAATCAAGCCTAGAAAAAAATCAAGCTAATCTGCAAGTAAGTTTACTGCCCACCGAAACAAACTTCAACGCTACTTAGACAACAAAATCCAAACCCTCAACAAAATATCATTCATAATATCAACATCTAATTTTAAAATTACTAGACATGCAAAGAAGTAGGAAAATCTGATTCAAACCAGGAGAAAAGTTAGTCAATAGAAACAGAATCAGAAATAACAGAAATAATGGAATTACCAAGTGAAGGTGTGTGGGAGGGCAATAGAATCGCAAGCCAAGAGAGTATTGAAATACACAAGGCTTCTGGAGTATGTCCAGTTTCTTTTGGTTGCACTGGTGAGAACAAGTTGTACGGGACAGGAACCCGCTACCATCAGAGGGGCTGGGTGACATGGGACAAAGGTAGAAGCAGGGTCTTCTGGAGAAATCTGGAAAACTAATGTAGGTCCCATTAACTGACAAACAGAATGGCTGCCTTCCTCCCACCTTAGTTCAAAGTCCCCGGGACAAGCCAGAATGAGTGTCTCTGTCCTAATCATAGATTTCTCACTTATTTCTAAGATGAACTTGAATTAAATACTTGCGTTTCTAAAGAAATGAAAGGGAGTTCAGCTTTAATCAGCACTCACTATGTGTCAGAAACTATAGCTAAGCACCCTCAAATTCATTACTTCAGTTAATCTTTAGACCAGTTCTGAAAGACAGGTACATATCTCTTTAGAAATGGAAACTGGACCAGAAATTAAGGAACTTGCTTGTGTCAGTCAAGTAGAGTCAATCTGAACTGAAATCTGTGACATTCAATGAATCAAACTGCGATGAACATTTTGAAGTCCTCTTGTGTAGTGCCACCTTTGCAGTCAACATACTTGGGTTTAATTTTCAGCTTAGCCACTTGCTAGCTGTTTGCGTTTCAAAAGTTCGCAACCTCTTGAAGACTCGGTTTCTAAATCTGTTGAGTGGGAGAACAAACCATACTTTGCACAGTCACAGGGAAGATTAAGTGAGAAGATTAAGAATGTAAAGAGCATGGAGTAGAAGCAAGTATATACCAGGTGTTCAGCAAATATCTGCCCACTCGGTCCTCCTCTTCCTCCTCCTCCATTCATTAAATATCTGGTTCTGACCATATATAACTGCAGGAGGATTAAAACCAAAGCCATAACCAAATCAAATAGAAAATTTTTTCTGCAAAAGTATGTCAGTGCTTCTCAAAATCAGGTCCCTGGACCAAGAGCATTAGCATCACCCAGAATTTGTTAAAAATGTACATTTTATGACCCCCACCCCAGACCTACTAAATCAGAAATTCTGAGAGTGGGGCCCAGCAATCTATGTTTTAAGAAATCTTGGCATGATTTTGATACACACCAATGTTTCCAAACCACTTGTATGATAGCTCTTTTATTGCATCAATTTAATTCATATATTACATAGACTGTGGCTAGGTCTTAGTAATCAATCTAACAATTGCTCATTTTCCTTTGTTTCACAGAGTGCCTTCAGATTACTTTAACTTATTCTGATTAAATCTCTCTCCAGGAAAGAGTAAACCAAGTAAAATGGTGTTACATTAAAAACCTTACAAAAAAGACTAGCTAAGCTATTTATGTGATACAGAAAGATAAATGTAGAGAAGTTCTTTTTGAGAAAAACTATTTTAATGGCCAAGTAGAGAGAGTGAAGCCTAAATTGGAAGCATTATCCCTACTCCCAATAACAGGTTAGCACAAGCGACCCTTCAAACATCCAACCATTTTCACAATAAATACCTTTTTCTTTTAATTTAGCTGTTTCTATTCCAATCCCTTTAACTAAAGTTGAATTACTAATTCAGCTGTCCTGTATTCCTGACCTGAAATGTTTGGAAACTATAAGGCAACTTTGATTTAGAAATCAGGCACTTGTCATTAGGTGCAAATGTTTACGTGCTGAAGACCTCAAACTATTGAAAGTTACAAAACCAGAACTGGGTGTGGGTTGGGCAGCTGAAGCCAATTATGCAGATTTGACATCTAAAGAAAATGGTACATGTGAATACTTAGAATGAGTCCCAATTATATTCCAGTTGTTTTCATTGTTTTCAATTGCTGCAACACTCCTCCACATCCCTCTCCCAGGGCGGTACTCCTCCATCCTTGCTTGCAGATGATTTCAATTGTTTTCCATTTTTTAAATCTTCTCTTTTATCTCCGATGCTTTTCCTTCCTTCCTCATTTCATCATTTTTTTAACATGATAGTCATGCATCTGATGATTCTACAGATGCAGGGATTTTTCTTCCTGTCCTTGAAGCGACAGCTTGTCTTTCCCCTCAAGTGTCTTTGTCGCAATGCCTGATAAACTGTTTATTTTTCCTAACGGCTTTCCTTTTTAGCCTGAAAAACAAACATTAACCAAAAACCTACTTGTTTCACTAAATTGTCACTTTCAATGCAATCCCTGGTGCTGGAGCGCCGCCTGCTGAGTAAATGAGAATTAGCAGGTCATAGTTCCGTTGGGTTAGCAGCAGAAAAAATAATGGGCCATTTTATCATCAACAGATTCTTCAGAAATGACTGGTGTAACATTCTTGATATTGTTCCTTTCCCAAACCATGCCGCTGAAGTCATTGTACGTTATCTATAAGAACTAATCCAAAGTATTTTTAAAACTGCATATTTTAGCACCGTCTACTAAAAACTCAGCAAAATGTCCTCCATGGAATAGGTGCTCAATTAAAAACTGGTAGATAGCAGTTAATTAATACTATGTGAAAACATTTATCAAACTGTATGTCAGTTGTCTACTTCTCTTTCTCACTAAATAACTGTAGAGCTCCTTGAGGGGGAAAAAAAACACATTTTTTTAAAAAACCTATATATGGCCAGGTGCGGTGGCTCACACCTGTAATCCCAGTACTTTGGGAGGCCAAGGTGGGCAGATCACTTGAGGTCAGGAGTTCAAAACCAGCCTGACCAACATGGTGAAACCCCATCTCTACTAAATATACAAAAATTAGCCTGTTCTTGCAGGTGCCTGTAATCCCAGCTAATTAGGAGGCTGAAGGAGAATTGCTTGAACCTGGGAGGCGGATGTTGCAGTGAGTCAAGATTGCACCACTGCACCCCAGCCTGGGCTACAGAGCGAGACTCAGTCTTTAAAACAAAACAACAACAACAAAAACTATATATTTCACCCTAGGTATTCAAAATACATTTGAAGAATACTGATTAAATAATTCTAAATATTTATTTAATAGTCATCATCTCTAGTACCCATTATGTGCTAAGAACTGTTCTAGCTATTCAACAAATATTTTCTCTAATCCTTAAAACCTGCCCAACAATTTTGGAAAAAGCTCCTTATCAGCTGCTAACTTGACGTCCCAGCTGAACGCAAAACCCTTATTTCCTGGGCTTCTCTGTTACTCTGACACATTCTTTGCACCAGGTTTTTCAGAAGCTTACATTTTATTTTCTTTATTTTTTGTTTTTGTCTTTTGGTTTTTGTTGTTGTTGTTGTTGTTGTTTGGTTGGTTGGCTGGGTTTTTTGTTTTTTGTTTTTTGTTTGTTTGTTTGTTTTGAGACAGAGTCTCAATCTGTTGCCCAGGCTGGAGTGCAGTGGCACGATCTCGGCTCACTGCAAGCTCCGCCTCCTGGGTTCAAGCCATTCTCCCGCCTCAGCCTCCCGAGTAGCTGGGACTACAGGTGCCCGCCGCCATGCTTGGTTAATTGTTTTGTATTTTTAGTAGAGAAGGGTTTCACCATGTTGTCCAGGCTGGTCTCGAACTCCTGACCTCAGGTTATCTGCCTGCTTCGACCTCCCAAAGTGCTGGGATTACAGACCTGAGCCAGCGCGCCCGGCCCAGAAGCTTACATTTTCAACAGTAGCTTGAGACATTTTCCTGTTAGTGGTCCTTACACAAGGTGAGAAATCATGCGCTGACAAAAATTACAAACCCAGGTGTAGTAGATGAAAGAAATGGCCACCAATTCTTTTCCTCCTTGTACCTACACCCTAGTAATGTGACACTGTAACTCCTTCCATCAAGAAATAAAGTGTTTTTCTCCCCTTATTGAATCTGGACTGGCCTTGAGATTTTCTTGGGCCTACACCTCAAAAATCCTTGCGTGCTTCTGCTCTCACGCATGGAACCCTGAGCTGCCGTGAGAATGAGGTAGCATGGGAAAGAGTGAGTGATCAGATGGAGAAAGACTGATCATCCCAGCTGAACCCACCGTCAGTCAACCCAGCCAAACTACCAGCTGACGAGAGACACATGAGCAAGCGCATCCAAGCTCAACCTAGACCAGAAGCTCTTCCCAGCTTATCCCAGCCCAAATTAAAGACCAACCTTCAGAATCATTAGCTAAATAAATAGCTATGATGCTATATAAACCGGAAACATCACCTATCATAGCCTTAAACGGTTAACTTGAATCTAATCAAGACTCAGATCTAATTTCCAGTTCACAAGAAATGTAAGATAAAGGAACAAGCTAACTGATGTTTTGAGGTGAGGCAGGTATACATAAATACACACATACACGCCACACACACACCAATTTACACTCTCACTTTAATGGGTTAGGTTAGCCAAAATTAGTCTCAAAAATATTTTTTAAATGATCGAATTCATGTCCCAGCACTGCCCAGAGGGTTTACAGTGTTCTGTCAACAGAAGATGTGAAGTTGTATTTTGTGGATCCCGTAGAATGTCGAAGTCTAGGCACTTGAGAATCTGTGAAGATTTATCTATATGCAGCCTCTGGATTGATCACTTCCCAGTTAAATGTTTTTTAGGATCATTTTAACAGTCAATTTCTGGAGCCAGCCGTACAGTCTCTATGATTCACTCAGAGCCAGAGAAAATCATCAGACTGACCATTTTTCATCTCAAAATTTTTCTTCTCATTGGCATAAGAAAGGATTTATTATCAACTTATGCAAGATGCAGATAATAAATCAGCCTTAGGAGTTTGAAGTAGAGATGAAAAAATATGGCAGCAGTTTGAGCTCAGCTGGTATCTGGAATGGTTTGGGGTTTTGAAATTCTTTTTAACTACTATTATACAGTTTTAAAACCCAAAACATATTTTCTTAAGGCTTTTCTCCTTCATTTCTAAACCCAAGCGTATGATCAAGGAAAATGGAATCCATGTGCTATTGAATGTATTTACACTCCATTCAGTTCAGTGCATTACAACGTACGACACTGACATTCTCTTTTGTAGGAGTTATTTCAAGGTCTAAATGATTCTGAAGCTAAAATTTTAGGGAATTTTCTTCCCCAGCCCCTGAAAGCGTCCCAAAATGTGCAAGCCATACTCTTGACTCCTCACCTGGAATATCAGCTTCTTAAAAGTTTTAATATTCATATGATGGAAAGATTAGTGAAACAAGTTCTTCCCCTCTCTTTTGTCCTTGATCAACTGCTCTGGATAAATAGAACGAGATGGTGTCTTTATGAAGAAACAATCAATACTATCTTGCAACTCTCTCAGCAACTGAGTGGAATGGGATGACAGTGGAGAATTCCACAGTAAAGAAATCAAGGGCACAGTATGAATAGAAGGTGCTACCAGACTTTTCCCAAAGCCCTTTGCAAAATATTATCTCCTATTATTGCAGCATCCCCAAGGGGCAGGTGGAGAATTGTTAATGGTACAACTGGAAAAGCGTGTTAATGCAAGCTCAGGAGAGTGCATTAGGATGCACTTCTCCCGAGCTTCTTGAGCTTCCTCTGGAAAGTGGCAGGCTACCCTTACCCCAAAAGATGTTATGTGAGTGTTTCTCCTGCACGTCCAGCACAGTGCTAGCGGCTGAAGCTCCACGCTTGGGCAGATGAGCTGGTGACACTAGAAAGGAGCATTTTTGAAGACTGACAGTGACTCAGAGAACTGGCTGTGCAGAAAGGGAAGTGCTTACATTTAAGGATTAAAAAAAAAAAGATTTTGTGCATTAAGTAAAAATAAATTTAAAACTTTAGGTATGGGTAGATTGCATTGTCCATCATTTGTGTAAAGTATCACATTAGATGTTGCTAATATGCAAGCATAAAGGCTTTTCAATAACTTATTTTTCAAATATGAATTAAAGTAGATTAGAAGTTATCCCTATAAAAATATCACTCTTACCAGCATTTCCTAGATTAGAGAGGAAAGATACTATTACCACCAGGGTCCTGGAAATTGTATGTTAAGTGTTCCCGTTACTGTTACTGCATAACAAAATACTTCAAATGTAGAACTCTAAAACAACAATCACTTTATTTTGCTCACAAATTCCATGGGTCAGGAATTCAGGCAAAGCTTGATTGGGCAGTTCTCACTTGGGGTCACTCAAGAGGTTGCAGTGAGATGTTAGCTGAGGCTGCAGATAACTGAAGGTTCCGACATCCAAGATAGTTCCCCCACACGGCTATCAGTGGCTGCTAGCCATCGACTGGGAGCTCTGCTGGGGCTGACCAGGGAGCCTACTTATGACCGCGCCAGCATGGCAGTCTCAGGGTAGTGGATTTCTGACATAGCAGATCAAAGCTCTAAATCCAAGTGTCCCAGCAACCAAAAATGTTGCATAACTTTGTATGACTTGACCTTGGAAGTCACATAGATCACTTCTGTCATATTCTATTGGCCAAAACGGTCACAAACCTGCCTTGATTCAAGAGAAGAAGCCAAAAGCTCATCTTAAGGGGAAGTGTGTCGAGAATTTACAGATAAGACTTTAAAACCATCACTGTAACTATAAATACTATCACAGAAGTGCGTTATGTCATTGGAAGTTAACCACAGAGGCAGACACTGTTGCTGCCCTGTCCTATATCCCCCTGGTCCATAATGCAACTACGGTGGACAGTTCCTGTGACTACTGACAGCTTCCTACCTCAGGTCCCCAAGTGTAGAATTCCCCAGGTCCTTCTCGTTTTTCCTTTGTCCTGGCCAAGAAACAAAGTGCCTTAACTGCTGTGTGACCAGCCAGCTGCGTATTTTTCCCGGCAGACTTGAACTGAAGCCAGGCCTTGAATATTCCCAGACACTGATAAACTGGTTTAAGTTGTTGCCTGAACCATGAAAAGAACAAACATGTTGCTAAACATGTAGAAAGTAGCCCCCAGCCCTAAACGGAATTCCTTAGACCCGCATGTAAACTCCATACCTGGGTCTGCATGCTGTGGACATACCTGGACAGATCTTGTTTCACTGTCTGTCAAGAGGACGCGCTGTAGCCCCCTCTATACATAAGTTCCCCTAATAAGTATTTGCACTGATCACCCTGGCATTTAGTGCTTCTTTCTTTGGAATCCCAGCCAGCCCCATCTCAGGATGGTTTGGGGCAGTTGCCTGCAGGAATTCCCCTGCTGCCACTTTTGGGCTGATTCCAGGCTCCAGTTCAGCCACACAGAACACCAAGTCTCTCTGTTTCTCAGCCTGAGGGTTTTCTCTGGTAAGTGGGGTCTGGCTCAGCATACAGAGGTAAGCTTCAGCCAATAAGAGACAGAGTCAGTGGATAAATACCCCGACTCCCTCGTCCCTTAGTGGGACAATTCTGAAGCACATTCAGGTGGTCCACGACATGACTGAGCTCAGATGCCCTTAGTGATACCCAGCTCATTAGGCCCAACACAGGCTCTCCTCTCCCGCTCTGGATTTCTCCCTCCTTCATTTCTGCTTCCTGGCATCAATTCCCAGCAGTCAACTGCTTGTCTCTGAATTGGCTTTGGGAGGACTCAAAGTAAACACCCATTATATGTGTCTGGGTCTGAGTATAAATGACCTCTATGGTCCCTACCTAGTCTGAATTCCTGTTATTGTTATCATCATTTCATCCTTTCGTGCTTTTTTTTTATTATTATTTTTTATTTTTTTAGATAGGGTTTTCCTCTGTTGCCCTAGGCTGGAGTGCTGTTATGTGATCATAGGTCACTGCAGCCTCGAACTCCTGGATTCAAACATTCCCCCCATCTCAGCCTCCAGAGTAGCTAGGACTACAGGTGCACACCACCATGCCCAACTAGTTTGTTTAATTTTTTGTAGAGATTGTGGCAGGGGCGGGGAGTGGGGCGCTCTTGCTATATTGCCCAGGCTGGTCTTGATCTCCTAGTGATCCTCCTGCCTCGGCCTCCCTAAGTGCTGAAATTACAAGTGTGAACCACTGTGCCCAGCCATGTTACCATCCATTTTATAAACACGGTTACCCAAGAAGTTCTAGAATTGTCCTGAGTTCTCAAAGAAGTCACAGGGTAAAGCCAAAATCACCCCAAAGCCAGAGTGGATATCAATGTTTCATTAGTTGATCCCACCTTCTGAATAAAATAAAGCATTTCTTACTCCAAAAAAGAAAGTCCTTGCTCCCATAAAGTAGCCATAAAAATCAGCACTAAACAATGGTCTAAAGTCTGAAAAATTAAGTGAGACTGCAAATAGAAATATCCCAGTAAAACCTAAAATTTCATAGACAGCAAACTTAGGGTAATTGCAATGTCTATAGCTAAGGGTACATTTTGTTTTATTCTTTAACTTCTCATGCCTCCAAGAAGTACAGTCATGCACCACATAATGACGTTTCAATCGCTGAAAAGCCACATATATGACAGTGGTCCCATTAGGTTATGCCATATTTTTACTGTACCTTTTCTATATTTAGTTATGTTTAGACACACAAATACTTACCACTGTGTCAGAACTGCCTACTGTATTTGGTACAGTAACATGTTATGCAGGTTTGCAGCCTAGAGGCAATAGACTATACCATACAGCATAGGTGTGTAGTAGGTTATCCCATCTGGGTTTGGGTAAATACACTCTATGATGTTTACAGGATGAAATCGCCTAATGACACATTTTTCAGCAAGTATTCCTGTTGTTAAGCAACGCATGCATCCAGGCTCAAGTTATGCTCTGAAATTAGCTTATCAAATGAATCAGCCTTCCCTTGGCTCTTAAATCTTATATAATTAGCTTTGTAACATAATGCGTTCAGTGGCTGTGGGCAAAGCTCAAAGGAGTGAGAAAATCCATTTAGGGCAGTTGCCAGAATTTCCGGTGTTTTCTCAAGCTGAGCTGCTAATTCATTTTCTTGGCATAGCCTAGGATGGATCCCAGATCTGCCAGGCCCTTCTGGCTTCCCCTCCATTGGAAATGTCTCGAGATTCAGTCTTCTGTTACTTTGAGGCCTTCTTTTGATGTCCCACCTGAACGAAAGAAGTGTGGTCACAGAAACGAGAGAAGTTTATTATTTGTCAAACCTCGGATTTGAGCGGGAATTGATTAACTGTGTATGTGCCAAGCATCCCCAAAGTTTCTTAACTCCCACAGCGTGTCAGCAACAAAAGTCACAAAACTGCACAGGAGATAGATACGCAGTTGTTTTCTTGAAAGAACTCCAGAAACCAAGTTATACAATTTCTAACACTGGGCGAATTCAGGGGCCTGGTAAACACAGAACCACAGAGGGGAGGGAAGAGGAAACAGGGGAAAGCAGGATGTCTGGTCTAATTCACCATTCACTTTGCTCTGCTCTGTTTTATAACAATGTCAGCTCTATGGAATAAAACAAAATGTGGCTTCTGTGTCTTTAAGGCCCAGGCAGCATTGGCAATGGATAGGTTTCCATAGCAACTTGTAATTCCACTGTCTATTAAGTGGAAAAGCAACAATAGAAAATCCCTAGCAAATAAAGTGTGATACCTCTCAATGACAATTATCTGCTTATTACAGTCTCGCTTTGAGTGCTTAAAAATACAAACACCTAGAATCTTTTACTCTGTTTGAAAGAAGCAGGGCTATTTCTTTTATTCTTTTTCTTTTGAAAAGCTCTTAGACACAAAAGAAGAAACAAGTTTCTGAGGGTGTTGAGATGTCAAGCCTCTTTGGTGGCCCCAGAAGAATTCTCCCACTCTACATGCACACTGCACAAAAGCAGTGAGGAGGATTCAGCAACTCAGAGAGGTAGATTCCTACCACAGGACCTCATCCAATCAGTGGCCATCAGACTTGCTTGTAAAAGGCCTGGGACCATATGAAGTCTAGAGCAGTGTACTTTGCACACACAAAAACATTTTAAGATTATAACCTTATTAAACATCGATCAGCATCCATCCATAGTCAATCAATTTAAATAACATTTATTGAAAGACTGTTAGGCAATTTGTGAGACACTAGAAAAACAAGAAAGTCCTCTAGAAGCTCACAAATGGGGAATGGAGAGAAAAACAGAAATCTTTATATGACCAGGTTTCCCAAGTGTTACGAGCTGAATTGTGCCTCCCCAAAATCCATATGTTGAAATTCTAACACCCAGTACCTCGGAACATAAACTTATTTGGAGATAGAGTCTTTAAAGAGGTCATTAAAATGAGGGAATTAAGATGGGCCCAATACAATCCCACTGGTGTCCCTAGAGGGAAGAAAATGTGAAGACACAAGGAGAAGATGCCCCTCCACAAGCCAAAGAGAGGCCTGGAGCAGCTCGTTCCCTCACAGCCCTCAGAAGGAACCAGCCCGGCCCACACGTTGATCTCAGACTTCCAGCCTCCAGAACTGTCAAGAAATTAACTTCTATTGTTTAAGCCACCGAGTCCATGGTCCTTTGTTACAGCAGCCCCAGCACATGAATAAACCAAGCTCGCTCGCTCGCTCTCTCTCTCTCTCTCTCTCTATATATATATATATATATATTTTTTTTTTTTTTTTTTTTGAGACAGAATTTCACTCTTGTTGCCCAGGCTGGAGTGCAGTGGCACAATCTCGGCCCACTATAACCTCCACCTCCCAGGTTCAAGCAATTCTCCCGCCTCAGCCTCCCGAGTAGCTGTGATTACAGGCACCCGTTACCACACCCAGCTAATTTTTTTGTGTGTATTTTTAGTAGAGATGGGGTTTTACCATTTTGGCCAGGCTGGTCTCGAACTCCTGACCTCAGGTGATCCCCCCACCTTGGCCTCCCAACGTGCTGGGATTACAGGCATGCGCCACCGTGCCTGGCCGATTCTTCTTCTTCTTCTTTTTTTTTTTTTTTTTAAGACAGAGTCTCTCTGAGTTGCCCAGGCTGGAGTACAGTGGTGTGATCTCGGCTCACTGGAACCTCCACCTCCCAGGTTCAAGTAATTCTTGTGCCTCAGTCTCCCAAGTAACTGGGATTACAGGCATGCACCACCATGCCTGGCTAATTTTTTTGTATTTGTAGTATAGATGGGGTTTTGCTATTTGGCCAGACTGGTCTCAAACTCCTGGCCCCAAGTGATCCTCCCACCTCAGCCTCCCAAAGTGCTGGGATTATAGGCATGAGCCACTGTGCCCGGCACCAAGCTATATTCTTCCAGAGCAGTGGTTCTCAATCTTTTAGCTGGAACAGAATCACCTGGAAAACTTGTTAAAACACAGACTGCTGGGCCCTACCCCCCAGCCTCTGATCCAGGTGGTCTGCAGTATGACCCCAGAATCTGCATTCTAGGTAGTGATGATGATGGTTGGAGGACTACCCTTTGAGAACCACTGTACTAGGAGGTATTCAAGATATAGGCTGTATCTAATCCTAGCCAACTCAAGTCAAGGGGTCATGCTCTCTCCTCCCTGAATCTAAAGCGGACATGATTCCAACCTGAGTTTCACACCCAGGTACAGTCAGAGGAGGTACGCTGCCCAGGTGTGCTTGCCCCGCAGGAGAACGCAATCACCAAAGCTGTATCTGACAGAGACCCTAAGCTTTAAGGCACAGTAAGCTTGTCCACTACTAAAACATGGCCCATGAATAAGTGTCCTGGGTTCTGAAATATTAGACCAGCAATTCTCCTTTCATGGGGAAATAAGGCAGGTGGATGAGGGTGGAGGTTTTCTCTCCTATCCAGGCAGAGGCACAGGGTTGGGGAGAGGGGACATAAGTTATCTCCCTCTTTTCTCCTCCCTGCAACTCAGGCTACTGGGGCCACAGAAGGCCCAACTCTGGCCCTCCTCGGACTGTGCCCCTGCCCTAAGCCAAGAAGACACACCTGCCCAGAGCCCAGAATCCCTTCTATACCAAGCTCCAGTTAACTTAATTCCCTGCCCGGAGGGGACCTGGGCCTTCCAGGGCCTGCCTGAGACTATTTCCTTGGTCCTCCTGCAGGCAGACCTCACTGCCCATGTGCGCAGACCTAGGCCCAAAGGGGTGGCTCAGGAGGTGACTGTGTGAAAGATAAGGTAGACAGCTTGGACCTAGGAGCTGGGATGTCCACCGTTATATGTGAGAGGCTTAGCTGCAGGCGGGTACTTGGGGTGGAAAGAGCCCTATCTGTAGCATTTACTGATTTCCACAAAATCAATAACTACTCCCACCATGGCCAATCTCAAGCTACTAATGTGAAATCAACTGGCTCACAAAATTCCTGAAACACTGGCTTTCATGAGCTGGTAAGAACTGGCCCTAGCACACCACTGGAGAGGTCCTTCATGCTAGGGGACAATGGCAGGAGTGGAAAAAGGACAAAGGCAGAGTGAGGACCTTCATCTACATTTTTGCTCTGACCCTTCATGTATCTGGCCCTGCATTTCTATCAACCAGGATGTCGTTCTGGTCACCGCTGAGGGTGGTCGTCAGTACTGAGCTCACAAAGAAGGACCCTTTCTTCCTTACTATTCGACGTAGAAGATATGAATGACTCTTGGTGTCCGTATTTGTCCGTGGTCACACTGCTATAAAGAACTACCTGAGGCTGGGTGTGGTGGCTCACGCCTGTAATCCTAGCACTTTGGGAGGCCAAGACAGGCGGATCACTTGAGCTCAGAAATTCAAGACCAGTCTAGGCAACATGGAGAAACCCCATCTCTACTAAAAATACAAAAGTTAGCTGGGCAGGGTGGTGCACACTCGTAGTCCCAGCTACTTGGGAGGCATGGGCACGAGGATCGCTTGAACCCGGGAGGCGAAGGCTGCAGTGAGCGGAGATAGCACCATTGCACTCCAGCCCGGGTGACAGAGCGAGACCCTGTCTCAAAAAAAAAAAAAAAAAACTACCTGAGGCCAAGCACAGCGGCTCATGCCTGTAATCCTAGCATTTTGGGAGACCAAGGTGGGCAGATCACTTGAGCTCAGGAATTCGAGACCAACCTGGCCAACATGGTGAAACCCCATCTCTACAAAAATTACAAAAAAATTAGCCAAGCATGATGGTGTGTGTCTGTAGTCCCAGCTACTTGGGCTACTGAGGTAGGAGAATTGCTTCAACCCAGGAGGTCGAGGCTGCAGTAAGCCGAGATCAAGTCACTGCACTCCAGCGTGTGTGACAAAGTGAGGCCATGTCTCAAAGGAAGAAAGGAAGGAAGGAGGGAAGGAGGGAAGGAGGGAAGGAGGGAGGAAGGGAAGGAGGGAGGGAGGGAGGGAGGGAGGTTAAGAAAGAAAGGAAGAAAGAAAGATTAAGAAAGAAAGGAAGAAAGAAGAAAAAACAAATTAAAAACAAAAAGACCTGGCCAGGTATGGTGGCTCACACCTGTAATCCCAGCACTTTGGGAGGCCAAGGCGGGCCGATCACCTGAGGTCAGGTGTTTGAGACCAGCCTGGCCAACATGGTGAAACCCTATCTCTACTAAAAATACAAAAATTAGCCAGGCATGGTGGCAGGCGCCTGTAATCCCAGCTACTTGGGAGGCTGAGGCAGGAGAATTGCTTGAACCAAGGAGGCAGAGGTTGCAGTGAGCCGAGACCACACCACTGCACTCCAGACCAGGCGACAGAGTGAGGCTCGGTCAAAAAAAAAGAACTACTTGAGACGAGACAATTTATGGTGAAAGGAGGTTTAATTGACTCATAGTTCTGCAGACTATCTATACAAGAAACATGGCTGGAAGGCCTCAGGAAACTTATACAATCATGGCAGAAGACAAGGAGAAGCAAGCACGTCTCACCATGGAGGACCAGGACAGAGAGTGAAGGCGGAGGCAATTCTAAACAAGCAGATCTTATGAGAACTCACTCTCACAAGAACAGCCAGGGGAAAATCCGCCCCCATGATCCAGTCGCCTCCCATCAGGTCCCTACCCCAACATTGGGAATTACAATTCGACACAAGATCTGGTTGGGGACACAGAGCCAAACCATATCAGAGGCCTATGCCTTTCCCCAACCGCTTCTTTGTGGAAGAACCGGCTGCTCTCTACAGAGGCTGAAAAATGTTAGATACTTGCTTTCCCAGGCTCCCTTGAAGCACACCCAGTCTAGCCAACAGGAACTGAGGGGTGAAGCCTGCGAGGGCCTTCTGGAAAAGATTCCCCCCTAATAGATAAGAGGAAGGTCTTTGTCCTTCTTATCTGGACATGGTACCTCTGCTGTGATGCCTGAACTGTGGCAGCCATCTTGCAACCATGAGAGAAAACATTAGAAACAGGCACAGGATGACAAAGAAAGATCAGAACTCCTAGATTCCTTTTTTCTTTTAATTAATTGTGGTAAAATGTACATAACATTTACCATCTTAACCTTTTTTTTTTTTTGAGACAGTCTTGCTCTGTCACCCAGGCTGGAGTGCAGGGCACAATCTCGGCTCACTGCAAGCTCCGCCTCTCGGGTTCACGCCATGCTCCTGCCTCAGCCTCCCAAGTAGCTGGGACTACAGGTGCCCACCACTACGCTCAGCTAATTTTTTGTATTTTTTAGTAGAGATGGTGTTTCACCATGTTAGCTCAGATGGTCTCGATCTCCTGACCTCGTGATCTGCCTGCCTCGGTCTCCCAAAGTGCTGGGATTACAGGCGTGAGCCAGTGCACCCGGCCCATCTTAACCATTTTTAAGTGTACACTTCAATAGTGTTAAATACAATCACTTTGTTGTACAACCCATTTCAAGAATTCTTAAAAATTATTATGGGTGCATAATAGTTGTATGTATTTATGGGGTACATGTGATATTTTGATGCAGGCATATAATGTAAATGTAAATTATCAAATCAGGGTAATTGGGGTACCATCACCTCAAGCATTTATCATTTCTTTGTTTCAGGGACATTCCAGTTCCACTCTTGGTTTAGAATTCTTTTCATCTTGCAGAACTGAAATTCTGAAATAATTCCCCTTTCCCCCTCCTCCCAAACCCTATTCTTCTACTTTCTGTTTCTATGAATTTGACTACTCAAAGTACTTCACATAAGTAGAATCTTACAGTATTTGTGACTGGCTTATTTCATTAAGCATAATGTCTTCAAGGTGCATCCATGTTGTAGGATGTGTCAGAATTTCCTTCCTTTTTGAGGCTCAATAACATCACATTTTGTTTATTCATTCATCCTTCTATGGAAATCTGGGTTTTTCCCACATTTTGGCTATTATGAATAATGCTGCTATAAACGTGAGTACAAATATCTCTTCGAGACCCTGCTTTCAATTCGTTTGGGTATATACCCAGAAGTGGAATTGCTGAATCATATGGTGGTTCTATTTTTAATTTTTTGAGGAACTGCCGTACTGTTCTCCACAGTGGCTGCACTGACTTACATCCCCAACAGTGCACAGTGCTTCCAACTTCTCCACATCCTCACCAGCACTTATTTTCTCTTGTGTGCATGTGTGTGTGTGTTTGTTTCTTCCTGATCGTAGGCATCCTAATGGGTGTAAGGAAGGTGCCTGTGTTTTTTATGGCATTTGTGAAGCCACTGAACCAGCCTGAAATTGTCCTGCTTCTAGAAGTCTTGTGCAGGAAAAAAATTAATAAGCATCCTTATGAAGGAACTCCATGTTTTTTAATTTTTATTTTTTTAAAGATAGGGTCTTGCTCTGTGGCCCAGGCCGGAGTGCAGTGGTTACAGTGAGTGCACAGCTCATTGTACAGCCTCAAACCACCAAACCCAGCGAATTCTGAAATCTTTTAATAGAGACAAGGGCTCACTATGTTGCACAGGCTGGTCTTGAACTCCTGGCCTCAAGCAATCCTCCCACCTTGGCCTCCCAAACAGCTGGGATTACAGGGATGAGACACCATGCTCTGCCTGAACTCCCTTTTAGACAAAGCTAAAGCACCTTCTAATTGATATACTGCTCCTTCAGGAAGACTGAAGACAGAAAGTATTCATTCTCTCCATGATTTATTTTTGTTTCTCATGCTTTCCATTATATACTGCTTCTTGAACTCTTAGAACTTAGCACAGATTCTATACCAGGGTTAAATCACAAAACAGTGCAATTGCAAATACAAAGGAGTGTTCATAACAGCTTTATACATAATAACGAAACTGGAAACAATCCAGATGTCCACTCAATAGGAGTATGGATAAACCATGATACATCTGTACAATGGAACATGACTTGCAATGACAAGGAACAAACTGCCAATACACGAATGACATGAATGGACCTCAAAAACATTACGCTGGGTGAAGAAGCCTGACACAGAAGAGAACTGTTAGTCCAGCTCCCGCTGCTATAACAAAATAGTGCAAACTGGGTAATTTATAAAGAAGTTTACTGAGCTTATGTTCTGGAGACTAGAAAGTCCTAGATTAAGGGGCCATATCTGGTAAGGGCCTTCTTGCTGCATCATAACAGAAGGGTGAGCAAGCACGTGAAACAGAGAGAGGAAATCAGGCCAAACTCACCCTTCACAGGAACCCAATCCCGCTATAATCCATTCAAAGAGGCAGAGCCTTCATGGCCTAATCACCCATTTTTAAAATTTTATTTAGTTTTATTTTTTTGAGATGGAGTCTCACTCTATCGCCCAGGCTGAAGTGCAGCGGCACGATCTCGGCTCACTGCAACCTCTGCTTCCTGAGTTCAAGTGATTCTCCTGCCTCAGCCTCCCCAGTAGCCAGGATTACAGGCACGCACCACCACGCCTCACTAATTTTTGTATTTTTAGTAGAGACAGTGTTTCACCATGTTGGCCAGGGTGGTCTCAAACTCCTGACCTCAGGTGATCCGCCCACCTCGGCCTCCCAAAGTGCTGGGATTACAGGCGTGAGCCACCACGCCAGGCCTAATCACCTCTTCTTTTTTTTTTTTTTTTTTTGTGAGATGGAGTTTCGCTCTTGGTGCCTCTCTGCTCACCGAAACCTCTGCCTCCTGGGCTCAAGCGATTCTCCTGCCTCAGCCTCCCGAGTAGCTGGGATTACAGGCATGTGCTACCGCACCTGGCTAATTTTGCATTTTTAGTAGAGATGGGGTTTCTCCATGTTGGTCAGGCTGGTCTTGAACTTCTGACCTCAGGTGATCCACCCACCTCAGCCTCCCAAAGTGCTGGGATTATGGCCGTGAGTTCATACACCTGGCACTAATCACCTCTTAAAGGCCCCAGCTCTCAGTACTATTACAATGGCAATTAAATTTCTACGTGAATTTTACTGGAGAAAGTCAAGCCATAGCAAGTACATTCCACAATGATTCCTTTATACAAAGTTTTAGGGCAGGCTATTCTAATCTATGATGAAAAAGCAATTACTTAGTATATGTATCAGGCTTCACCGCAGAGGGTCTTTGAATACATCTCCCTCAGTCTTACATCCACTGTAAGTATTTTATCCTTTTTACATGAGAGAAAAATGTATTTGGGGCTGGTGGAAGATAACATTAAATTCCTCTTATGTATTGAATCTTTGACTAGGATCCAAAGCTTCCCCTTTTCTCACTCCCAAACAATCCCATAAATGAGTATTAGCTCCACATATGTACAGATCAAAGCAAACTTACCAAAACCCACTCTGCCAAGGAGGAGACTCCAAGCCCAGTTATGAATACAGTTAAGAGCAGGCTCTGGAGCTCAAATGCCTGAGTTTGCAGCCCAGCCCTTATTTAGTAACTGTGTAACCTTGAGTACGTTCTTAAAACTCTCTGAGCCTTAGTTTCTGTATCTAGACAACAGAATTGCCTCTTGGGGTTAAGATCAAATGAATTAATGTATGAAAATAGTGCTACAGTGGTAAATGTTTAACAACCAGCTCTCTGGGGAGGAAAAATGTGTGTATTTATTTAACTTTACTGAAAAGGCATGCAGAGCACAATTTATAAAAGGTACAATACTCTTTATTGTAAATTCCATATAACTAATTAATTCTCACAGAAAGCAATGTACTTGATTTCTGCCTAAATTGCATCTGACCAACAGGCACAGTTCTGGCATGAATGTAGACTGATATTTGAATGTATGTTAACTAATGAAACAAAAACACAATAAAAACGATGTCAGAATTTGACTTAATGTGTGTGACTTCTTTGCTGAATTTTCAAACACTAGAATATTTCTTCAATTTTCTGTGCTATCCACAATGTTAACCGCTAGAGACATGACACACTTTTAAGTTTAATTTGTATTATTAACATTTTCCCCATCAGTTTCTCAAGTCTAGATAATCAACAAAGTAATAACACAAACCCTGATTTTCATGGTATTTGCAGATTTCTGTGGTATAAATAATCCCACCCTAGCCAATTCCGAGCTACCAAGTTGCCCTCACTAGCAGGAAAGAGATGTCCATGAGCATAACATTATGAAGTATTTCCACCATGCAGATAAACAACTAAGGTATTTAACCTCAAAACTGTAAATAACAGTCAAATACTTTGGAAGTAAATTTTGAGCATTGTCTTTTAAAAATACAATTCATTTCATAGAAAGCTTCATTTAATTGGTAATAATGGTTGAACCTACAAATGGCTCCCTGAATTCCTGGAAACAAGAATCAGACCTCAGGAGCCTTCACAACCAGCTCCAGCATATAAGGTCTACAACAGCAGTGCCTGGCAATTATCCTTCAAAATGCTGGGATCAGTAGCCATTGTGCTCCACATGCATAGAACTCCCCTAACACTATCTGAATTAGTTGGCCAGCTTTTCATGGAACCTCATTTTACACTTGAATTTTTTTAATCCTGACACATAGATATTCAATAAACGTGTGCAATTAATAAGTGACTAGGCCAGGCGTAGTGGCTCATGCCTGTAATCCCAGCACTTTGGGAGGCTGAGGTAGGCCTCCTACTTGAGGTCGGGAGTTCAAGACCGGCCTGGCCAACATGGTGAAACCCTGTCTCTACTAAAAATACAAAAATTAGCTGGGTGCAGTGGCGTGCGCCTGTAATCCCAACTACTCAGGAGGCTGAGGCAGGAGAATCACTTGAACTCGGGAGGCAGAGGTTTCAGTGAGCTGAGATTGAGCCACTGCACTCTAGCCTGAGCAACACAGTGAGACTCTGTCTCAAAAAATAACAATAGTAATAATAAGTGACTAAACCATTAGTCCATGCACTGAAAATCTGATCAGATAAAACAGCTTAGGAAAACAGCAGCCATAGTAGGGAACAAAAAGTTGATCAAGAGAATGAAAGTAGGTAGGTGCTCTCCACTTTGGAAACGACCCTAACTGCATTTAACTGCAGAACTTGAACAGGAAATTAAACAGCTATTGCAGGGGGAGAAAACAGATGAGTATTTACAAGCAAAGCAACAAAATAATAGGGGGAAAACCACTGAAGTTAAGGTGTTCAGAGCAATAAGAGACAATAGAAAATAAAAAAATACAAAACTGACTTCAGAGACTTTTAGAAGATCGTATTTGACTCTGTAGGCTCCAGTAGAAAAAATAGGGGGAAAAATTTTAGGAACACCATACTCACCTGTGGATTTTGTTTTTGAGTCATTTTAAAAACACTGATCCGACCCGTCAGCAACTTGCATTAAAAAGTATGCCAAATGCTAACTTTGAGCATTGAGAGCATGTTTACATTCTGGAGAATGTGCCCCATATTTAAGCAAATGGAGAAATTCTGAGCTTCCTCCAAGACCTCCCTTTAGGGCGCCTCTACGCACTGCATTCAGTGTTGTTGTAAGTGGATTTTGTACTCTGGTGTCAAAAATCACCCCACAGCATCCAACTCTTACACAGTGAAGAGCAACACTGATGTGGCTACTAAAACACATGCCACAGCTGTTTCTAAGCTTTTACATAGACAGAGAATAAAAAATCAAACATAACAAATTTTAACACAGGCCCAATCTAGTGTAAAACCAAAACCAGATCTGTGATTATCTTTATTCCTGCATTCACAGACAGCATTCCTCAATTTCAGAAGGAATTTAATCCATTTTGTTTTCCATCAACCACACATTTACTTGGAGCTTGCTTATTAAACTGTGCAAAGAAGAGGACAAAATAAAATCCAAATTTGTGCAATAATCCACTGAATTCGATAAACATCCTGACCAACACCTAAAGTGGGTATAAGGTTAGCAAGGTTTTTTCTCCTAAAAGCTCTTTCCTATGAGTCCCAACAAGTGCTCAGCACAGAAAAAAAAAAAAAAAAAAGGCAAAGGGGTTATTTAAGGAAGAAAGTTGGATGAAAATGGCATCCCATTAAACCCTTCCTTAAAGGATTCACAGTGCTCACTGCCTCACTGCAGAACAGGACTGACATGGAGACATGGCAGTAATCTTGTTTAACCCAGCATGTCCAAACTTACTTGATCAAGGAGCCCATTTTTCCCACCTAACATCACCTAATATCCGCAGAAACACAGCGGATTTTTTTTTTTTTTTTTAAGACGGAGTTTCGCTCTTGTCGCCCAGGCTGGAGTTCAATGGCACGATCTCGGCTCACCCCAACCTCCGCTTCCCAGGTTCCAGCGATTCTCCTGCCTCGGCCTCCCAAGTAGTTGGGATTACAGGTGTGCACCACCACGCCTGGCTAATTGTTGTATTTTTAGTAGAGACAGGGTTTCACCATCTTGGCCAGGCTGGTCTCGGACTCCTGACCTCATGATCCACCAGCCTCGGCCTCCCAAAGTGCTGGGATTACAGGCGCTAGCCACCACCCCTGGCCAACATAGTGGATATTTATGGTAGAAGCTGCTCCAGACAGCCCATGGCTGCATCACACTAGCTGCAGCAAGGAGGTGCCTCCAGAGCTGCATGCTCCATAAAGCCGGTGGGAGGCCTACCCATCTGGGTGCAGTCGCAGCCGCCCAAACATCCCTGCACTGTTTTTGCTGTTATTTTTTGAGACGGAGTCTCCCTCAGTTGCACAAGCCAGAGTGTGGTGGTGCAATCTCGGCTCACTGAAGCAGCATCCTCTGGGGTTCAAACACCCTGCACTCTTGGGGGCACGAAGAAGGCCCCCCCACTGCCCCTGCCCTCACAGGCTCCCAAGTCCCTGTTCCCACTGCCTGGCTTCCCCCTGCTATTGGCACCCACTCCGACCTTGGAGCAAAGTTGGGGCCAAATCCTGGGGTCATGAACAGCAGCAAGAGGCAGACGGGTTCCTGGGCTGAAGGAGGCGGGTCCCCAGTGAGGCCCCACCTTCAGGGCCTGAAGGCTGAGGACTGAGCCGCCAGCCCTGTGGACCCGAGTGGAAACTTGTGGTGCCTTTTCCAGGTCCGCCCATGGCTGCCCATGGACCAATCAGCGTGCACTTCCTCCTCTCTGAGGCCCATAAAATCCCTAGGCTGTCAGAGCTGGGGAAGAGATAGGGATGATCAGCTGCAGAGAGGATCTACCCACTCCAGGGCCTCCTCTCTGCTGAGAGGATGGGAAAACCAAGGGATGGCCAGCTGTAGAGAAGAACTACCTTCTCTGCTGAGAGCTGCAGAGACGACAGGACGACCTGCCAGCAGAGAGGAGCCACCCACTCTAGGACCTTCCCTCTGCTGAGAGCTCCAGAGTGGGATGACAACCTGCCCACAGCAAGGTGCTTCCCACTCCAGGGTCTCCTCTCTGCTAGGCCTAAACACTCATTGGGATACCCTGGCTACAGAAAGGAGCTGCCCACTGTAGGTCCCCTGAGTTATTCTATCACTCAACAAAGCTCCTCTTCATCTTACCCTCCACTTGTCTGTGTACCCTCATCCTTCCTGGTTGCAAGACAAGAACTTGGGACCCACTGAATGGCAAAGCTAAAAGCTGTAACACAAACAGGGTTGAAACATGCCCCTTGCTCACCACGCTGTGGGCCAAGGACAGAAAAGCTGCAGCCAGCCCTTCAGGGATCTCACACCTGGGAGCTCCCCAAGCCAAGGCTGTGATTCCCTCTTTGGGGCCCTGTGGTTCCTGGCATCTTCAGCCTTCCGGCCACCACTGCATTCCCTGGTGCCAGCTGGGAAAGCTGCTTATGGTGTGCCTGGTCCAGCTGCAGCCTCGCAGAGAGCTGGCACCTGGAGATGTCCACCGCGTGGCAGCAGCTGACTTTGTCTGCACAGTAGCTGGATGCCACACTCACTCACACACGCCTTGATGCTCCATGCCTGACTCAGTCTCCCTTGGAGGCGTGGGATCCAGGCCAGTAGCGTTAGCTGAGTACAGCCTGCCAGGCCAAGTGGGTGAAACAAGCCCAGTGGGCCCCAGCAAATCTCAGGCAAAGGTGCCACCAGCCACAGGTTTCCAGCCAGAAAAGCAACACCCCCAAGACTGCCTAACAATATTACTGCAGACAATGCAGATTTTAATAGCTATCTTAATTTTGCCAACATGGGAACAGACAGGAAAGGAAAAAGAGGTTAGTAGTCTTGCTGAGGCGCCCTACCCCATTCATGGCCAAGGGTGATTTCTGGTCCTATCAAGTACCCCATTCCTCTCTCACATCTCCTTCCTAGAAAGACTACCTTATTACACACAACGAACTGTTACTCAGTTGGCATTATAGAAAATAGCAACAGTCCTTGCCGGAATCTCTAAACCCTAAAATCTTCTTTTAAGCCCTTTGTGTGTGTATATACACATACATATATATACATATATGTACATGTGTATACACATATATATACACACACACACATATATACACATATATATACACACACACACGCATTTCCCCAAGCTGAATCAGAGATTTACATAAAAGATCCTGCTATGCTCAGGGGAAAGATACTTGTAGTGAGTTAAATTATAGTTTTACAAAAATGGCAAGGTAGATTAGACACCAAACACCACAGTTGGTTAGAAATATTTATTATCCCCTCCCCCCACATACAGATTACTTCTCAGAAACATGAAGATATTATCCATGTCCTCATCAATTACAGTTTGTAGAAAATAAACTTAACTCATATCCCATCAACAATGTATTTCTATCATTTTTTAAACAATAGCCATTTCATTTTTCCATGTTAGTTCCAGAATAGCTTCAAGTTTTATCTTTTGGATCGAATCAAGTCAATCTTTTTTTATAGGTAATAGTTTCCTGACAGATCCCCTCCCCCCAACCCCTAAAAAAATTCTATATCCTAAGTGATAAACTCTTCTTGTACATTCAGCAAACTTTATATTGGAAAAGAAAAAGAGTAATTGAGATAGGTATTTACTTTCGTGCACAGTAATAAATCTAGCTGAGCTGCTACACCTTGCTTTGCAAAGATGTTTACATAAAATAAATCATCTCTTATCAAGTTTACAATGGTAATTTCTTGAAATGTAGATATGAAAGCTATACACTTAATCCACTGAAATTTCCTTCTAATTTTTAAATCTGTAATTAAACCATCACCATAAGAACAAGCTTCATCCCAAGATGTTTCCCCTTTTCCCCTCAGCTATTTCTATCAACTTGAATCCTCTCTCAGATCATGTAAAGAGATACATTAAAAGCACAAGAAAAAAAATGTTTTAGCTTGCTGACATAATGCCCTTAAGTTTGCTGACATAATGCCCACATTTTAACTTTAAAATGTAAAATCAAAGTTAAAGCATCACTTAATTCATACAGTACATTATTAATCAACAGTGTCCCACCAACTCGGAAGTTTCCTAAATTGGCTGTCTTCTCTGTATTTAGTACGTTTATAACCAATGACTCAATCAAAGAATGTGCTTGTAATAGGCTGCTGGTTTAATTTTAGAATCAGAAGTTTCATATTGGGCTCTACTTTCAAATATAGAAAAGCTATGAGTGACATATGAACTATTAATTTTGTTTCCCATTACCTACAGGAGGAATTTATTCAAATAAAATTTTACAAGACAAAATGCAAATCTATATACCTATATAGAGATGTATATATGTATATATTGAACCTAACTAAAGTTTTATAAGCAATACTAACATAGTTCTGGTTACACATTCCTAAAGACTTAATTGTTTTAAAGATACATGTTATAAAGAGGCTTACGCAAAAGGCAAAAATTAAGAATCAACATGATCTTTGAGGTTTTCAATATTACTTCAAAAAGCTGTTTCTATCCCCCATAGAAGAAAACTATGCATTTGTTTATCTTAGGAAAAAAAAAATTATAAAAAGATAATGCTATCATGTAAAGATTCACAAAAACTATACTGTATATCCCATAAGAGTTATACCTACTTAAGGTAAATCACAATTATGGTTTATATTGTATTACAGACATCACCATTGCCTTTCCTCTTTAATAATGAGAGGGTTTAACTTTTTTTTAACTTACTTAACTAGTGCCACAGTAAATCAAGTCCCAGTAGCAACAAGTTAAACAAGATTACAAAATAAGGCATTCTGCTCACACGTCAGGAAAGTAACAGGCTTAGTACAGTAAAGCAGGCTCTTACCGTTTTTGCAATTTTATATAATCCAAACATTATATAGAAGGCAATCTTTACTAAAAAATCCAATTAATTGCTGTTTTCCAGGGAAACAGAAAAACATACATAAAATCCTCAACTTTGGCTATTTCTCCTACTACCATAAACAGATGCTGATCTTATCTATTTAATCAAGTCCACTATTAGAAATGTGGATAAAATGTCTTTGACTATACCATTTCTAAGCCTGTAGGTCACACATTAGATGATTTTTCAAATTATAAGTTAAATCTAATATGACAAAATCCCTGTAGTGTTATTTAGGAAAAAAGAAGTGGACTCAGAACATACATATGCGCACGCACACACACATGCCATCATATTAAACAGTTTCTTTAAACATTAAATAGTTCTTCTGAAAGAATAAAAA
Source organism: Papio anubis (assembly GCF_008728515.1). Lineage (NCBI taxonomy): Eukaryota > Metazoa > Chordata > Mammalia > Primates > Cercopithecidae > Papio > Papio anubis. Next base: position 170,096,647 of record NC_044977.1, on the reverse strand, counting down.
TTCTTTAACATCAAGCTGCAGCATGTGTATAAGGGGCAGCAATGCAACCTTTTTCAGCACAAGGTAAGAATATGAATCAACTTTTAAACAACTAGTACCCTGAACCAAAGATTTTGCCAAAGATGAACTCTAAAATACATGGGTTTTTTTTTGTCGTGGAAATTTGGACTCAATTGCCTGTTGCACTTTTACATTAAGTGTTGCTTAAACAAACAAAAATAGAGCATAAATTCAATATTCTACTGTCTAAACATTTTAAAGCAATGGTTATGCCATCAACAGGTAAAATGCACCTAATTTGGGTCTTTTGACACCTCTTGTTTTAAGTTTACTGTATGATAAAGTTCTTCACAGTTTAAAATATTGTGAAGAAACATATTTATGTTTAACTATATTCACATACATATTATGTACATGTACTATGTCTTTGTTATACCCATAAACTTCGAGTATGTGTGTATCAGTAGGATACCCCACACATATGCAGGAACCCTGAATAATATGGTTGGTGTGGACTGTGAAATGATTTCCCAGAAAGGCTTAGAAAGAAGAAAAGAATGTTGTTATGAATAATTATAATAACAAAAAATTTTACCTTATTTACATAGTGCCTATCTCCCAAGAGGTAAATATGCTTTACAGACATTTTTTAGTAACTCTGTGAGGTGGGGCATTGGGGACACTATCAATTCTCATTTTCCACAAGCAAGTAAACTACTCAGGACCACACACTTTAACAGTGGTAGAGTAAAATACAGACATGGAGATCTCCTAAATCCCAAAGTCTCCAATTACCAGATCAAATAGTCTTGTGGTAGTAATAAGATTTCCATCATTCAACAGAACTCCTACCACAAAGGATTAATTTCTAAGTCCTCATACACTTGTGATTGTGCGTCATATTTATACCACAGGGAGATCAAAATGGTTTTTGGTTTTGGCAGATGAAAAAGTCTAACATTCAGTGTGATTATACTTCAGTGTAACTTCTCCAGTTTAAGTGCGACACAGCTGATTGGTCTGTCAGGGAGATGCGGTCAACGTCTAATCATGGCTGAAGAGTTCTCAATCCAAACAGCTATTGCATGATTACAGAGATAGCCTACAATCTTTTATTGTCTTAAAGGTCTTTTCTATCTCCACATATGGTATACACATATAAATAAGCATTTTAGCACAAAATGTACAGTTACCATCAGTTCATGTTTAAATAAACAAAGGCCTTAAGGGTGAACTTTAAAGGCCAAGAGCTCCTCAGAGTGCATGTTGTTTAAAGATCGAAGATCTGGCAACTTTAGAAGCAGTTTTGTAAAAATAGAGGCCTCATTTGGATGGTTTTTCATTATTAAGGTCCTTAGTGCACGAATGAGAGTTTCCTGCAAAGCCTCCACAGAGTTGACGTTTTCTATTCCAGATCGATCTAAGAGAGATCAGGAATAGGGAAATATGAAAGACAGGATAAATTATTAACATTAAATATAAATAAAATTCTTGCTCATCAGTGTCACTAATGAACAGAAAACAAGGTTTTATACATTTGAATAAAGGCAAAAGTTGACAAATTTCTCAAAATCTCAGTAACAAGTCGTTAGCTAGTTACTATATATTATAAAGCATATATATCACAAAAAACATTTGATAAATCAAAATTCTTTACTGCTTAAGAATTTTTATTCACAGAAACAGAGGTTCTGACTTTTTAAAATTAGATGTCATCTGATTTCAACTGCTTCTAATTAGCAAAATAAAATAATGTAGTATATAAACATGTTCAATACATATGGAATATACTCCCATTTGTATGTCACCACGTGTGGTAGACACTCCCTAAAATGGCCTCCAATGATCCCCTCATCCTGGTATTCACACCCTTGTGCAATCTCCTCCTATTAAGTGGAGTGAGACTTACTAAATTCTAATGAAAAAAAGTATGGCAAGAGTGATAGGATGTCAGTTCTGAGATTAGCTTATGAGAAACTGTGGCCTCCATCTTAGGTACACTCTAGCTCACTTACTCTGAGAAAAACCGCTGCCATGCTGTGAGCTACCCTGTGGAGAGGCCCACCCACATGGCAAGGAACAAAGAGTGGGCTCTAGCCAACAGTCAGCAAGGAACTGAGGTGCTCAGTCCAACAGCTTGCAAGAAACTGAATCTTGCCGATAACTACATACAAGTGAAAGTAGATCCTTCCCTACTCAAGCCTTCATATGAGACCACAGCCCTGTCCTCAACTTAACCTCCTAAGAAACCCTGAGTCAGAGGCACGTATCATATCCTATCTCTCATATCATATCTTAACTCTCAAAAACTGTGAGATTAAATGTTTGCATTTGCAAGCCCCCGAATTTTGGGACAATTTGTGATGCAGTTATAGGTAACTAATACACTATGCAACTTTATTGCTATGTTACCCTACGTTCACTTTCATTTAGCATATTGTGTTTATTAAATTTCTCATACAATATGTTAATAAACCAATCATTTGGCATAAGCCTGCAATAAAGTATCTTAAAATTAGGCAAACCTATATAAGTCACCCATAGACTTTTTCATCAGCAAAAGTATTTCTTTCCCTTCGTAACAGGAGGCAGGAGTACACAAAAATATTCAATGGTCCCCCAGATGGGAGGTTGTAATTAACAAGAAAAAGACTTCTAACTTCTACAAGGAAGCAAAACTTCTGGCCATTCATTCCCTTTCGTTTTTTAACAAGGATATTGAGGAGGTCTTCCATTATAAGTGGTAGCTGAAAAAGGTCATTTGCAATGCAAGCACTTAAAACAAGGACTAAAATTTAATAGTAAAGGGCAAAAAAAGAAAGGTCTGATTAACTCTAAATGCAGAAAAATGATAAAAAATAAATTTATCTTTTTTTTTTTTTTTTTGAGATGGAGTCTTGCTCCATTACCCAGGCTAGAGTGCAGTGGCGTGATCTCGGCTCACCACAACCTCCACCTCCCAAGTTCAAGCAATTCTCTGCCTCAGCCTCCTGAGTAGCTGGGATTACAGGCGCCCACCACCACACCCGGCTCATTTTTGTATTTTTAGTTTCACCATCTTGGCTAGGCTGGCCTTCAACTCCTGACCTCATGATCCACCTGCCTTGGCCTCCCAAAGTGCTGAAATTACAGGCATGAGCCACTGCACCTGGCCAGTTTATATTTCAAAATTTGAATATTATAACTATGTGCTAATTCTTTCTTGGAAAAAAAGGCCAGGCATGATGGCTTACACCTGGAACTCCAGCACTTTGGAAGGCCGAGGCAGGAGGATGGCTTGAGCTTAGGAGTTTGAGATCAGCCTGAGCAACATAGTGAGACTTTAGTCTCTACTAAAAAAAAAGTTAATTGAATGTGCATGATGACACATGCCTATAGTCCCAGCTACTTGGGTGGCTGAGGTGGGAGGATCACTTAAACCCAGGTCAAGGTTGCAGTGATCCATGATCATTCCACTGCACTCCAGTCTGGGTGACTCAAAAAACAAAAAGAATGTTGGGGCAGGACGTGGTGGCTCATTCCTGTAATCCTAGCACTTTGGGAGGCCAAGGCAGGTAGATGACTTGAAGTCAGGAGTTCGAGACCAGCCTGGCCAACATGGTGAAACCTCATCTCTACTAAAAATACAAAATTTAGCCAGGCATGGTGATTGGCATCCGTAATCCCAGCTACTTGGAAGGCTGAGGCACGAGAATCGCTTGAACCCAGGGGATAGAGGTTGCAGTGAGTCAAGATCATGCCACTGCACTCCAGCCTGGGTGACAGAGTAAGATCTTGTCTCCAAAAAAAAAAAAAAAAAGTTGGATATTGGTTTGTGGGGGGAGGGGGAGGGTCACAATTTTTCAGACAAAACTACCGGCAGAGATCTCTTTCTCTTGACATTTAACTTTGGCCAATCATAAGTTATCTTTCTAAAAATAAAGCCTTCAGTAATGCTTTGAAGAGTCTCTCTCGCCTTTGATAGTCAAGTAATTGTTTTTCTTAAATAACCTCCTTTCACTTGATGAAATCGTTTGCCAAACATTTATTAAATATATGTACTGGTTACTGTTCTAAGGTGCTTGGAAATCAGCACTGAACAAAACCAGAAATCCTTTAAGGAGCTTACATTCTGACAGAACAAAATAGTCATGTGCCACATAACAACGTTTCAGTTAATGGCAGACCACATATAAAAGGGTGGTCCCATGAAATTATAACGTTGCTGAAAAATTCCTATCGCCTAGTGACGTTGCAGCTTTTGTCATAACATCATAGCACAACACATAACTAACACGTTTATAGTGATGCTGGCGTAAGCAAACCTATTACACTTAATAATAGTAAACAACTATATTACTGATTTAAGTATTTACTATACTATACTTTTTATCATTATTTTACAGTATAGTCCTACTTTATTTTTTGTCATTTTTTGAGAACTCCTGACCTCAAATGATCCACCAGCCTGGGCCTCCCCAAGTGCTGGGATTACAGACATGAGCCACCTCACCCATCCCCCCTTCTACTCAAAAAAAAAAAAAAAAAAAGGTAACTGTAGAGCAGCCTCAGGCAGGTCCTTCAGGAGATACTCCTGAAGAATGCACTGTTATCATAGAAATATAGAAGGTGATAGATGGTGACAGCTCCATGCATATTACTGCTCCTGAAGACCTTCCAGTAGAACACACAGAGGTGGAAGACAGTGATATTGATGATGCTGAGCCTGTGTAGGGCTAAGCTAATGTGTGTGTCTGTCACAGTTTTTAACAATAAAGTTTAAGAAGTAAAAAAATAAATTATAAATAGAAAAAAGCACACAGAATAAGGATATAAAGAAAATATTTTTGTATAGCTGTACTATGTATTGTTTTTAAGCTAAGTGTTATTACAAGACTCAAAAAGCTTTTAAAAATTTAAGTTTATAAACTAAAACGGAGTAAGCTAGGGTTAATTTATTACTGAAGAAAAAAACTTTCAAAAAATGTAGTGTACCCTAAGTGTTCAGTGTTTATTAGGTCTATAGTCATGTATGGTAATATCCTAGGCCTTCACATGCCCTCATCATTCACTCACTCATTCATCCAGAGCAACTTTCAGTCCTGTAAGCTGCATTAATGGTAAATGCCCTACACAAGTATACCAGCTTTTATCTTTCATATCTATTGTTACTGTACCTTTTCTTTGTTTAGATATGTTTAGACACACACATACTTATTATGTTACAAACTGCCTACAGTACTCAGCACAGTAACATGGTGTACAGGTTTGTAGCCTAGTAACAATAGGCTATACCATAAAACCTAGGTGTGTAGTAGGAAATACCATCTAGGTTTATATAAATACACTCTATGATGTTCACACAAGGACAAAATTGCCTAACAACGCGTTTCTCAGAACATATTTATGTCATTAAGTGACACGTAACTCTGGTTTCACTCATATGATTAGTAATTTATAATACCGAAAGAATGACAATAATTCTCACAAACAAAATAATCTACATGGGCAAAGAAAGAACCGAAAGAATGACAGTAATTCTCACAAACAAAATAATCTACATGGGCAAAGAAAGAAACAACTGATAAGTGGCGAAGATACCTGAGTGGGAACTAGTATTATTAGTAGTTAGTTGGACAGGTGTAGGAAGTCACACAAAAAATTTAAAAATGTTTTTAAGTCATTGGTCTTTCAGTGGCTATTTTGTGCTTACATGACCTATGCTTTGTTATACAACTCACAACTTCAGGGAAATCGGTGCCTACATCTAAAACCATAGATTGTATTAAATTTTTCTAAAGTCTCCATTTCTAAAACCATGGTTTTTAAGATTTCCAGGCCAAAGAACCTAAGGTACAAACCTGGTTGGATGGTAAATAATCTTCTGGAGACTATAATGTTAAGAGTACACATGTTGAAGTGGAAATTCATCTTCTAAGTGGTGCACTAAATGCTACACTAGTACTGTAGAGTTTAACTTATTACATATCTATCTTCTCTCTCCTTTGCTGGTTCTTCATCACACTCCCAAGCTTGTACTCCTCACCAAATATTCTATTTATTTTCACTTCCTACACGATGAGAGTCAAACCTTCAACAAAAATCTCTATGAAGACAACTAAAATCTGTATGTAAATGAGCCTTGACCTCACACCTACATGCCAGTCCTTAACCTTCAACTGGAAGTAACTGCTGTTACTTTAAACAACCTGAAAAGAAACTTACCTTCCAGGTATAATCCCCCTTCCATGATATCGGGATTCTTCCAATCTTACAGGCAAACATCATGTTTGAGATTTTTCTCCCCCTTGGCAGCTAGAGCTATTCTGTTAACAAGTAGTATAATGGAAAGGCTTTGAAGCCAGACTAATGGGAGTTCAAATACTTGCTTAGCCAGTAATTAAAAATGGACGTTGGGTAAATTACTTAATCCCTCTCTTCCTCAAATCCCTTATCTGTATAACTGTGAATAACATGTCCCAGCTCACAGGGATCTACTGCGAGGATAAAATTATATAATGATACATAGAAATTAGCATTTCTTCTGACAACCCCAAAACGACAGAAGACAACTATACATTCCCAAAAAGAAAAAGCTATTTTAAAGATAAAGCAAACTATGTTACTTAATTCTAAACAATTAATAGAGAACTGAAATAAACTATCCATTCATTCCCTGATACAAGGAATATCACCCTTCAAGGTGCAGAGGTTTCGAGAAGAGGTTTCCATTATTCTTTACCATTTCAACCTCACTGTGTGAACACTGTAAGTAGTATTCACACAATCCTAATACTATAAATGCTGACTTTTAACTTTTCAACTTTGGGAATCAACTGATCAAACCATGACAAACAGTTATAGAACAAGATATAAATGTTTTAATTGACTACATAAAAGGAATGTTACAGCAAAGTCAGAGTACAGAGGAAAAACAGTGTCTTTGAACAATGAAGAGATTCTATCTAAACTATCCAAAAAATTATATATAAGGTCAAAAAATGTGAGTATATTAAAATTACAAATAAAATCATTAAATTACAAAATAAAACATAAGAAAATTGAGAGGGAAAAGGATACTTTTATTTATAAGTTATACTTACTAAATAAAAAGAGGTATTGGCTGGGCATGGTGGCTCACACCTGTAATCCAATACTTTGGAAGGCCAAGGAGGGTGGATCACCTGAGGTCAGGAGTTCAAGACCAGCTTGGCCAACATGGCAAACCCCCGTTTCTACTAAAAATGCAAAAATTAGCTGAGCATGGTGGTGGGCACCTGTAATCCCAGCTACCTGGGACGCGGAGGTTGCAGTGAGCTGAGATCATTGCACTCCAGCCTGGGTGACAAGAGTAAGACTCCGTCTCAAAAAAAAAAAAAAAGAGAGATATACAGATATAAGCATTGTATTCAGAGTTGGGTCGTCAACAACCAGAAATTAAAAAGAAGGATGTTAAGAAATCCAGTTTTCTGAGGAATCAGGCTGGCAGTAGAGGAAAGAAGCAGAGACTTTTCATTTTAAACTCTTCTGTAGCTTTTGAATTTTATTTTCCTGCCTAGATACTGCTTAAAAACAGCTAGTAATTTATGCTGCTGTTTGGCTGGGCACAGTGGCTCATGCCTGTAACCCCAGCACTTTGGGAGGCCGAGGCGGGCAGATCACCTGAGGTTGGGAGTTCGAGACCAGCCTGACCAACATGGAGAAACCCCGTGTCTACTAAAAATACAAAATTAGCCAGGCGTGGTGGCACATGCCTGTAATCCCAGCTACCCTGGAGGCTGAGGCATGGGAACTGCTTGAACCCGGGAGTGGGAGGTTGTGGTGAGCAGAGATCAAGCCATTGCACTCCAGTCTGGGCTACAAGAGTGAAACTCCATCTCCAGAAAAAAAAACAAACAACAACAACAAAAAAAAAGCTAGTAATTTTTAAGTGGTAAGGATTAAAACTTTACATGAAACTTCAAAAATGTGTACTTGTATTGTTCATATAGTGACCTAACAAAAAAGAGAATGAACTGTATTCTTTTACAATCACTCTTTTGCACTTAATATTTCCATTTTTAAAATATATCCTACATAAACAAACAGGTGAATGGATAGATGGATAGGTAAATGGATAAAGACCCCCAATATTAATAGTGATCTTTTCTGGTAGTGATATTATAACCTTTTTTTTTTTCCATTTTAGTATTTTCTACACTTTCAAAGAACCCATATTAAATTTATAATCAGAAAAAAAAGGCTTTTTCAAAAACAGATTAAATCAAACTAAATATGCTCCTAGAGAAAATATAAATGAAATAACAAAGTTCCTGGCATAGAGAGTTTCCCTCTACCCCTTTGCTGTCATTTCTTTCTCTGAACTACCTCTGGGATGTTGGCCCTGCTACTTCATCTCACCTGCCTTAATTTATTTGAGAAGAGCTCACCCCACTGCCTCATACCTGGTGTCCTTTCAAAAGCTTTTCAACCTAATTCTCTAGCACTAATAACTTACCTATCTAATCCGCCCACCACAATAATAATGCAGAATTAATGCTAAACATCACTTTGTTCAACCGGATCACTCTCCTACTTAAGAAGGTACACAGACTTTCTTATGCCCCATATTTTGCTTAAAACCTCTCTGCTTAGTTCTCATAGCTGTTAGTCCATAACCTGGTGCTCCCCTAACTCTGAAGGTTTTTGTCCCCCTTCCTCCTTGATGTACACTCCAGGCTTTGGCCACCTAACCTTTCCCTGGCCCTATCTCGTACTCTCCCATGCATTTCCATCTCTTCTTCATTGGGAAAGCCTAATAATTCAACCTTCAAATTCCAGCTGCACTTCTATCTTTCCCCACAGAGCCTTCCAAGATGATTTCATCTTCCTTTCTACAACTCCAACTTACCTCAGTCAGAACTACACGGTTTAGTAGCATAAAGCTCTTTGTGTAGTTCCATCTCTCCAAATAGAATGAAAACACTTAGCAAGCTTGTGCCTTAAAGCTTTTTGTCTCCCCCTGAGCACCTAGTAGGTAAGGCACATTCATCAGATAAATAATTTAACAAGTATTGATTATCTTTGGTTTCAAAATAATCGATTTATTAATCTGATGTCAACTCAAACCAATACTAATTACTTATCAAGAGATTCTGCAAATGATAGGTAAAATGCAAGAAGCATTATAAGTTAGCAATAAAACAGATATCCCTTATTGACATATTCTTTCATACTACTCCCATGTTATACACACATTTTCAGTTATCCAGGTAGAGCTGGTCAGAAAAGGTAGCCAAATTATGTTACCAAATGGCATGTCTTTATTCTGCTGAAGTAAGGTCCTTAAAATTATACAAATAACTTGTTCTCTCTTTTTTTTTTTTTTTTTTTTTTTTAAGACGGAGTCTCGTTCTGTTCCCCAAGCTGGAGTGCAGAGGCGTGATCTCAGCTCACTGCAACTTCCGCCTGCCGGGTTCAAGCGATTCTCCTTCTGAGTAGCTGGGATTACAGGCATGTTCCACCATGCCCAGCTAATTTTTGTATTTTTAGTAGAGATGGGGTTTCACCATGTAGGCCAGGCTGGTCTCAAATTCTTGACCTCAGGTGATCTACCCGCCTCAGCCTCCCAAAGTGCTGGGATTACAGGCGAGAGCACCCACGCCCAGCCAAGAACTTGTTCTCTTTAAAGAGCTACTAATTTACGGTTTCGTCACATAATCAGAGGCCATAACTTATAACTCTCACAATGCCTAGCACCGTGCCCTTTACATAGTAGGAAGCAAATGGGAAACAAAGTCATAACCAAATACTAAAAAATTTCCAACAAATGTTGGAAATAAAACGATACCTAAAAATAGCTGGCACTTACTTAGACATACCCAGGAAAGTGTCTCAATTTCCAATTTGTTATTGGGAGTAACAATCTCTGCCTTAATGGGTACTGTCTGAATCAAAACACTTTAGGTCAGAAATAACTGTAATGTTAATGCAAGATGGCAGGGACATTGGGAAACATCATAAATGACTCATATAAATAAACATTAAAAACTCAAAAATCTTGCTCACTCATTCAAATAGTGACTGAGTAGCTCTTCTATGCCAGACACCATACTAGCTCACATGGTACAACCCCTTCCTTTGACAGGATGAGGAAGGAATCCAAGGCCCAAAAGAGTAAAGTTACTTACCCAAGTTACCCACAAAATTCAATGGCAGAGCTGGACTAAAGCCTAAAACTAATTCACATTTCTCTGCAACAAACCATACTAATACCTCTTGATACTTTTAATGTTTTCAAGTATCCCACATTGTATTTGAATAAAAACTGGAATTCATATTAGAACCACCTACCTGGAGATACATACTGTTCTAACAAATCCATGAAATAAAGATTTAGACTCATAAAAAAAATTATGAACAAAAAGCTAAAGACTAACAGTGGTAAATACAAGGTCTAGATATAAGTACTACTTTATTCCTATAGCACTTTGACATGTATTGTTATAATGAAAAAATTAGTTACATAAAAATAACAGGGTCATACAACTTAGCATCTTCCTTAAGGCCTTATTCCCTCCATATAACTTTCTGGAACCTGTTAAATGCCACCTTCTCCTGAGTTGGTCACTATATGCTAAGTGTGGCACAATTTTGAACCAGCTTGCTTACCTGCCGACACCAGGACAACAGCTGTAAACAAACTCATCTCTTCATCACTAAGTTGGAGGGCATTTAGCTTCTCACTAAATTCAAACATAGAGTTTAGCAGATCCCCTGCTCCCATTGAGTGTAAATCATCCACACTATATTTCTTTCCACTTAAAAAGGTGACAGTACGTTCCTTTGCATCAAATAATGATGCAAACCGTACCATTAAAACCTGTAAAAGGAAAAAGAAATGTATTTGGAGAAGTCTAACAGCAATAATAAATAACTTAGTATTCAAGTCAGTTATGAATCATCCCACACATATAAAAGAAAGTTATCAAAGAAAAACAGGGTTTACTTTTACTCAAAGCCATTTTATTTTTTTGTTTTATTTTATTTTTAAACAGAGTTTCACTCTTGTGGACCGAGCAGGAGTGCAATGGCGTGATCTCGGCTCACTGCAACCTCCACCTCCCAGGTTCATGCAATTCTCCTGCCTCAGCCTCCTAAGTAGCTGGGATTACAGGTGCGTGCCACCACATCCAGCTAATTTTTGGTATTTTTAGTAGAAACAGGGTTATCACCATGTCAGCAAGGCTGGTCTCAAACTCCTGACCTCAGGTGATCCACCGGCCTCGGCCTCCCAAAGTGCTGGGATTACAGGTGTGAGCCACCACGCCCAGTGATTTTATTTTTTGAGACGGAGTTTTCTTCCTGTCACCCAGGCTGGAGTGCAGTGGTGCAATCTCGGCTCACTGCAACCTCTGCCTCCTGGGTTCAAGGATTCTCCTGCCTCAGTCTCCCAACTAGCTGGGATTACAGGCACGCACCACCACGCCAGCTAATTTATGTTTTTAGTAGAGATGGGGTTTCATCATGTTGACCAGGCTGGTCTCAAACTCGTGACCTTAGGTGATCCGCCTGCCTCAGCCTCCCAAAGTGCTGGAATTACAGGCATGCGCCACCACGCCCGGCCTATTTATTTATTTATTTATTTATTGAGACAGGGTCTTGCTCTGTTTCCCAGGTTGGAGGTGCCAACACAGCTCACTGCAACCTCAACCTCCCAGGCTCAAGTGATCCTTCCCACCTCAGCCTCCTGAATAGTGAATACAGATAAACACCACCACACCCAGCTAATTTTTGTATTTTTTGGAGAGATAGGGTTTCACCATGTTGCCCAGGCTGGTCTCAAACTCCTGGACTCAAGTGATCGGCCTGCCTTGGCCTCCCAAAGTGCTGGGATTACAAGGATGAGCCACAGCACCCAATCCCAAATCCACTTTCTTAAGACAAATTCTCTACCAAAGCAATAAATACTACAAGAAGAACATCAAAAGAAATTATAGCCACTGATGGCAAAGATACTCTGCCACTCTATTAACAAAGATTCTGAAATGCAATATAAAATTAGAGCAAGAAATAGTGCCAGTAAATTTAAAACTGGGCCCTGGCCAAAGGCATTAAAGAAACTCTTTTAGGCTGCCAAGTATACCACATGGCCTCTATGCCTTAAGTAAAAAGAGCAAAATTCCAATGCAGCAACACTTCGAAACATCAACACATCAAATGCAGCCAAGGCAAAGGAAGCAGATGAAGTCTAACTGAACTGCTTCAAGAAACCATAACCCAAAGAGACTATCCACAAAGAAAGCTATCACAGTAAGTGTTCTAAGCGCCATGTTATAATTGACATCCAAGTTAAATCAGCTAACAGTTATATTACTTAGTTATCTCACTCCCTCCGTTATACTAGATCCAGGGAGAAGAAGTGAAAATACAGCCCTGGCTCACTTCTCCCATCCATCAAAGGTTCAAAGATTTGGCCCACTGAACATCAACTTCCTCTCACCAACCCAATCTCAGAGTTATCCTTAATTAGGTCCCAAGGCATCTCACACCTTGGCAGCAAAAGGGATGCCCTGGGGCAGACAGAAAGTGAAAGACACCTAATTAAGAACCAGGAGAGGCACTTCTGTAAGTTATACAGTAGAGACTACCCCAAGCTCAGGCAGGATACAGTGTTGCAAGAGAAGCAGGACAGAAAAGTAGCCAAGGATCCTGAAGCAAGGTGAAGCCAGGAGGAGCTAAGGTGGCACACAAGAAAAGTCTGACATATCCCCAAAATATTCTACAGTCTCTCAAAAAACAAAAACCACATTCTATTTGCCCTTCTTATTCTGTATCGAATACAATAAATGCTAGGCTAGGCTTTCAGGAGGTGTCTTAACACTGCAGAAACTTGTTAAGTCCACATCTGAAAGGAATACTAGAACTTAGGAGTTCATATGCTGGAGATACAGAATATCTATATTTCAAATTCTAAATAATAAGTAAAAAATAAACACAAAATCCTAAACAATTCTAGATTTACCAAGTCTCTTCCCAAAACCCTGAGATGATGATGATTTTGTTGATAGCTTCAGACTCTGGACTATAAATACTGACTTAGAAAAGAATGAAAACATCTGCCGGGCACAGTGGCTCACACCCGGAATCCCAGCACTTTAGGAGGCCAAAGTGCACAGATCGCTTTGAGCTCAGGAGTTTGAGACCAGCCTGGGCAACGTGGCAAAACCCTGTTTCTACAAAAAAAAAAAAAAAAAATTAACCAGGCGTGGTGGTTCACACCTGTAGTCCCAGCTACTCAGGAGGCTGAAGCTGGAGAATGCTTGAACCCAGAAAGCAGAGGTTGCAGTGAGCTGTGATCATGCTACTGCACTCCAGCCTGGGTGACAGAGCAAGACTCTCTCTCAAAAAAAAAAAAAAGAATTAAAACATCCATGAAAATAAAATACTACATGCCCTGCCTGCATCAATATTCAGGATAAATAAAACCTACCTCAAAAGTCCCAGCCTTTAAAAGGTTGACCTGGTCATGCTGAGAGAGATCTCTGAACCCAGGAATACGCTTTGCAAATTCCACCACTTCTTTCACCGCTGGAGTGAAGCTCATCGAAAATTCTTCCCAGATTTCATGTCCCGATTTATGAGGATCCACATAAGGAGACTTACTCATTGGACAAACCTGGTATACACAAAACGGAAAAACTCTTAAATACTAAGAGGTGGTAAAGAAATGTCAAAAGCGGCATCTCAATTATCAGAAACCCCAACATGAATTTAACCCCCAAAACACAAGTAAAATCTACTGAAATATTAGCACTTCATCCATTTGCTGCCCACCACACTGTAGAAAGCCTCTTGGCAACCTAATATAAATAGCAATTAACTTATCATTAAAAAAACATAGCCTAAGCAAAAATACCACCTATATCAAGCTATTTCAAACACCTGTTGCACAGGTTTAAGAGTTTATTTTGTTTAACACTGCTGCCACCTTATGCTACTATATGGTGTTTTATAATTTTGCAAACAAATTCACTTGTTTGATTCTCAATCTGTTATTTATGGCAGACTATAATTTCCATTTCTTAGGTGGAGAAATGAGACTCCGAGAGGTTTAGTGATTTGTCCAACACAGCTAGAAGTCACAGGTCTAGGCCCAAACTCACATTTAGTTAATATTTCAAAAATCCCTTATTTCTAAATAGGCAGAATTACAATGTTGTAATTTCCAAGAGGAAAAAACAGCAAGGTGTCTCATTTTGTTAAAAAGGTCACTCACTGCCTGGCCGGGCAAAGTGGCTCACGCCTGTAATCCCAGCACTTTGGGAGGCCGAGGCAGGCGGATCACAAAGTCAGGAGTTCGAGACCAGTCTGGCCAACATGGTGAAACCCCGTCTCTACCAACAATTAAAAAAATTAGCCAGACATGGTGGCGTGCACCTGTAGTCCCAGCTACTTGGGAGACTGAGGCAGAAAAATCGCTTGAACCAGGAGACGGAGGTTGCAGTGAGCCAAGTTCATACCACTGCACTCCAGCCTAGGTGACAGAGTGAGACTCAAAAAAAAAAAAGTCACTGCCCATTTGTTTCAAAAACAATGGTGTGATCACTGACTTCTACTTGTTCAATTAGGAAACAAAGACTGCACATACAGATGCGCCTTCTAAATGAGGATTAGGTGAGGGAAAACAGGAAGCCAAGAAGTTATTTAAAAAACACCAAAAAGATGATGAAACACATTCTGTATATTCTATTAGTAAAATCAGCCTTTAAATGTTCACTAAATCCACACAAAATCTAGGAATGGGATGATTACAAAACCATGGAGAATATCATGAAATCAGAACCCAAATGCCTACAGATTTTTCCTTCATCAAGGCAGCCACTTGGCTAGGCATGGTGGCTCAAGCCTGTAATCCCAGCACTTCTGGAGGCCGAGATGGGCGAATCACTTGAGGCCAGGAATTCAAGACCAGCCTGGCCAACATGGTGAAACCTGTCTCTACTGAAAATACAAGAATTAGCCAGGCATGGTGACACACACCTGTAATCCCAACTACTCGGGGCACAAGAAGTGCTTGAACCCAAGAGGTAGAGGTTGCAATGAGCTGAGGTCGCACCACTGCAATCCAGCCTGGGCAACAGAGCAAGACTGTCTAAAAAAAACAAAACAAAACAAAACAAAAAACAAAAAAGCAACTACTTAGCCTAACATAAGGTCCACAGATTCAAATAACTGCAAGTGACAACAAAAAATTTAATGAAGATTGAGGTAGAGTCAACTATTTTGAAAATGAAAAAGACGACTTTAATTACCTGTCAGTAGAAAATACCAAGCACTATCAAAGGACCTCATGGTTTAAACTGGAAATGGTGTGGTACTGTTGTTTTTGATGGAATTTTGGCTGAATATGAACACTGTACTTTCATGTAGAATGTCGTATTTGATGGA
Organism: Papio anubis; assembly: GCF_008728515.1. Classification (NCBI taxonomy): domain Eukaryota; kingdom Metazoa; phylum Chordata; class Mammalia; order Primates; family Cercopithecidae; genus Papio; species Papio anubis. The sequence continues at coordinate 170,081,239 of NC_044977.1, read as the reverse complement.
AAAATAGAAAAGCTTGAATGATATGACCAACATTAAGTCATCTCATAAGATGAAGTCTGAGAAAATCCTTAGAAACTAGCCTATGAAATTAAAATACTCCTAAATTTATCAAACAATAAAACATCTATGTTCTATACCCAAAGATCTTTTGGCATAAAAATGGTTTAAAAAAAAAAAAAAAAAACCTCTTTCTATAGAAATCAAAGAATTTTTAACTATGGCAAGCGAAAAGTTCAGCCCTTTGAGAAAATCCCAAAGCTAGTAAGGTACTAATTAATCAGAATGCTTAAATTTTCAAAGGGATTTCCAAGAATTAAAGGACCAATTGTGCATGAATAATATTTTACATAAAATCCTAATCCCAATCCCAGATCAATCAAATCACATGCTTGTACCTAGCTGGGTGTGAAATTAGGTCATTCATCAAATGATGTTTATTAAAATTATTTGACCTAAAATACTGTACAAAATTAAGTCTGTAAATTCCTTAGGTTTTCTGACACCATCCCCCCAGGTTAGCATATCTCCCAAATAAAATTTTCAAAGCTTTCCCTGATACAATGTAAGCAAAAAATTGATTTCACTATACCAGATGCATTCTCCCTCCAGTGTTGCACAGGTAACTATTCTTGTTCTCATTCTGAGAAAATCCATCTATCGGAACTCTATCACATACTCTTTGAGTATAAGCATTGGAGAAGTTCATACAATGTCCATTTGCAATACAAATGGCATGCCCATTTGGGTAATGCATTATGTTCCTCCCTTTAAACTGTCCATTGAGATGCTGCTGGCTCTCACTACAGGGAAAATGGCTGCTAAGCCCATTGCCACAATGATCATGATTTAAATTATATTGCTCCATGTTCTTGGGAATCCGTTCTCCTCTCTGGGGCTGCATGCTCTCAGCTGAGTTTTCTCGCTGCTCTTGATTATACATAAAGGTATCCTTGTGAGCTCTGGTCACCATGCCAATCACTTCTTCCTTTGCGAAATCAGAAGAGGGAGGAGAAGAGCTTTTGATGTTTTCTTGTTCCAGTTGGGGCTTGGGTCGCAGCTGTTCCTGAGCTGGTAAGGTTGTCTGTTCATGATGTTCTACTAATGTGTCATTTTGCAAGTGACCACTGAATTGGCTGTTCATCATGGTCTTCATCGCACTTTGCATTTCAATTAGCATCCTCTGTTTTTCACGCTTAGGAATACGACCAAACCGAACAGCTATTGAAGAAAAAGATATTTAACATCTATATTCTAAATAAGACTTGTTTTGTATAAAAGAATAACACAAAATTATCCAATAGCTATGGCCTCTAGTCATACATATAAAGAATGAGTCTACACATTTCTGGTTCACATTTTTCTAAACTTGCTGGTCTTGATACACCAAAGGAAGTAGGAGAAGAAGAGAAAATTTTCCAGTTTCCCCCAAAACAAAGTTAAGGAAATGTATCTCCTACGTATTTTATAAGCAAAGTCTAAGAAAAGAAATAGGAAATTTGGACGGGCACAGTAGCTCATGCCTGTAATCTCAGTACTTTGGGAGGCTGAGGTGGGTGGACTGCCTGAGGTCAGGAATTTGAGACCAGTCTAGCCAACATGGTGAAACCCCGTCTCTACTAAAAATACAAAAAGTAGCCAGGTGTGATGGCGGTTGCCTATAGTCCCAGCTATTCTGGAGGCTGAGGCAGGAGAACTGCTTGAACCCAGGAGGCAGAGGTTGCAGTGAGCTGAGATGGTGCCAAAGCACTCCAGCCTAGGCGACAGAGCAATACTCCATCTCAAAAAAAAAAAGAAAGAAAGAAAAAGAAAAAAGAAATAGGAAATTAGCTAATGAAAACCAGTTTGAAGCAGACCAGTATTACTACACAGCTCCTTACTAACAAAGCTGAGGACTGTTCCCAGGAAGGCATGTGATTCAGCTACATACATCCATTACCATTAATGGAACCTGGTAGGTACAATCACTCCCTGAACACCTGGCCCTTGTCAATTCCTTTTTTGTAACTTTACTCTCAAGATTTAACTATTAAATTATCTGCTGTCTTCTTTTCCAGCCTCTTTAAAAAAAATCCTTAAAAAAAAATTCCGCAACCAGCAGAAATGTACTTACTGAAAAATAAACTTGGTAGATTTTAATTAAAACCAGTGAAATAACTAAAAATGAGATAAGTCATCCTCTACTCTTTTAGAAGCTAGTCTTAGGTGTCTTGTCTCCAATAATCCTATTGGAGACTAGGAGAAACAAAAGCTTCCTTCTAGTCTAGTATTTACACAGAGACAATAAAAATTCAGTATACTTGCCCAGAAAGCCTTGTTAATCTAATCGTAGCCTCTGACATTACTGCTTTCAAAAACAAACAACTTAATCATGTTTGATACTTTACCTCTACTCCTCCCTTCACAAATGATTGTCAGTTTTATTCTTTTAGGACAATCACAATATCCATCGACTATTTTTATAGCACTAGTACTTTTAGCATTAAAAAAAAATTTTCAGGCAATTGAAAAAACATCAATTGCTGAAACTTGTTACTCAAGAAACCCTTGGCCAGGCGTGATGGCTCACACCTGTAATCCCAGCACTTTGGGAAGCCGAGGCAGGTGGATCACTTGAGGTTAGGAGTTCAAGACCAGCCTGGTCAACATAGTGAAACCCCATCTCTACTAGAAACACAAAAATTAGCCGGGCGTGGTGGTGCATGCCTGTAGTCCCAGCTATTCGGGAGGCTGAGGCAGGAGAATCGCTTGAACCAGGTAGGCAGAGGAGGTAGCAGTGAGCTGAGTAGGCACCACTGCACTCCAGCCTGGGCAACAGAGCAAGACTCCATCTCAAAAAAAAACACGAAACTCCTTATTGCAATATTCTATGTCTGTATCAGTAAGATACTAGAGTAACCTAAGGAATTGCTTAAGTGGGCCTTCCCTAGATAAATACGAAGTTCATTTTTAACAATTCTTAAATAACCCTACTGGTCCCTCTGAAAACCTCATACCTGTTGTTACTTAAAACCACACACACACACACACACAAAAAAATTATCCAAAAAATGAATCAGCATAATAGAAGAGTCCAATCTTACAATAATGTCATCCACAGATAATACTTATAGTCCCACAAATTACTCCAAATTTTATTTTGCATGAGAATAGATGATGCCAGAAGTGAACTACCTCCACTCCAGACCCTAATGCGTCTTTCAATTTTGCATCTCTTTTCCATGTGTTCAGAATCTGTGCCCCAAAAGCACCTTACCGTCTCAGAGCTAAGAGAGAGAATTCATGTAAGAAGAAATGAGATCCTCAGTAATGTTAAGAAATCAAAAACAAAGAGGAAAGGATCGCTATATCGAGAAAAGCTATGGTGAGGTTTGGGCTTCTGGTTAAAAACAAAATACAAGTTAAAAAACAATTTCTTTTTGGCCCAGTGCAGTGGCTCATGCCTGTAATCCCAGCACTTTCAAAGGCCAAGGCGGGCCGATCACGAGGTCAGGAGTTTGAGACCAGCCTGACCAACATGGTGAAACCCCGTCTCTCCTAAAAATACAAAAAAATTAGCCAGGTGTGGTGGCGGGCACCTGTAATCCCAGTTACTCAGAACACTGGGGCAGGAGAATCACTTGAACCCGGGAGATGGAGGCTGCAGTGAGACAGAGTCTCACTGTGTCACCCAGGTTAGAGTGCAGTGGCATGATCTCACCTCAGTGCAACCTCCACCTCCTGGGCTCAAGCGATTCTCCTGCCTTAGCCTCCCGAGTAACTGGGATTACAGGTATATGCCATCATGCTCAGCTAATTTTTTTTTGTATTTTTAGTAGGTATGGGGTTTCACCAGGGCTGGTCTGGAACTCCTGACCTAAAGTGACCCACACGCCTCAGCTTCCCGAAGTGTTGGGATTACAGGCATGAGCCACCACGCCCGGCCATACAAAAAATGTTTTTAAACTCCATCGTTTTTAGGAAAAAAATAAAAAGTAATCAAATTGCATAGAAAAAAAAAAATGGCTCTTTTTAGAGGTAGTAACAACCACCAAAGTTTAGCCAAAAACTGTTTCTGGCATGATAATGCTAAAATATGACTTTAATCAATTTGGTGTCTTGTAAAGCATGAAAATGTGTTTTCTGCTTCACCTTAAACAAAAGAGGGTTCTTGGTAACCGGCTTATAGCTCTGGTTCATGCTGAGGAATAAAAGCCAAGCCCCACACACTTTAGGAACACTCTTTAAACTAGGTACATACCATCTCTCGACATTCCAACAGACAGACACTTTTTAAAGCGACACTGCTGACATCTGTTCCTATTCATTCTCATTATAGAACAGTTTTCATTCTTCAGGCACTTCTTGTACTGGATGTTTTGTTGAATACTTCTCCGAAAGAAACCCTAAGAACAAAGGAAGATTTACTTATCCATTTAAAAACACCCAAATGAACTTCTTATAAACACTGTTCCCATATCTATCTAATATACATGACGAACTACAGTCCATACCAGTGTATGACTCGCTATCTGGGAAACACTATGTCTTAGGATAGAGGGAAATACAATGTTGACACACAGAATTCAATTCCATTCTGATTGGCATGAGTAACCTAACACCTACCAACCAAACAAAATTCTTCTTCCCTTTAGAGATTCTTTGCCTTACCCAAAGCACCCCTTGCAACAACCACACTACCCTGTTAACAGACCCTGTCTGCAGTCTGCACATTTTCCATCTCATACTTTTATTCACTACAAATTCCAAAACTCTTGAAGTATGAATGACTGTTTTTTTGTTTTTTTTTTTTTTTTTTTTTTGAGATAAGATCTCGTTCTGTTGCCCAGGCTAGAGTGCAGTGGCATGATCACAGCTCCCTGCAACCCTGACCTCCCTGGCTCAATCAATTCTCCAATCACAGCCTGCCAAACAGCTGGGACTACAGGCATGCGCCACCACACCCAGCTAATTTTTGTATTTTTTGTAGAAATGGGGCTTTGCCATGTTGCCGAGGCCGGTCTTGAACTCCAGGGCTCAAGTGATCTGCCGGCCTTGGCCTCCCAAAGTGTTAGAATTACAGGGCATAAGCCACCACCTCTCCCAATCTGATTTTTTGTTGGTTTGTTTGCTTTCTTGAGACAGACTCTTGCTCTGTAGCCCAGGCTGGAGTGCAGTGGCACAGTCTCAGCTCACTGAAACCTCCATCTCCCACGTTCAAGGGATTCTCCTGCCTCGGCCTCCCCAGTAGCTGGGATTACAGGCACCTGCCACCATGTCTGGCTAATTTTTTGTATTTTTAGTAGAGACAGGATTTCGTCATGTTGGCCAGGCTGGTCTTGAACCCCTGACCTCAACTGATCCACCCATCTTGGCCTCTCAAAGTGCTAGGATTACAGGTATGAGCCACCGCGCCCAGTCATTTTTTTTTTTTTTTTTTTTAAAGAGACAGGGTCTCGCTCTGTCACCCAGACTGGAGTACAATGATGCAATAATAGTTCACTGCAACTTCGAACTCCCGGGCTCAAGCAATCATCCTGCCTCAGCCTCCCAAGAGCTGGGACTACAGACATGTGCTACCACATCCAGCTTTTTCACTTTTTGTAGAGATGGGGTCTCCCTACGTTGCCCAGGTGGGTCTCACACTCCACCTCAAGCAATCCTCCAGCTTCGGCCTCCCAAAGAGGTAGAATTACAGGCCTGAGCCGCTGCACTCAGCCTGAATGACTGCTTAAAAGTTGACTGAGAAATATGTTTGATAACTACAATCCCCTCACTAGAATTGTGGATTACATTCATAGAAGTTGGTCTTCCTCGATCATTACCTGCTGACACTGGCAAGGCCTGTTATACATGTCAGAAGTCACTGACTACATGTCAGCAACAGGTAAGTGTTATACCACACACCAACAGAGTAGCTAACTATCCAAGGAAAGACAGTTCCCAACTAGATGGCTACAAACAGCTGCCTTTACTCCACAAACAATTCAACTACATATTCTGTGATAGGTCTTCAAAGATCTCCAGTTTCATGGTACCAGGGAGGACAGAAAACTCAAGAATGCAATTACCAAAATTATTTTAAACTGCATTTTCCTGTTATATGACAACTAAACACATTTCCTGAATCTATGCTACGTAATCATGGGACACATTTTTATATTTTATTATTGTGTACTGTACACTTGATTTAGATAAAAGAGCTGAACTAAACACATTTAACTTTAAGAGTACTGCACAGATGTGTATTTATCAAGAATACGCAATCAGCTCATTCAGTTTGTGCTTTTATTTTCTAGCTATAAAATAAGAATAATAATGCCTGCCCCAATATTACTTCACATTTTTGTTAAAAAAAAATATATATATATATATAGAGAGAGAGAGAGAGAGAGAGAGAGAGAGAGAGAGAGAGAGAGAGAATTTTTTTTAAACAATGAAAAAAAATGCTACATCTATAAAAAATACTGACTCGTCTTACAAAGTTACCCAGCCATTAAAAGTTAGCAAACTTGGCAGGGCGCGTGGCTCACGCCTGTAATCCCAATACTTTGGGAAGCCGAGTCAGGCATATCACCTGAGGTCAGGAGTTTGAGACCAGCCTGACTAATATGATGAAATCCCAACTCTACTAAAAATACAAAAATTAGCCTTGAGTGGTGGCATGTGCCTGCAATCCCAGCTACTCGGGAGACTGAGACAGGAGAATCCTTTGAACCCAGGAGGCAGAGGTTGTAGTGAACCGAGATGGTGCCACTGCACTCCAGCCTGGGCAATAGGAGCTAAACTCCCTTTCAAAAAAAAGAAAAACTGGCAAACTCACAATTCATTCAGAGCCACACTTGAAAATATTTCCTCTCCCATCGTGTATATTCATTATCTTGTTTACTCATCATGTCTTGCCAAACTAGATTCCTGCTTGTGGCCTCAAGTCAGAGAACAGCAAGAACATGTGTCTTTGTCACGTTAATTTTTGATACTCAGGAGAAAAGATTGTGCCAAGTTTTTTAAAAAGAGAGAAAGACTCCCTGTATACAGGTAGGGAGGTAGAGACCATCTCACTTGGAATTATTTGACCAATACTCTAACAGCAATAACTAGAAAATAGTCAACTAAACTTACAAATAAACTAGCTTTCCCAAGGGCTCAACTTATATTCAGGATTATTTTACTCACTTGGCATTATTTCTTAAGATATCACATTTTTTTCAAGTATCTAGGAATTATTCCCAGCTCCCAGTACCTGATGTGTCATTAAGTCAAAGCATGTGATGAAACCTAATTCAAAGTTTGGTTTAAACTAAGTTCCAACAAGGCAGGAGTAGTGCCTGGTCTGTTTTGTTCCTTGTTATTTCACTACCACCTAGAACTGTGCTTGACACATTAATGAATGAGCATTTGGTGCACTTGGTTTAACACAAAAAGTATGTTTAATTGAGACAGCAAATTTACTTTGTTCAAAATCTTAAAGAAAAAAGAAATACTTTCACTGAATTAAGACTATTTTTCAGGCCAGGAGCGGTGGCTCACACCTGTACAATCCCAGCACTTTGGGAGGCCGAGGCAGGCAGATCACAAGGTCAGGAGATCGAGACCATCCTGGCTAACACAGTGAAACCCCGTCTCTACTAAAAACACAAAAAATTAGCCGAGCATGGTGGCAGGTGCCTGTAGTCCCAGCTACTCAGGAGGCTGAGGCAGGAGAATCACTTGAACCTGGGAGGTGGAGGCTACAGAGAGCCGAGACCGTGCCACCTCACTGGGCAACAGAGACTCCATCTCAAAACACACACACATACACACACAAATATTTTTCAAAACAAGTTATGCTTATACACTACATAAAATGCTTAGAACTTAAAAAGAGCAGCTGACTTCTCACTCTCTCTCAGATTATCAATTGTGGAAATTGGTAAATCTAAACCCAACTTCTTATCCCAGAATCAGTTGCTTAAAGAAATAAAAGCATGCTTTACCTTACAGCCTTCGCAAGCATGAACTCCATAGTGGAATCCTGACGCCACATCCCCACAGACTTTACACAGTAGAACCATGCCACTAAATTCTAGGACACAAAAGGACATGAAGTAAAAAGCAAGAAGAAACACTGAGTCTGTTTTCTTTCCAATTAGATATTTTATTTCATTCAACTTGCAAGAGCTTTTAAAAGATATGTATCTACTTTCATAATGTAAAAGAAAAATATTTTCAAACCAAAAGTAATCATAATTTTCTTTTCTTTTTTTTTTTTTTAAGATAGAGTCTCCCGCTGTCGCCCAAGCTGGAGTGTAGTGGCGTGATCTCGGCTCACTGCAACCTCCACACTTCCCAGGTTCAAGCAATTCTCATGCCTCAGCCCCCCCAAGTAGCTGGGACTACAGGCACACACCACCATACCAAGCTTTTTTTGTATTTTTAGTAGAGATGGGGTTCTGCCATGTTGCCCAGGCTGGTCTTGAATTCCTGGGCTCTGCCCCACTCAGCCTCCAAAAATGCTGGGATTACAGGTGTGAGCCACCACACCCGGCCATAATTTTCTTTTAAACACAGCTTATGGCACTGACAAAAACACCTCACAGACCTGGATTTTTCCTTTCCTGATTTTAGAATTACACTGAAATTTTGTAAATTTATTTTTTTTCCAGACCTGTCAGCATGATATAAGAAATTTTGTAAATTTAGAGTTACTTTACATCAGACATGCAACCAGAACTAAGAAACCAATTCTCTGGATAACAATTAAGAATTCAGGCAGAGAAGTCAATCAATAAAAGGTGGAAAGGGATGTCTCTCCACAGGCAGCCGTGTCAGTTTACTTCACCTACAGGGGCCAGATAGGTCCAAATCCCACTACTCATTTGGTTATCCCAATCCAACATTTCCTAATCCCAAATGTTCCCAACTCCAGTTTCACTAATGTAACCCCTTCCCACAATGAGCAAGTACTCTGTTCTAGAAACAAGACTTAGTTCTAGTAGTCCAGAAGAAAAGTAACTGTGAAATGTAGTAAAAGAGGGTACCCTAGAGGGAGCAGGGCCAGGCAGAGTACATAACCACATATCTTGCTCTGAGGCAAGAATTTGACAGCCCCTAGGTTATAACTTCTAAAATCATCACTGATTTCTTCCCTAACTACAGATGTATGATCACCCAGCAGGGAGCGAAAACTGTACCCAGAAATATAATGGCCCCCTATATGAAAAGCAGATAAAATAAGCCCCATTTGCAACTTATGGCAGCCAGCTTTAGAAAACTAAAGTAACTTACTTGTCACACCACTATGACTTTTTGTCATGCCAGGTGCACTCGATTTGCTTGTTTTCATAGAACAATCTATTCGATCATTCTTCAGGATGCCTTCAATATTGGAGAGATCACCATTCTTGGGATTACCATTGGTATCAGAATTAGAGCTATTTGGAGAAGATGGAACAGAAGAGGAGGAGGACTGGAAACTATTCTCAGAACCCTCACTGTGACAAGAGGCAGGGCTTGAGGCTGAGCTGGAAGAACTGATATAGGCAATCACACCTCCTAGAAAATAGGAGGAAAATCACATAATTAGATACAAGATAATATGTATTTTTTATTTTTGCAAATCTCAACAGCAAAGCCATTAACTTTAGAAATAGGATACTGATGATATGAAATGTTTGCTTACACCAAAAGCAAAAAGTAAAGTATTTCCTTATTTCCCATTATTCGTCCTGCTTCCACAAAGTTCAAAGCACGTGTAACTCCCACTGATTTAAAAAGGGAGATGGGCCCAGCACACTTGCTCATGCCTGTAATCATACCACTTTGGGGGCTGAGGCGGGAGGATTGTCGCTTGAGCCCAGGAATTTGAGACCAGCCTGGGCAACATAAGGTAATGCTGTTTCTACAAAAAAATTTAAAAACTTGCTGCGTGTGGTTTGCACCCAGCACCTCTAGTAGTCCCAGTTATTCAGAAGGCTAAGGCAAGAGGATCACTTGAGCCCAGGAGTTCGAGGCTGCAGTAAGCCATGATCATGCCACTGCACTCTAGCCTGGAGACAGGGCAAGACCCTGTCTCAAAGAAAGAAAAAATTAAAAGTGAGAAGGATTTCACTGGCTTGGATATTCTGAGCACATGCAGACCCCTCACACCTAAAGCTTTTCATTTTCCAATCTTTTCCTAAAAGGACTAAAACACGCTCCTAAGCAACTTCATTGCTTAAACAAACTGGTCACAAAGAAATCTGGTTCTGGTCTCTTCTTTGCATCCTCTGATCTGACACAATCCTAGAAACAATGAATTTATCATTTGCCTCCCCCAACACTTGGCTAAAAGCACAGGTTAATCCAGAACGGATGTAACATTTAGAATGGTAGATAAGGGATCCTTTCATAGCCCTTGCTCCCACACCTTTCTGTTTCGGTGTTCCGGGAAGACAAAAGTGGCTATACACTAACCAATCCCCAGTTAAATACTCTCCCTTCTCTACCCCATTCTGCCATTCATCTCCAAGCAGCTCTTAAGAAATCCAGACTCACTCCTTGTTCTTCTGACTCGCTCTTTATAGGTGTTAAAGATGCTGGAAGAATGTATGCTATACCAGAATAACAGTAAGGCTGAAGCTAATTCCCTCTACACAGACTTATTCTCAAAATGTGATTTGCAATTTTATATAACCTCCACAACCCCTCTGAAAACTGGCCTTGACCTTCCTTTTTTTTTTTTTTTTTTTTTGAGACCAAGTCTCACTCTGTCACCCAGGCTGGAGTGCAGTGTCACAATCTCGGCTTACAGCAACCTCCACCTCCTGGGTGCAAGCAATTTTCCTATCTCAGCCTCCTGAGTAGCTGGGACTATAGTCACATGCCACCACTCTCAGTCAATTTTTGTTTTTTTTTTTTTTTTTAGTAGAGACAGGGTTTCACCATGTTGGTCAGACTGGTCTCGAACTCCTGACCTCAGGTGATCCACCCACCTTGGCCTCCCCAGTGCTGGGATTACAGGCATCAGCCACCATGTCCGGCCTATCAATCATTTTTAAACAAAAAATCCACATAGCAAAATGCTGAGGCCAAAACAATCCCAAAAAGATAAGACATTTCCATTTTCAGGCAATTAAAAAAAAAAATTTAAAGTCATTTTCAGTTTGTTATGTATTAGATATCACATATGTATTTAAGCACAAATTATATATACTGAGGCTAAAGGAAAGCACAATCACAGCTCTCAAGGGGTTTGAATGCAACCCAGAAGGGAAGATAAAACAGTTGCCTACTATGCCAAAAAACACACAATGTTTTTCATCAGACACAATTTTTTTTTGAGACAGAGTTTCACTCTGTCACCCAGGATGGGAGTGCAGTGGTGCAACTTCAGCTCGTTGCAACCTCCACCTCCCGGTTCACACAACTCTCCTCCCTCAGCCTCCTGAGTAGCTGGGACTACAGGCACCCACCACCTCGCTTGGTTAATTTTTTTTCTTTCTTTTTTTTTTAAGTAGAGACACGGTTTCACCATGTTGCCCAGGCTGGTCACGAACTTCTGACCTCAGGTGATCCGCCCGCCTCCACCTCCCAAAGTGCTGAGATTACAGGTGTGAGCCACCATGCCCAGCCCAGAGACACATTTAACATGCATAAATTCAACGATATGCACATCATTTGTAAAGACAAAAATATCACTAATGTGGACAATTCCATCCATTGTTTTATTCATGAAGCCTATGCCTGGAATCAATCATGAGGTGAGAGGTGCAAATCCATGCTCTTCCCACAGTTAGACTCACTGTCCATATGCTCTCTTGCTATGTGCATCTCACCTTAATTAATCCTGCAATTAATATTTTCCTGCAACGTGGTCCCTAACTAGAAACCAACCATCTCAAAGTGTGGGCCCTGGACCAGGGGCATCGGTATCACCCAGAATCTGCTGGAAATGCAAATTATCAAGCTCGGCTCCAGATCTACTGCACGAGAAACTTTAATAAGCCCTCTTGGTGATTCTGATGCACATCCAAGTTTGAAGAACACTGCCACAAGCCAACAACTTCATCTGTGCTCCCTGGAAGACAAAGTGACCAAGGGCAGTTTTCACCTACCGTTCATTTTACAATCTAAAAACTCCAAAACTACCAACACAAGAAGAAAGATTCCCAACTTATTTTCATCACCCAGAGAAATTATGTAAAATACATATCCTCAAAACTAGCTGGTGCTTTTTCAGAATACATGTTTCCAAGGCCCTGCCCAGACTGGAGAACACATCCTCAGGAATGCGCATTTTTAACAAGCTCTCCAAGCAATTATTTGCACACTGAAGTTTAAAAATGGCTACAATCAGTGAATTCAAACCAAATTGGCCCACAGTTTTAAAGACTGATATTTTCATCGACACAACCGCCAGAGTATCATTAATACCCTGTGAATCCAAAGAGAAACCAATTTAACCTGGAAACCTAGCCAGTGTCATGTTATTGGGTAAAACCATTGCGCTGTCTTTATAAAACTTTAGAGATCTTAAGTCCACATTAAAAATTCCAGGTATTAGCACACGGCTACTTTTTTCACAGGTGTCTCCACTCACAATAGGACACTTTACAAATATTCTTAGTCCTCAATGAAATTCCAAAAGAAGATCTCACAGCTATTTGTCTTCTCTAAAATAGTGTCTTAGGTACTAAATTCACACCTAACATCTCAGGAAAATAAAAGAAAAGAAAGTGATGTTTTTGCTTGGAAGTAAGACTTTCCTGGGCCCGCATTTTCAGTCATTTATGTTCACAAGATCTGCTGACTACCTTAGCTAAGAAATTCACTTTTAGAAATTAGACCTGGAAGGGTACAGCGGCTCACGCCTTTAACCCCAGCACTTTGGGAGGCCGAGGCAGGCGGATCGCCTGAGGTCAGAAGTTAGAGACCAGCCTGACCAACATGGAGAAACCCCATCTCTACTAAAAATACAAAAATAGCAAGGCATGGTGGCACATGCCTGTTATCCCAGCTACTGAGGAGGCTGAGGCAGGAGAATCGCTTGAACCTGGGAAGTGGAGGTTGCAGTGAGCCAAGATGGCACCACTGCACTCCAGCCTGAGCAACAAGAGCAAAACTCTTCAAAAAAAAAAAAAAAAAAAGGAAAAGAAAAGAAATTAGAGCTATGCAGATGGCTCAAAAATTGGTTGCAAGCATTGATGGTAATTAATTAACTAAAAAACAATTTCCTTTGCAAAAGCTTCAATATCCAACCTAAAAGAAATTACTGGGCTATTATCAATCCAGTTAAGATCCAATTCCTGTCTTAAGAAAACAAGCATTTGTGCCAGGCACCAGAAAATCAAAGAGGATCCATCTAGAAACAGCTGCATTCTCCTCACAAGACCTTCAATATTGATTTAGTTGTCTTAGCATCTATTCTTGCTACTAGACACCCATCTATGAACCTGACTGATAGCAAACCAAATGGGTTAAATTTTAATTTCTTAGAAGATAAGGAGTACATCTAGTAGTTCCTCAACCTAATGAAGAAAGAAAAGTGAAACTATAAGTTACCAAGTACCTGCTGGATGTTAGGAATAAACGACACAATTTCATCCTCACAAGAACTCTGTGAATTAACTTTCATTAACTCATTTTTGTAAACAAGGAGCTCAGAGCTCAGAGAGGATAAGTCAGCCACTAAGTGGCAGGCCAGAGTTTAAAGTCAAGGTTGTCCAATTCCAGAGTACAAACTTATTTGGTGAGAAGAACTGAGCAAGCAAGTCACTTTCAATCTTTCTAAACCTGAGTCATCTTCTATAAAATTGGAACATCTGCCACTTACTACAAGACTGAAATGAAATGGTGTTCATAAGGATTATTAAAGTGCTTTTTTCATATACTGTTTTTGATGATAAAGTAAGAATAGTAAAAATCCCTGAACTAGCAAGTCCCAACACCTCCAAGAAACAGGCAGAATGTACCTCTTTGAAACCTTGAGCTAAAATTAGCTGAGCCAGTCTTCTCTATTTTCAGTTGAAAGGGACCCTGGACCTGGGCCAGGTTCCCAGGCTAGGGCTTACCCAGTGGTCAACTTCAGACAAGCCAAAAGTCAATATCCAATTTTGTACTTCTAGGAAGCACTGATATTCCAGCAAATATTCGAGTCTTCTTACCTATTTTCTAGACTTGTCCATCATCTAAACCCTCCCACTCCCCCTGTCCACCAACCTGGAGAGTATGTTTGACTTCAAGTCATGACTGTACTTTTTTGCCCTGTGGCTTAGAAAAAAACATTTTATCACCAAGAAGCTTTAGTTTCCTCACTTTAAAAGTGTTACAAATAATTCCTACTCAAAGGGTGGCAGAGTAGATCTAATTGAGGCATTAAAATTCCAATTGTGTCCTGGGTGTCAGGGTTCCAGAGAACAGCACGGTCCTTTCCCTAAAATGCCTTATAAACCAACTGGGGAAACACCCATGTTATCAGGAGCAATGTTTCATACAAACGATTTATACAAACGATTGTGAACTGCTGAAGATCATACTAAAGAGGGCAGAGATCAACAGGGGTAAACACATCCAAGGTGGCAATATCTAAGTGGGGAATTGAAGGGTGTGTAAATTACCAAATGATGTTATCACATAAGAGACATTTTTTTAAATGGGGTGACACAAAAATAAATGGTGTGGGTGTTTTTTGTTTTTTATTTTTTGAGACAGAGTTTCACTCTGTTGCCTAGGCTGGAGTGCAATGGTATGGTCTCAGTTCACCGCAACCTCCGCCTCCTGGGTTCAAGCGATTCTCCTGCCTCGGTCTCCCAAGTAGCTGGGATTATGGGTACCCACCACACCCGGCTAATTTTTGTATTTTAGTAGAGACAGGGTTTCACATGTTGACCAGGCTGGTCTCGAACTCCTGAACTCAGGTGATCCGCCCGCCTCAGCCTCCCACAGTGCTGGGATTACAGGTGTGAGCCACCGCGCCCAGCCAAATGGGTCTTATTTTATAAAACATAGTTATTTTAATCTCCATGTAAATTACTGGAGAAGGAGGTCAAGGTGTAATCTGATGTCTGGAAATAAGCCAGCATGACTAAAGAAAGGACTGATGAAGGCCCTGCAGATGACTATCCTTTTCCACCAGCTATAAGCTACATATATCACTGCAAATTGAGTGGGGATCCATACACATGCAGTATCTCCTTCACCCTCAAGAAGACAGGACACTAAGTTGTACATAAATCTTCAAATATTATGCAGGCTAAAATATATTATAGCACAGTAGTTAACAGTTTATGTTCCCAAGTAAACTTCGTGGATTCAAATTCTGGCTCTACTACTTGCCTAAGTAAGTTATTTAGCTTCAATTTACTTAGCTCCTCATCATTAAGATGGTGGGAACAGCATCTTCCTTCATGGAATTAACGTGAGGAACACATGTAAAGGGCCTGGCACATAAGAAGAAGCTGATGATTATTTTTTTGTCATTATTATACTAGAAGAGGTCCATCAAAATGGTTCAAACCAAACTAACCCTCCCTACACATTCTTCACCTCATTTTTTAATGTGTCTTAAGGATCCAGTGGTTTCTTTTTGGTTATTTCCACACTCCTTTTTGAATCTCTTAACCGTACTGACCAGTCGAGCAACTTCTTACTTCAATTCTGGCTTTTCCTCACTCCAAGGAAAGATTTCCTTGCCCCACCTCTACAATTGTTTTCCAAGATTTTCACTCCATTGTTTTCACACATTACTCATGGGGCGAGCAGACACAGAGATGTCATGAAGGACAGTAAGACAGTAAGATCACTGGTTGTTTGTCAACTGACACCAAACTAGACGGAAGGGTAGAGGTGTGCCACACAGCACTGAATCTGGCCCCACCTTGGTCAATGTTTACAAAAATTCAAAAGTTAAAAGGCTTTTTTTTTTTTTGAGACGGAGTCTCACAAGAGTGAGGCTGGAGTGCAGTAGCGCGATCTCGACTCAACTGCAACCTCCACCTCCCGGGTTCAAGCTATTCTCCTGCCTCAGTCTCATTGAGTAGCTGGGATTACAGGAGCCCACCACCATGCCCGGCTAATTTTTGTCCGTTTAGTAGAGAAGGACAAATGTTGGTCACGCTGGTCTCGAACTCCTTACCTCAGGAGATCCGCCTGGCTCAGCCTCCCAAAGGGCTGGGCTTACAGGCGTGAGCCACTGTGCCCGGCCAGTTAAAGTGAATTCTTATTAGACCTCCCACTTACAGACAGATGGTAGAAACTGTAAATATGGTGGGTAGCAGCTTGTAACAGCTTTGAACTTAAGGCCAAATGAACAAGAGTAATTTTAAGAACGATCACTGTAAATTCCTACACTTCAGGTCATGCAATTATCTGCACAATGAATGAAATCTAACTTCATAACAGTTCACATGAAAGGTCCTAGTTGATTGCAAGGTTACTGTGAGTCAGCAAAGCAATAGGCCAAAAAAACTAAGCCTGCCAGGGAATTCATTTGCAGCAGGATCCAAGACAAAGAGGGCAACTTGGAACTTGATAATTATCCAGCCACTTCCACAAGAGCCTGTTCACTTCTGGGTGCTCCATCCCAAAGGGCAACAAGGATGATGAGTGATCTGAAAAAACAACGCTGGGCAAGGACCAAGAGATGAGAACTGCAAATCCAAGAACTGAAGGGGGAAGGGGATGGTCAACACTCATTCGGAGGAATTTTTATAATGTGTAGCTCCACAAGGCAAGATTTTGAACAGCGAAGTACTGGAAAAGGGCTCAAACCAGAGAAAAACTTCCTAATTGAGCCAGCCCTCATGAGGCTACTAAAGCTACTAGAATTCATGCTAAAGGGTAGAAGAGGTTCACCCTGATCACCTCTAAATTCTAACACGTATAAGTTTAGTTCTATGATAAACTCGTAAAATTTTTAAAAATGCCCTCAAAGACTAAGTAGGTCCGTTAGGTAATTAAAACACAATTAGATCCAGATTTTTGTGAGGCAGGTAAAAAAAAGAAGTAAATTTTAAAAATAATTAAACAATTTGAAAATGACTATTTTTACTCTTGGTGAAAAGTTCACAATACACTTGTTATCGAGGCAAGATTCTTAGAGGCGCATTATAACTCAAAAAATAAAACAAAAGCTGGCTGTTTCCATAACCTCACTTACTTCAGCTCTGCTCCATCACTTGGGGCAGACAAAAGGAAGGAAGGGCACCCTATTGTTCTGTTGCAATGTAACAAAATGTGACAAGAAAAGTATTTATAAAGCCAAATTCTCTTGATCAGATTCAGGAAAATTCAGTGACCCACAGGTTGTTTTGTTTTGTTTTTCTTAAATGAAGACTGGCCAGTTTTACATATAGTGTAGGAGTCACCTACGATCACCTGAGTCATCCTGACCATACGTGAGCTGCACGCTCAGCTCCGGGTATGACCCGTTTACAGGAAAATTTCAGCCCAAGGGGATCTGGAAGCAGTTTTTAAGACTGTGGGTGTGTGAGACAGGCCTAGAGGAAACGGGGTTTTTTTGTAAACAGTGAGGCGGCATCCTAACAAGGGCGGTGCTACCCAGTCTGCGGGGCATCGCTTGTGATCGAAGCACCTCGGAGCTCCCTCGAGCGTATCCCTTCGGGAAAGCCCCAAGCCTTCCCCGAGGCGCCTCCTCCGGCCTGCAGCACGCCCTCGCCCCGCACTTCCTCCTCAGAATCTGCAAAGTGTACAGCTACCAGCTCGTCAGGCGCCGGTACGTCTGTTTCGCGCGGGGTCCGCGCCTTGGGGGTCACCTAGCGAAAAAAGCTTGCGGCGCCCGGCGCACTGCGGTGTCAGCGCCCGCGTCGGGGCCCCCTCGCCGCGGGGCTCAGCGGGTGCGCACGCGCGGCCTCCTCCGCAGTGTGCAACCCCGCGGGGGAGGAGGGAATCGCGGCGACGTCACTACCCCGAGGCTTCCAAAGGGGCGGAGCCTCCCGGGAGGCTGCGGCGCTCCCAGCCAGCGCGCGCACGCGCGCGCCCGCCCCCACGTGTCCCTGCGGCCCCGGGGAATGTGGGTCAGGGAGCCGACCGGCCTCACGTGTCCCCGCCCGCCGCCGCCGCCTCAGCGCCCATTATGTAATGCCGCGTCACGCGCCCGCCCAGCCAACCGGCGCCCGGGCGCCGCCGAACGTAAACACAGCGCGCACGTGGCTCGCGAGGCCGGGCCATGTGAGGGGGGGGCCGGGTCGGGCGCCGCCGGGCCGCGCTGCGGCTTTGCAGGGAGACGGGAGGGCGGGCGCGGGGCGGCCAAACGGGCGATGGAAACTGAGCCAGAGGCGGACACGCGGCGCGCAGCAGCCCACGCCGCCCCACCGACCCTGGGGACACCCCCTGCCGCCGCCCCCAAGAAGTGCCCCGCGGGCTCTGCGCGCTCCCTCCCGCCATCCCCCACCCGCCGCAGTCCGGCTCTTACCCGCATTCACCTCCATGGTGCCCTCGCGGAGGGGGCCGGGGCCGTCCGCTTCCCACAGAGGGGGCAGCGCCGCCGCCGCCGCCTCAGCGCCGCGCCGCCCCGGGCTGGAAGTAACGGTGGTCGCGGGGCCCCTTCATGGGCAGAGCGGGTGGGGCTCCCGGGCCCCAGGCCGCGCAGCGCACAGCAGGCTGCAGCCAGAGAGGGTGGCGGCGGCCGGCGAGCGGCGCTCCTCCCGGGGTCCCTGACAACAAAAGCGGCGGCGCGGCGGCTTCCTGCAGCCAGCGCACCGCGGCGGCGAGGGCGGCTGACGGGGAGGGCAGCAGCGACCATGTGACCCGCGCACACACCCCCTCCCTCCGCCCGCCCTCGGCCGGCCGCTGCGGCGACTCCGCCCCGCCGCTCCCCTCCCTTCCTCTCTCCCTCCCTCTCTCCCTCTTTCCCTCCCTCTCTCTCGCTTCCCGGCTCCTCTTTTCTCCTGCGCTTCCCCTTTCTCCCCTTTTACTTGCTTAGCCCCTCCTCTTCCTTCTTTTTTCCCCTCCGAGCCGTAAACCTCTTATCGTTTCCCTCAGCCGCGTATTCCTCCCCTCCTCCTCCTCATCTCCCCCCTCCTCCCGGCTGCTCTTCCCGCCTCTGGCCGCGGCCCCTTCCACGACCTGCTCCCCAGCCCTGCCCCCCAACCTGTTGGCTCCCAGGTCAGAGCGGTGGCTTGGCGCCTAGCAGAGGTGCTTGCCAGGAACCCGGCTGACTCGGGCTTGCTCAACCCCTGCGCCCCCCGGCCCCGCTCCCACCCAACCGACCTCCAAACGGTGGTCTTTGAGGGCACAGACCCTTCCCTTTCCCTCTCCACCCTGTAGGTGATTTTATCCAATCTCATAGCTTAAGTAGACCTATGTTCTGGTGATTCCCAGATTTATATTTCAAGGCGAGACCTCTCCTAATCTCCAGATTCTTACATCCAGCAGCCAGTTTGATTATGCCCCTTTTTTGCATCTCAGATTTTAGACGGGTGTACGCGTGTGTCCGAACTCAGCTAATGTGCAGTCAAGATCTGGGCATTCCACCTTGAATGTAAATTTCAGATCAAAAGAAAAAAGCTAGAAACAAATTGTATGCGTGCTGAGGTGAATTCTGAGGAAAGTGCATTGATGCCCGCAATTTAAACGCGTTACTAAAGTAAGATGGGCTAATAGAGGCATGAGTAGATGATATAGTAAGATGTTAAACTTAGGCAATGGGGATATGGATGTTCCTTGTAAAATTCTTTCGTTTGCTCTGAAATTTTTCAGTGTAGAATGTGGGGGAAATGTCACGTGGAAGACGTAATTACATGTGCAACACCCTATTTCGCCACCCCCAGGTTTCTTCACCGTATCAATATTTACTATGTTGGTAAATCTGCAAGTTCCTGAAGCCAGCAAAATTATGTTTCTCTCCTAACACTCTCTCTCACTGCCTTTTATTCTCCGTTCAATCCATTAGCAAGTCTGAGCTCTTCTACCTTCAAAATATGTTCAATCCGTGTTTCTCACCGTTGGCATTGCGAGAGCAAACCGTTGTCTCTTCCCTGAGCTACTGCTCTGGTTCCCTAACTAGGAGAGTGCTCCTTGGGTCCTCCTACAGTCAGCGTGTTATTTTTAAAATGTAAATAAGATCTGATTACTCTGCTCAAAAGCCTCCAATGGCTTCGTGTTACACTTTGAAAACATTGAGCCACTTACCCTGACCTGCTTCGCCCTGCACAGATGTGGGTCCTGCTTCTCTTTCCAAGGCTTTCTTGATACCCAAACCCTTCTAAACACAGTTCCCTAACCACGGTAGCCCTCTATTCTTCCCTGCCTCTGGAATTTATCACCCTCATGTGATGCTGATGCAGGAGTTCCCCAAGGCCACACTTCGTAGCTTGCTTGCATTTTCATTTTCATGTATCAACCATCATCTACTTCTACACAGGTAAAATGAGGTTAATATGAACAGTCTAAAAGGCAGAAAAGAAATCATAAAAGAGGATACCACTCTAAAAAGGCTATGTAGTGTGTGATTGTAACTATACGACATTCTAGAAAAGGCAACTGGGCCGGGCGCGGTGGCTCAGGCCTGTAATCCCGGCACTTGGGGAGGTCGAGGCGGGTGGATCACCTGAGGTCGGGACTTCAAGACCAGCCTGACCAACATGGGGAAACCCCGTCTCTACTGAAAATACAAAATTAGCCGGGGTGGTGGCGCATGCCTGTGATCCCAGCTACTCGGGAGGCTGAGGCAGGAGAATCGCTTGAACCTGGAAGGCGGAGGTTATGATGAGCCGAGATAGTGCCATTGCATTCCAGGCTGGGCAAAAAGGGTGAAACTCCGTCTCGAAGAAAAAGAAGAAAGGGCAAAACTGGAGACAGTAAAAAGATCAGTGGTTACTAAAGGCTAGAGGGGAAGGAGGGATGAATAGAGCACAGAGGATTTTTAGGGCGGGGAAAGTATTCTGTATGATACTATAATGCTGAATATGTGTTTTTATACATTTCTCAAAACCTATAGAACCTACAATGTCAAGAGTGAGCCCTAGCTGGGCACAGTGGCTCACACCTGTAATCCCAGCACTTTGGGAGGCTGATGTGGGAGGATCATTGAGCCCAGGTATTGGAGACTAGCCTAGGCAATATGGCAAAACTCCGTCTCTACAAAAATTAGCAGGGTTTGGTGGTGTGCACCTGTAGTCCCAGCTACCCAAGAGGCTGATGCAGGAGGATCTCTTGAGATGGGAGGTTGAGGCTGCAGTGAGTCATGCTCTCCCCAGTGCCTTCCAGCCTGGGTGACAGAGCGAGGAGACCCCGTCTAAAAAAAAAAAAATGTAAGCTATGGCTTTGAGGCCGGGCGCGGTGGCTCACGCCTGTAATTCCAGCACTTTGGGAGGCCGAGGAGGGCGGATCACCTAAGGTCAGGAGTTCGAGACCAGCCTGACCAACATCGAAAAAACTCTGTCTCTACTAAAAATACTAAATTAGCCGGGTGTGGCGGCACATGCCTGTAATCCCACCTACCAGGGAGGGTGAGGCAGGAGAATCGCTTGAACCTGGGAGGCCGAGGTTACGGTGAGCCAAGATCACGCCATTGCACTCCAGCCTGGGCAACAAGAGCGAAACTCCGTCTCAAAAAAGTAAAATAAAATAATAAACCATGGCTTTGAATGATATATCAGTGTAGGTTCATTAGTGATGACAAATGTACCACTGTGGTGCAGGATGTTTGATAGTGGGAGAAGCTGTGCGTTTGTGGAGGTAGGAGGTGCTTGAGAACTCTGAAGTTCACAGTTTTGCCATGAACTAACTGCTCTAGGCTGGGCGCGGTGGCTCACGCTTGTAATCCCAGCACTTTGAGAGGTCAAGGCAGACGGATCTCTTGAGGCCAGGAGTTCAAGACCAGCCCGGCCAACATGGCAAAACCCCATCTCTACTAAAAATACAAAAATTAGCCGGACGTGGTAGCGCACACCTGTAATCCCAGCCACTAGGGAGGCTGAGTCACAAAAATCCCTTGAACGCAGGAGGCAGAGTTTATTGTAAGCTGAGATCATGCCACTGCACTCCAGCCTAGGCAACAGAGTGAGACTCTGTCTCAAAAATAAGTAAATAAATAAATAAAAGACTATTTAAAAATGTGTAAGAGGTTACCACTATTTAAATTTGAAAAGAAGAATGTAAGTGAAAAACAGCCATTGCAAAGGATCCAAGACCCTCTCTTCGATGATAATGCCTATAAAATAATATTGGTGTCTATGAGCGTTTTTTAGAGGCTGTCTTCTTCCTATGAGACTTTGCAAGTAACTAGCAGAGGCTATAGAGCTATAACCCAAGTCAGCCACCAGCCACACCACTGGCCACTGGAAATTCGCTGGGCCCCCTAGTGCCAGAGGAGGATGCTCAGCAGCATCCTCTGGTTGGGCTGTACCCAGCGTGCTGTAGCTGCAGTGGAAATTGCATTGTGTTGCTGTCATTCCAAGGAGCCTCATTTATTAATCCTGTGGTGTCTATGGCTCAGTGTGTTCGGATTCTCAGAATATTCATAGTGGATTTCTGCCTACTCCACCTTCCTCATTCTGACCAAAATAACGTTGAATGAAGTGACTGTGTCTTCAAAAGTTAGGTGTTAAAAATGCAAATTACTTCCTGGGAAAGCTACCTCATTAGCCCTTACGATTAACAGAGCCTGCAAAACAACACAAGATAGGTTCATCTAGATGTGAATAAAAGGAAGAAGAACCTAAATATTAGAGTCTTCTTATCCCAAACTCAATTAAGATAAGCCAAGTGGCGTACTGGAGTATGAGGACCTAGATGAAGGAGGGGCATTAGGAAAAAGAGAGAAAGATGGAGTCTATTAAAGATAAGGCCAATTAAAAACATTTAAGGTCATTCCTCATTTTAAAATGTTCCAATGAGTCCTGCTAGTTGCTAATACCGAAACATCATGCCGCTTAAACTGCCTTTTCTGTGCCCTAGAGCAGCAGTTCTCGAACTTTTGATCTCAGAACTCCTCTCCACTCTTAAAATTATTGAAGACCACAAAGTGCTTTTTTTGTGGACTATATCAAGAGCTACTTATTACAAATGAAAACAGAGACATTTAAAACACAAAAATTTCCAAGCATGTTTGTGTCAGAGCAGTGACGTCGTCACATAGCAACAGATAGCTCTGGCAGTTTGCTCTGCCACAGCAAATTGCAGCTGCCATTCATCATGACATTTGTGACATACCTTCTTCCAGGTTATTTTTTTCTTTACCTTTCCATTCATGGTATTAGTTTCTATATTGCTCCAAAATTCTGCATAATGTATCTTATTTTAAATTTAAAACTTTGTCTATACTTAATTTTTAACTAGAAAAGTGATTTTGTTATAACGAAATAATACAAATTTCTATTTATGATTTATGTATCACTATGTAAATTATGTTTTATTTGATGTCTTCATAAAATATTCAAATAAACATACTCCACTATTTCATCTGTGCATAGAAAAAACTCATTCAAACTGAATCAATCCATTGACACCAACAAGACCAGTGATGTGTTTATGGGCAATACTGAAAACAGTGCACAACTCCAGCACACACACTACAATGCAGTAATAATAGGTTATGAGATGCAGTGGTTAAAGTTAAATACAGCCCAACCAAAACTTTCAAGTTGTGTTTAATGAAAAAAAAAAAAAAATTCACACTGTGGCAGTTTTTTTTGTTGTTTTTTTTTTTAGAAACAGGTCTGGCCTTCTCGCCCAAGCTGTTGCAGTACAGTGGCAAATCATATAACTCGTTACAGCTTCAAACTCATGGGCTCAAGAGATGCTCCCACCTCAGCCTCTCAATTAGCTAGGACCACAGGTGTTTGCCACCACACCCCAGTAATTTTTTTTTTTTTTTTTGTAGAGATGGGATTCTCCCTATGTTGCCCAGGCTAGTCTTGAATTCGTGGCCTCCAAGCAGTCCTCCCACCTCAACCTCCCAAAGTGCCAGGATTACAGGTGTGAGCCTACGCACCCTGTCAGTTTTAAAATTTAAATTTAAATTAGTTAAAATGAAATCAAATTCAAAATTTAATTCCTTAGTTGCTGTAGTCACATTTCAAGTGTCAATAGCCACATGTGACTAGTGGCAACCAAATTCGTCATTAAAGATTTTAGAGGCTTTCTTTGTCTTCCTGAATCAGTTTGATAAATTATTATTCTAGGAGTTTGTCCATGTTGTATAAACTTTCACATTTAATGGAATAAAGTTGTGTGTATCCTCTTATGTCTTTGATTGATATCAACTCTATATTTTTTTTTTTTTTTTTTTTTTTTTGAGACGGAGACTCGCTCTGTCGCCCAGACTGGAGTGCAGTGGCATGATCTCGGCTCACTGCAACCTCCACCTCCCTCCGGTTCAAGCCATTCTCCTGCCTCAGGCTCCTGAATAGCTGGGATTACAGGCACATGCCACCATGCCCAGCTAATTTTTGTATTTTAATAGAGACAGGGTTTTACCATGTTGGTTAGGCTGGTCTCGAACTCCTGGCCTCATGATCCACCCACCTTGGCCTCCCAAAGTGCTGGGATTACAAGTCGTGAGCCACTGTGCCTGGTCTAGTTTCCCATTCTTAATTTTATTTATTTGTGCTTTTTCTTTCTTGATCAGGCCTACTAAACTTTTATCTACTTTGTTACTTTTTCAGTGGCCCAATGTTTTGCTCTGTTGATTGACTAAATTTGTTTTGTTTCATTGATTTCTGCTCTTTATCTTGATCTCCATCCTTCCATTTTATTTTTATCTTATTTTTCTCATTTCTTGATTTGGACATTTATCGTATACATTTGTTCAATTAGACAGAGTCAGTTTCTCCTGTTTGTAACTAAGGAAACCTCACTGATATAATTGTTTTGAATCATTCTCACCCGTTTTAGGGAACATTCCAGTCAACTACTGCAGTATAACAAATCACCTCATAACTTAGTGGCATATGATAACAGCATTATTTTGTTACCTCTGATGACATCTGTTGGTTAGGAAGCTAGGAAGCTCTTGGCTGGGCATTTCTGGCTCAGGGTCTCTTGGCCATCAGATAGTGGGTGGAGCTGGAACAGCAGGAGGATGGAGCTGCTAGGGGCTAGCTGGGCACTTCCCTCTTTAGGTAGTTACAGGGCTTGGCCACAGGCTCTCTACGTGTGGGCTACTTTGGACTTCCTCACAACATGGCGGCCTCAGGGCAGTCAGACTGCTTACAGAGCTGCTTAGGGCTCCAATGCAAGTGTTTCATGGGATAAAGGAGAAGTTGCATCACGTTTTCTGATCATGCCTCAGAAGTCATGTGGCATGAATTTTGCTGCATTATTGGTTAAAAGGTAGTCACAAGCACACCCAGATCCAAGGGTAGGGGACATGGACCTCATCTCTTTATAACAGGAGCATCAAGGTCATATCTTGAATAGCATGAGAGATGGAATATATTCTTGCAACTATCATTTTCAAAAGGAAACAGTTTTAAAGAATCACACACATATACAGTGCACCCTGACTTGAGGATCATATTACTTTGTTAGAATTTTAAGATGGCTGGGCACGGTGGCTGACACCTGTAATCATAGCACTTTGGGAGGCTGAGGCTGGAGAATGGCTTAAGCCCAAGAGTTCAAGACCAGGCTGGGGAACATAGTGAGACCTCCGTCTCTATAAAAACTTAAAAAAATTGTTGAGTGTGGTGGCTCTCGCCTGAGGTACCAGCTACCCAGGCAGCTGAGATGGGAGGATCCTTTGAGCCTGGGAGTTAGAGGCTACAGTGATTGGTGACTGTACTGCTGTACTCCATCCTGGGCAACAATATGAGACCCTGTCTCAAAAAAAAAAAAAAAAAAAAATACTGTACTTCTCAATGAGAGGTACCTGGAAGTATTTTTCTAAGTGTTAGGATAAGGAGAATGGATGCTCCAGAGAAAGGAATGAAAGTGAGATAAGAAGTAGGTACAGAAAAGGCCTCACTCCACATAATGGTTCCACCCTATTTTTGAGGAGCTTATTCTCTGTGGAGCTGAAGGTCAGCAAACTTATATTTCAGATATAGACCCAATCTCTTGACTATTCTGAGTCTCTTATTGTCTAATCTTAATACTATCTAGTATCTTTTCATTCATTTGGAGAAGAATCTAGTAGGAAAAAGGGTTATGTCTAAATGTAATGACTACAGTCTACACAATAATGTATATATAAAAATCCAAAACAATCAACAACAGAAACCATCTGGCCAAGATGCTTCATTGAATAGAGTGGAAAAAATAATGCCATCTGGAAACCCCAGTTGAATTTTTTTAAGTGCTGCATTGATTTAATAACATACTAAACAGATATTTTTTTTTTTTTAATTTAAAGTCAATAAATTTTTATTCAAGGAATTCCATGTTGTGATTTCTTCCACTGTCCATCAAGGTCACTTTAGATCCCCTAAAAAGCTGGAGTCAAAAGATCTTCAAGTTTGCCCTTTTTAATGAAACTGATCCAGCTGTCCTGTCAGCCCTACATAACAATATACAAGTAAATTTTACATTTCCAGAGATGATTGTACAGTGAGTGAACATGAATGAGTCCTAGAACCAGCCTGAGTTAACTCTACTACAAACTGCTTGGTTATTAGCATCCCACAAGGGTTACAATACAAAGGCAAAGCACATTTGCATGATTCAAGAGATCTAGCAGAATTTTAAAATCTCATTGATTACTGATGAAAGTTATTAGAAAAAAAAGAAAAATCACATGTAGTTCACATTGTATTTGTATTGCATTTCTATTACAGTTAATCAGCTGTTCCCAATAAGCTGATTGCTAGCAAAGTAGCAGATAGAAAACCTACTGGGAAATTTTTTTATGGTCATGTCCACAGCAAATGAGAAACTGCATTCTAAAAGCCTTGGTAATGACCATCAGATATTTTTTTAAAAAGTAAGAAAGAAAATAAAGAAGAGAAGTGTATGACAGTTCAATAAATAAAAAATGCTATATGAAATGCCTGATTATTTTCAGTACTCTATTGGTCACAGTTAAAAAAGAAATCCTACTTTTTCACTGGGGTGAGGGGAAAAAAAAAAACAAACCATCAAACACAAAACTTTCCCTAACAACAGGCATGCTATCTAAAGGAACAATATATATTGCTGACTCACAGATTTTCCCATTCAGTCTTCCTGTTTATTCTGTTGAAAACCCACTTCAATGAGAATTCCTCCCAGCTGTGCAATCTCTCCTAGTATGAGTTCATTAACTGACCATTCTCCTAAGTTTTCTTTTATTTATTTTTCTTTTCTTTTTTTCTTTTTCTTTTTTTTCCAGACAGAGTCTATGGCCCTCCATTCACTGCAACCTCCTCCTCCCAAGTTCAGGCGACTGTCGTGCCTCAGCCTCCCGAGTAGCTGGGACTACAGGCACACGCCTGGCAAATGTTTGTATTTTTTGTAGAGACAGGTTTTCGCAACGTTGGCCAAGCTGGTCTCAAACTCTAGCCTCAAGTGATCTGTCCACCTCAGCCTCCCAAAGTGCTGGGATTACACCGCCCCAGGTGTCTCCTAAATTTTCTATCCTACCTTGTCACCAATACTCAGAGGAGACTTAGAGACCCAGGTGGTTCCCTTTTCAACCATCAACTCTTCACTCAGCTTCAGTTTATCAGCAACTCTCCTCCACTGGTGAATTCTCCAAGTGCAGTACATTCTTCCCTCACTGGGAAAGTCACCTAGACCAAAAATTCTCGAAGTGTGGTCACTGGATCAGCACCATTAGCATCACCTGAAAACTTGTTAGAAATGCAATTTTTCAGCCAGGTGCAGTGGCTCATGCCTGTAATCCCAGCACTTTGGGAGGCCAAGGGGGGGCGGATCACAAGGTCAGGAGATCCAGACCATCCTGGCTAACACGGTGAAACCCCGTCTCTACTAAAAATACAGAAAATTAGCTGGGTGTGGTGGCACGTACCTGTGGTCCCAGCTACTCAGGAGGCTGAGGCAGGAGAATCGCTTGAACCCGGGAGGCAGAGGTTGCAGTGAGCCAATATCGTGCCACTGCACTCCAGCCTAGGCGACAGAGTGATACTCCGTCTCAAAAAAAAAAAAAAAAAAAAAGCAATTTTTTCGAGCTCTACCTCAGATTTAATGAATCAGAAACTCTAAGGGCGAGGCCAGCAACTGGTATTGAACAAGCCCTCCAGGTGATTCTGAGGCACGCTCAAGCTTGGGAGAGCACCAGCTTAGAAAGCCAGTAGCCAGAAAATTGATCAGCCCTGTATTCCAGGGCTTACAGGCCAATGTGACTAAGTATAATAGGTTAGTGGCTGCCTCCCTTCAGAATTTCTGCGCCACACATTCAAGCAACCGGTATTTCTGTCCCGTAATATGACAGGATAGAATTTTGAATGCAAAGAGCACATTGCTTGGGTTTGTGATTCCAGATCTTCTTTCAGGCCTGGATGGATTTCTGCCTATAGACTCTAGGACAAACCTGCTAGTCTCATAATAAATACTCCTATTACGCTCCCCAACCCCACATTTTTTTTTTTTTTTTTTTATACAGGGTCTCTCTGTCGCCCAGGCTAGAGTGCAGTGGCGTGATTATAGCTCACTGCGGCCTCAAATTCCTGGGCTCAAGCAATTCTCCCACTTGAACCTCTCAAAAAGCTAGAACTACAGGTGTACACCACCATACCAGGCTAATTTTTTAAAAATTATTTGTAAAGAGGAGGTTTCGCTGTGTTGCCTGGGCTCGTCTTGAACTCCCAAGCTTAAGCGATCCTCTTGCCTTGGCCTCCCAAAGTGCTGGGATTACAGGCGTGAGCCATTGTGCCTGACCGTGAGCCTTTACTAATTATCTATCTATAGATGTATTGATCTACATTCTAGAAAACAAATTTACTTCTTCCTAGGTGTGATGGCTCACACCTGTAATCCCAGCACTTTGGGAAGCCGAGGTGGGAGAGGATCACTGGAGCCCAGAAGTTCCAGACCAGTCTGGGTAACATTAGCGAGACCTCATCTCTGCAAATAATGTTTAAAAAATTAGCTGGACATGGTGACACGTCCCTATAGTGCCAGGTACTTGGGAGGCTGAGGTTGGAGGATTACTTGAGCCTAGGTGTTAGTGGTAGAGGCTCCAGTGAGCCCTGATCACACCACTGCACTCTGGCCTGGGAGACAGAACAAGACCCCATCTCAACAAAAAAAGAAAAAGAAAAAAGAGTTGATTCATTGATTTTTTTTTTTTTTTTTTGCCAATCAGAGCCTCAGCCATTAACACCTTTCTTTCATGAACTAATTTCTTCCATCTGCCTTATCAAATTTTGCAGATTTTCCCTTGTGCTAAGATTTAATTTATTATTTTTGAGTTGGCAGTAAATCTTACCATGTTTAGTTTTAGCCATTGTCAGGAGTTTTTTAACAATAATATTCATTATGAATTTGATATTCTTTTAAAGCCTGATGGTTTCTGCTTCTTTTTTATCCAATTCATGAAGCAGGAGGATCCATTGAGCCCAGGAGTTTGAGACCAGCCTGGGCAGCATAGCAAGGTCCTGTCTCAAAAATAAAAATAAAAACTGAAAAAGCATTAAGATCACCTTCAAGGTACAAAGGGAAAGAGAGGGTGGATTGGATTGGAGCAGGTCCTGCTGAGCAAACCTCACAGCCTTATTTTGCCATTCTTTCGGGATTTAGAAATCATTTATTGCATGGATCTCTTAGGCAATCTTCTATAGATTAAAAAAAAACTCAGAGATAATAAGTCTTCTGATATTCTCTGAAAGTTTTTTTTTTTTTTAAAGAGAGCAAGAATGGATGCTTTCATTTAAAGGAGGGAAAAATACCTCTGAAAAAGGCTTTACTTTCTCAGAAGATGGGCAAGTTGTGAATAATCACCATTGTAGTTAGAGTTAATTCTTGCAGAGTTGGACCTTGTAGGTCAACCAGATCCCTTTCTTTTGCTTTATTAATTGAGTTGAAATAGTTCCTGCTGACCCGAGAGTGCTGCCAGCACGCCCAGAAGTGCCACCCCGGCAGGCACTGTATAATGAGACAATCCACAAGGCTGATCTCAGCATAAAGAAAAGTTCAAGCTGGGACTTAAATTTTTAACACATTTGCAGTATGAAAGCAAAATAGCCAGAGGAACTGCAACAGAATGACATCATTCAAATAACTGAATAATCAGTTTAATCATTCAAATTCCCAATATCACAAGAGACATATCATTATGACAGCATGGCCCACAGCTGCCTAAAATGTGTGCTTTCTTACTTTATACCCATGGCAAAGCATAAGGATACAATTATTTTTGGCTTTTGGTTTTGGTTTATTGGAGTGGTTTGTCTGGGGGTGAGGAAAGGTGAGATGACGTTTAGTTTTTCTTTATGGAAAAAAAAGTTTCCACATACATGTGAAGGAACAAAGGAAGGAGGGATGAATGATAAACACATACAGACAAACCTTCCCCTATTTCTTTTGAGCTAATGTAAAGTTCAGTTCATTACTTTGCCATTCTTTGAGCTAAATTTAGAAACCTCTTGCTATGGTTTGAATGTGTTCCTCCAAATTAATATGTTGAAAGTTAATCACTATGTGATAGTATTAAGAGGTGGGTCGTTAGGAGTTGATTAAGTCATGAATGATATATTTGTAAAAGATGTTGGAGTGTCCTGGCGCTTTTTGCTCTTCTGCCATGTGAGAATGCAGTGATAAAGGCGCCATATTGGAAGCAGAGACCGGGCCCCTTACCAGACACCCAACTTGCTGGTGTCTTGAACTTTCCAGCTCCAAAAGTGTGATAAATAAATGTTATTTTTAAAAATTTATTTATTTATTTAGAGGTGGAGTCTCACTCTGTCGCCCAGGCTGGAGTGCATTGGTGTGATCTCGGCTCAGTGCAAGCTCCACCTCCCAGGTTCACACCACTCTCCTGCCTCGGCCTCCCGAGTAGCTGGGACTATAGGCGCCCGCCACCACGCCCAGCTAATTTTTTGTATTTTCAGTAGAGACGGGGTTTCACCGTGTTAGCCAGGATGCTCTCGATCTCCTGACCTCATGAATCGCCCGCCTCAGCCTCCCAAAGTGCTGGGATTACAGCCGTGAGCCTCCGCGCCCGGCCTAAATAAATGTTCTTTAAGCCACCTGGTCTACGGTAATTTGTTATTGCAGCACAAAGTGACGAAGACATCCCTCAAAAACCATTTTTTACTCCCTGAGGGGTGATGTTACCCCCTTGAGAATGCATGTATAAAAAAGCAGGACCAAAAAAAAAAAGCGGGGAGTGGGAGTCGGGGAGATAGGCACAGAAATTCTTTTCATGTAGACACTTATCCCCAAACTCCATATGTTATATAAGCTGATATATGCGTACAACAGGGTTTTCTCAACAGTGGTGCTATTGACATTTGGGGCTGGACAATTCTTTAGCAGCATCCTGGCCTCTATCCACTGGATGCCAGTAGCAATACCACCTACTTCCCAGTTGTGACAACCAAAAATATCTCTGGACATTGTCAAATGTCCCTGGGGGACAAAATTGTTCCCCTACCCCATTGAGAACCACTGGGATAGGATAGAGTAATTTATAGGAAACCAGCAACAGTGAGGAAGAATTCTGGAGGCAGGAGGCAGAAGAGAAAATAACTTCTGTGTGTGAAATTAAATGACAAATGCAGACAGCAAAACAATATTGTATTTGTTTTCTATTACTGCTCTACCAAATTACCACAAACTTGGCACTTAACACAATACAGAGTATGATCTTAACAGTTCCCGTAGGTCAGAGTCTAACAAACTAAAATCAAGGTATGAGCAGGGCTACATTTCTTTCTTGAGGCTCTAGGGGAGAAGCTGTTTTCATACTCTTTGGAGCATCTAGAAGCTGCCCACATTTCTTGGCTTGTATTTGCCTCTCATCTTGAAAGTAATGTCAGTAAAGTCATCTCTCTCTGGCTCTCATGTTCTTCTGCCTCCCTCTTCCATACTCAAGGAGCCTTGTGATTACATTGGGCCTGAAGTCTCCCCATCTCAAAGTCAGCTGATTTGCAACCTTAATTCTTCTTTGTTTTATAATGTAACATATTGACAGACTTCCAGTATTAGGAGTGGACATCATCGGAAGGGCCATTATTCTGCATCCCACAAATACATATGGAGTGATTCTATTAATGTTAACATTGTTGACTCCCAGCATAGAGAAATCACCCAGATTTTGGAGGAAGAGGAAGAAGTAAAAGTGGAACACACTGCTAGTTTCTGCTCTTTCCTATGAGAGGCACCAGCGATCTCTGCCAGTTTTCTTTCTGAAACTATAGAAGTTAATTTTTTGTTTTTGTTTTTGTTTTTGTTTTGAGACGGAATTTCACTCTTGTTGCCCAGGCTGGAGTGCAATGGTGCCATCTCAGCTCACCGCAACCTCCGCCTCCTGGGTTCAAGCGATTCTCCTGCCTCAGCCTCTCTAGTAGCTGGGATTACAGGCATGCACCACCACACCCGGCTAATTTTGTATTTTTATTAGAGACAGGGTTTCTCCATGTTGGTCAGGCTAGTCTTGAACTCCTGACCTCAGGTGACCTGCCCGTGTCAGCCTCCCAAAGTGCTGGGATTACAGGCCTGAGCCACAGAGCCCAGCCTGGAAGTTATTTTGTAGCAAACAATAGTAAATAGTCCTTCTGCAAGATTAATTTGTTACAGAGGTACACTTCAGGTCATTACACCACAGGTTAAGTAAGGGACCTCTGCATAACATTTAGTATAGCAATTTATGCAAATCACTAGAATTTCATTATGTGATTTCTTTCTTTGTTGAGTCTCCTTTGATTGAGCCCTGTTTTCTAGGCACTCTCACAATAACAGATGTTTAAAGGTTGCCTCCTGGGACTAACTCTAAACACCCCTGGCAAACTCTGTCACATCTGTAATCACTTCTGACTTCCATTTAGTTGTGAGTTTTCAGTTCCATAATTATATACGTGTCATTGGAAAGAGAATCAAACACTTCAAGTCACACTCCTTTCTAATCACCGGTAGTCAGTTGGCTTTGGGGTAGTATAGCTTACAGTTCTTCCCCATCTCTCCCCTCAAAATTAACCTCTCCATTTTAAAAACCAGCAGCAGGCCCTGCTGACTAATAATAAGCATCATTGCTCCAGACAGAGACGCGATAGAACACCCTGTCTCTGCCCAGTGCCCATAGAAAGGGGACAGCCCCTGGGGCAAGGAGCCGACAACCAATGCCAAGTTTCTGAAGTCACTGGGTGGTTGAAGGCAAGAAACCAAATTTGGGTCTCATGACCCTTTGCTACTTCCTGAAACCCGCCCTTCTTCTCCATCTTTCTTTTCTCTCTCTCTCTCTCTCTCTCTCTCTCTCCCCCTCTCCTTCCTTTCCATTTCTTTTTCCTCCCTTCCACTAATACCTATTGAGCGTATTGGTGGACAAAACAAACAAGAAAAGGGATGCATTAAACTTAAAACCTCTGGGGGTGGGAAGGTGGCTAGATAAACAGTAAGAAAACACAAGAGCATGTCAGATGGTGATGCTAAGGTGACAAATAAAGCAGGGAAGAGAGACAAGGAAGTGCCAAGAGCGAGGACGAAGAATTTTAAAATTTAAAGAATCCAGGAATATTTTACTGAGAAATGGATGTTTGAGGAAAGACCCAAACTAAGTGAGGGAGTGAGCCACGACTATATTTGGGAGAACAATGTTCCAGGTAGAACAGGCATTGAAAGAGCCTAAAGCTGAACATACTTAATCAAATTTGAGAGAGAGGAGGCCAGGATGGCTACAGAGGCAAAAGTAAAGAGAAATGTAGTAGGAGGCCGGGCGCGGTGGCTCACGCCTGTAATCCCAGCACTTTGGGAGGCCGAGGCGGGCGGATCACAAGGTCAGGAGATTGAGACCATCCTGGCGAATACGGTGAAACCCCGTCTCTACTAAAAATACAAAAAATTAGCAGGGCGTGGTGGCAGGCGCCTGTAGTCCCAGCTACTTGGGAGGCTGAGGCAGGAGAATGGCATGGACCCGGGAGGTGGAGGCTGCAGTGAGCCGAGATCGTGCCACTGCACTCCAGCCTGGACGACAGAGCGAGACTCTGTCTCAAAAAAAAAAAAAAGAAATGCAGTAGGAAATGAAATCAGAGACATAATCTTATGATTGAAGGGAAGATTGGTTGTTTTGTTTGAAACTTTACCAAGAGTTTCAAACCGCTTCAGAAACCAGGTCAATGATGGAAACACTGTTTATGGTATTAGAGCCACTGATAGCATACACAACTGTAAACAACTGTATCAGGCTGCATACACAAAGATTCTGAATACAGGTATAAACACCATCGTACAACTTTATTATATTCTGTGATCGAATTGTATCCAGATATTTACATATTTAAATACATACTGTTTTATCACAGGTTACCTTTATTTTGGCTGGGTGTGGTGGCTCACGCCTATAATCCCAGCACTTTGGAACGCCAAGGCAGGAGGATCAGCTGGGCAACATGTCAAAATTCTGTCTCTACAAAAAAAAAAAAAAAAAAAAATAGCTGGACATGGTGGCATGCGCCATACTCAGGAGGCAAAGGTGGGAGGATCACCTAAGCCCAGGAGGTGGAGGTTGCAATGAGCCAGGATTGTGTCACTGCACAATTGTGCCTGGGTGACAGAGTAAGACCCTGTCTCAAAAAATAAAAAAATTAAAGAGATTACTTTTTTTTTTCTTCACATTACAATTTGGGCATCTTATTGACTTTTATGATCATTATAATTATGAAATTATATTTATAGATTAGTTATTGTCTATAAATTTAATTTCATAACAGTAAAGAGGTCATTGTAAATTTCTATTATGAAAAGGGAATGCTGGGTCATGTCAACCCCAAATAAGATTGAAAACTGTTTGTATAGTGTAGACTTTTTGGCCTTTTTTGGGGGTCTTATTTATCTTTTATTCTGAGGTTCAAAATCAATGGAGGGTTTCAAGCAAAAGACTGCCATGATCTAACTAGCTTCAGAAACATCACCCTTGCTGCCTTTGGGAGAACAAATTGCAGGGAATCCAACCCAAAGTGTAGAGGGCTTAGCAGGACCTTCCTCCTGCACTGCTTATTCCACTACATTTTTATCCCTTTAGCCCACCAAGGCTGTCAGGGTGTTGCTCAGCCTCTCACATACTCAGCTACCCCTTCTAGAATCAGCAGATACCCTCCAGGATGAAGCAGCTCTGAATGTGACACTCTCTCTGGATTTCCCATGTTCTTCCAGCTCTGGGTTCTGTAATTCTTCATTGCTTATTAGCTCTCCAATGCCTTTAAGTAGACTCAATATATATGACATATTCTATATACTTATAATTCGACTGCCTTTCTAGTTGTGCTTGGAGTGTTTGTTCAGATTATCCATTCCACAATGACTTATTCCATCATTATGAAAACTAGAAATCTTATCAGTTTTTTCCAATTAAAAAAAAGAAAGACTGGAAGAAAATAAACCAAAATGATAATATGGTTCTCTCTGAGTAATGGGATTCAGGTAATTTTTTTTTGTCTAGATTTTCCAAATTTCCTGTAATTCAAAAATAAAAGATCTCTTATGTGCTAGTATGTTTAAGAAGTCTGAGCATTCCACAACTTTTAAGTACATTGAAACATAGAGGTTGGGTGCAGAGGTTCATGTCTGTAATCCCAGCACTTTGAGAGGCTGAGGTAGGAGGATCACTTGAGCCCAGGAGTTTGATAGCAGCCTAGGCAACATGGGAAGACCCTTTCTCTAAAAAAAAAAAAACAAAAAAGTTAGCCTGGTCTGTGGCACACATCTCTAGTCCCTGCTACTCAGGAGGCTGAGGTGGGAGGATTGCTTGAGCCCAAGAGGCAGAGGTTGCAGTGAACTAAGATCACGCCACTGCTCTCCAGCCTGGGTGACAAAGCGAGACTCTGTCTCAAAAATAAGTAAATAAATAAATAAATAAATAAATAAGCAAATAATTTTTTTCAGGTAGTCCAAAACATGGTTTTTATTTTTATTTTACTTATTTATTTTTTTGAGATGGAATCCTGCTCTGTGGCCCAAAGCTGGAATGCAATGGCGTGATCTCGGCTCACTGCAACCCCTGCCTCCTGGGTTCAAGCCATTCTTCTACCTTGGCCTCCTGAGTAGCTGAGATTACAGGCGCCTGCCACCACGCCCTGCTAATTTTTTTGTATTTTTAGTAGAGACGAGGTTTCACCATGTTGGCCGGGCTGGTCTCGAAGTCCTGACCTCAAGTGGTCTGCCCATCTCAGCCTTCCAAAGTGCTGGGATTACAGGCATGAGCCACCACGCCCGGCACAAAACATGGTTTTTACAGTTAATTTTAATTTTTGTTTTAAACATATTTTCTTTTTTTCTTTCTTTCTTTTTTTATTTATTTTTTTATTTTTTAGAGATGGAGTCTTGCTCTGTCACCCAGGCTGGAGTGCAGTGGCACGATATCGGCTCACTGCAACCTCTGCCTCCTGGGTTCTAGCAATTCTCCTGCCTCAGCCTCCCAAGTGGCTGGGACTACAGGCTCAGCACACACCACCAGGCCTGGCTAATTTTTTGTATTTCATTAGAAATGGGGCTTCACCGTGTTGCCCAGGCTGGTCTTGTACTCCTGAGCCCAGGCAATCCACCCTTCTCGGCCTCCCAAAGTGCTAGGATTACAGGTGAGCCACGGCGCCTGGCCTTTTTTTTTTTTTGTCTTAATTTTGTCCCCGGCTGAGAGCAAGACCTCACACGTAACCCTCACGAGCCAGAACCTCACCACTGCGAACCCTCCACCTCTGTCTGGCGGATCTCCCGTCTCCCCAGCTGAACCAGGCATCGCGGTCACCATTAACTGCTATTAATTCTTGATTTTAGGGTTTCACTCAAAGACCCGATGGTCCCAATCTCCTGATCCAGTCCGTCCACCTTAGGGTTCCCAGTGTTGATTGTGATTGACCATGTCTATTTCTTTCTTTCTTCTTTTTCTTTTCTTTTCTTCTTTTTCAACCGGCCCGCCCGCCCGCCTGCCCGTCTGCCTCCGTCTGCCCGGCCCGCCTGCCGCCTGCCGCCTGCCCGTTTCGCCTGCGCCTGCCCAAAGCCTGACTGATCCTGCTCAAGCCATCCTTTTGCACTTCAGCCTCTGAGTAGCTGGGACTACAGGCGCACACTACCAAGCCCAGCTCATTTTTTTTTTCAAGAGACAGCATCGTGCCGTGTTGCCCAGGCTGGTCTTGAACTCCTGGGCTCAAGTGATCCTCCTCCCTCAGCCTCCCAAAGTATTGGAGTTATAGGAATGAGCCACTTCACCCAGCCTGAATATTATCTTAAATAGTTGTAGGCCGGGCACCGTGGCTTCCACCTGTAATGCCAGCAATTTGGGAGGCCAAGGCGGGTGGATCACCTGGTCAGAAGTTTGAGACCAGCCTGGCCAACATGGCAAAACACCGTCTCTACTAAAAATACAAGAAATTAGCTGGGCATGGTGGCAGGTGCCTGTAATCCCAGCTACTTGGAAGACTGAGGCAGGAGAATTGCTTGAACCCAGGAGGCGGAGGTTGCAGTGAGCCGAGACTGTGCCGTTGCACTCCAGCCTGGGTGACAGAGCAAGACTCTGTCTCAATAATAATAATAACAATAACAATAATAATAATGTTATGAAAAATTTAAAGCAACTTACTATTCCTTGGAATACTCTTCATACTTCATTAGGAAGTGAGCCAAACATATGTTTACTACTTTTTCAAAATTAAAACTGATTTAGGGCAAGCTTTGTTAAAAACACTCTCATGTATTTTAAGATATGTCAGAAGATTTTTTGGAACATCCTTGGCCTAGAATTTACAACATTTAGTTGCTTATTAGAAAATCATTGTATGTAAGACAGACTATATGTGATTAAATAATTATGCCTCTGGTACAGGCACAAATGTGTTTTGAAACACCAAATTTAAATATTTACCTAAAACTGGTTAAGTTTTAATGACAGTTCTAAAACATCCAGTGAGACAAATAATGCAGAATTGTTCACTGGTTTTGTCATACTTGAAATGATGGTTAATTGATAATAAAAATGCTTTTAGAAAAAAATATCCCAACTAAGGTGAGGATAAGGAAATCACCATGATTTTATGAGACAAACAGTGTTAATGCTCACGCAGATCCCTTTGGATCTGTCTACTGTTTCTATGTTGCCCCCCTCAGCTTCTGTGCTTCTGTTCCTACTGGCCTTACTTGCAACTCTCCTGGGAGGCTTGCCCTTGAGCTATTGAAGCCACTACTGGAGCAAAGTGCCTGGGAGTTTACATTCTCCTCGGGTAGCCCCTCGGCCATGACCGACAGGTGCAAGAATATAAAAAACAGTATTCTTTTTGTCTGTTTGGGGTGTGTGTGTGTGTGTGTGTTTTGAGACGGAGTCTCGCTCTGTCACCCAGGCTGGAGTGCAGGGTCTCGACCTCGCTCACTGCAACCTCCTCAGCTTCTGTTCAAGTCATTCTCCTGCTCCTCAGGCTCCCGAGTAGCTGGGATTACAGGTGCCTGCCACCACATCCTGCTAATTTTTTTTGTGTTTTTAGTAGAGATAAGGTTTTACCATGTTGGCTGGGCTGGTCTCGAACTACTGACCTCAAGTGATCCGCAAAAAACAGTATTCTTGCCATGAGTTGCTACAAACTCTGAGGCATAACTTCACTCCAGAATTCTACTGTGGGGTCAGGAAGAAACAACTCCATGTAGGACTTTGACTGAAATCACAATCTGATTTGGCTTCTCTCTGTCTCTCTCTCTTTTTTAAGCCTAAATCATACTTTGAGGCTTCTGTTTTTTTGGTCTGACTTTCTCACACCCTTGTCAGTTTCCCCTAAAAGCACTTCAGTAATAAAACTAGCACACAAATCTTGACTTGGAGTCGGCTTCCACATATGGCGTTATCTCAAATTACAGTGTTTCTAGGAAAAAAATTAGTATAAACATTTTTTTCTAGATCATATTCAAGATGCAACAGAACCTTTATTTTTCTGTACAAGTTAAACCTGACACACATTCTTAATTACATTAAGAATGTAAATTATATTTTATATATTTGGAAACTTAATGTCAGTTCACCAAGGAGTTATGGGGGATTGGAGGGTTACTGAGCACTAATGGTATTCAAATGATAACATTTATTTATTTATTTTTGAGACAGAGTCTTGCTCTGTTGCCCAGGCTGGAGTGCAGGTGCAATCTTGCCTCACTGCAACCTCTGCCTCCCAGGTTCAAGCAATTCTCCTGCCTCAGCCTCTTGAGTAACTGAGACTACAGGTGCCGGCTACGATTCCTGGCTCAGATGATCTGTGTGTGTGTTTGTGTGTGTGTGTGTGTGTGTGTGTGTGTGTGGAGAGAGAGAAAGAGGAGAGAGTGTGTCTTGCTTTGTTGCCTAGGCTGGAGTACAGTGGCACCAACATGGCTCACTGTAGCTTCCACCTCCCAGGCTCAAGCAATTCTCCCACCTCAGCCTCCCGCATATCTGGTACTACTAGCATGCACCACCAGACCAGGCTAATTTTTAAATCTTTTGTAGAGACAGGGTCTCACCATGTTGCCCAGGCTTGTCTGGAACTCCTGCACTCAAGCGGTCCTCCCAATTTGGCCTCTCAGATTTCTAGGATTACAGGTGCGAGTCACCATGCTCAGCCTTGGATGATCATTTTTTGAATCTTTCTTTTTGATAAGCAAAGCATCCTAGCTTAGTTAATAATCAACCTCTGGAAGCTAAGTAGTATGTTTACACTCTCATAGAAAGAAGTTTCGTGATTTGATGACTGATAATTACATCATCCATCAGTTAATGTCTCTAACTAGGACTGCCAAATAATGAACTTCTCTCTAAATGACAATGAGAATTGCCAACAAATGAGTTCAGATGTTCACAGCATGCCAATTAAATCAAATGATTTCGTCAATTTTGGAGGAGTGAGTTGCCCTTTGCCAGGATTTCAGAGTGAGCTGAAGTGTGTGTTCCAGCTACAGCATTTCGTTAAGTTTGAATGCTGTGATTATGAGGTTTAATGGCACAGGCCAACTATAGCCCCTTTGCAGTAGATTTTTTTTTCTTTCCTCAATTAAAAAATATAGAGATGGAGGCCTCACTATGTTGACTGGACTGGTCTCGAACTCCTGGCCTCAAGTGATCCTCCCACCTTGGCCTCCCAAAGTGCTGGGATTACAGTCGTGAGCCACTGCACCCTGCCTTGAGGCAGAGTTTTCTTTTTCTAAAGAAAATTTGAGTGGCATTTTATACTAAAAGGCTTTATTTTCAGGTTATTTTTCCTATATAAAAATAGGTTGAAAACTATATGTGTAGTGAAGATGTTCACTACATCAATAAGAATAAAATCAATGGACAAGCTAAATGTCTAGCCAACCTTCCCAAGGCTGAACTGAAATGATGTTGGGGCTGTGGAGAGTGTTGCTGGGTTAAAAACTGCAACATGGACTTCATCCTGTTTGGGGCAGCTTGATGGTCAAAGTGTAGCTTGTTGGTATATGTCACCCCCTATTGGTATTTCAGGCCAGCTTGATCCTTTTAGGACAAATCCAAAGAATTGTTTCTTCTCTGAATGATGAATATTTATAAAACTGATTTCAAAGATCTAACAGTTTGGCAAAAGATGCAGCCAAATTGCAGCCAATGGAAAACTAAAGGTCTTTTTAGACCAAAACCTTTTCTCTTAGAAAAGGTGTTGTAGTAGTTCATTCTTTTACAGTTTGTACCATTGGGATCAAATTCTTATCAAAAACTTCTAAAAACCTAAAATCGCCCTGACAAAGGAAGTGGTAATTATACAATTAAAATATCTATAGCAACAAATATTATTCTTATATGAAATCTATACATAAAACTTTTTATGGTAAAACTAGATTTCATATGCCTCATCTTCATCTACTAGAGAATGACAAAAAAAAAAGAAGAGGAGGAAAAAGAGGAAGAGGAAAGAGGAGAAGGAGAGGAAGAGGAAGAAGAGAAAAAAGAAGAAGAGAAAGAAGAAGAGGAAGAGGAGGAGCAGGAGCAGGAGAAGGAGGAGCAAGAGAAGGAGGAGGAGGAAGGAGCAGGAGGAAGAAGAAAGAAGAAGAAATAAAGAAAAATTTCAAAAGTCTAAGTCGGTACTCTGGCCGAGCGCCACAGCTCATACCTATAATCCCAGAACTTTGGGAGTCCAAGGCAGGTGATCACCTAAGGTCAGGAGTTCGAGACCAGCCTGGCCAACATGGTGAAACCCTGTCTCTACTAAAAACACAAAAATTAGTCAGGCGTGGTGGCAGGTGCCTGTAGTCCCAGCTACTCGGGAGGCTGAGGCGGGGAGAATTGCTTGAACCCGGGAGACAGAGGTTACAGTGAGCCAAGATTGTGCCACTGCCCTCCAGCCTGGGCGACAGAGCAAGATGCCATCTCGAAAAATAATAATAATAATAAAAAATAAAAATAAATACATAAATTGGCGCTATACAACAGAAATTTCTGTGACCGTCGAAATGTTTTCTGTGCTGTCCATTATGGTGGCCAATGTGCCCATTGAGCATTTGAAGTGTAGCTAATATGACTGGAGAACTGACTTTTAAATCCTATTTAAATTTTAAAAGTCACAGATGGCTAGTGGCTATCATATTGAACAGCATACAGCTAAAGTATTCTTCAGTGACCATTTGTGGGTATATAGCAAGGATGCTATTACATAATAAAGTGTCAAATGAATTGGTTGCAGTTGTGTGCAGATAACCATATTTTACAAAATCAATCAACTCAATAAGGGAATGCATTGTCTGTAGGAGAATTGTAAAACAACAAAAACTGGGTAAAAGTATATATATATATTTGTTTGTTTGTTTGTTTGTTTGTTTTCTTTTTTGAGACAGGGTCTTACTCTGTCACCCAGGCTGGAGTGCAGTGGTGTAATCTTGGCTCACTGCAGCTTCAGCTTCCCAAGCTCAGGTGATTCTCCCACCTTAGCCTCCCAAGTAGCTGGAACCACAGGCACATGCCACTGTGCCCAGCTAATTTTTTGTATTTTTAGTAGAGATGGGTTTCACCATCTTGCCCAGGCTGGTCTCAAACTTCTGAGCTCAAGCGATCCACCTGCCTCGGCCTTCCAAAGTGCTAGGATTACAGGTGTGAGCCACCAAGCCCAGTCTCAGTATATTCTTTTTTATCATCATCATATTCTGGCAATACTAAGCAATGTCAGTGACTAAATATTCTCTCTACCAGTGTGAACTGCGCTGGTTCCTGCTTCCACCTTGGTATACCAGCTGTTCTCCATAATACTTGAAATGTGTACAAAGACTAAAGAGAAACCAAGTGGATTAGTGTGTGTAGTAGACATTAGAGTTGTTCACAAATATTTGATTCTCTCTCTCTTTCCAAGCACTGGAAGATTTCCCCACCCTTTGTACCCAGGCATAGCCATGGGACTTGCTTTGGACAACCTGAGCAGAAGCTCTACAAGTTAGGGTGTTCTATGCCATGCTCTTTGCCCTCTGTCATGGACACCTCGCAGTGTTCCAGATAGTGTCTGTTCTAACAGTCTGGATTCTAGAGTGAGAACGATCTCTAAAAAACATGAAGTATGATCAAGAAACAAATCTTTATTATTTTAAGCCACTAAAATTTGGAGGTTGTTACTGTTGCCTCATTTAGTCTGCCTGATACAATAGACCCACTAATTTGGTTTAGAAATTTCAGAACTTAAAGATGAACTCAGAACTCAGAATTGAAAGGCAAAAATGAACAGTTGAAATTTGAAGAATTTATTCTACATAAAGTTACCTTCAAGAATCTCATGAGCAGGGCCAGGTTTGGTGGCTTATTCCTGTAATTCCAGCACTTTGGGAGGCCAAGATGGGCGCAGATCACCTGAGATCAGGGGTAATAGACCAACCTGGCAAACATGGTGAAACCCTGCCTCTACTTAAAACACAAAGAAATTAGTAGTGGCGCGCACCTGTAATCCCAGCTACTCGGGAGGCTGAGGCATGAAAATCACTTGGACCTGGGAGGTGGAGGTTGCAGCGAGCTGAGATCGCGCTACTGCACTCCAGCCTGGGCGACAGAGACTCGTCTCAAAAAATAAGAATCTAATGAGCAGAAAAATAATGAAGCATAGCAGAAATGAGCTAGCAACTACCTTCCAATTTATTAATATAGCATGGTACATAAGGGAGGGGGGATTCTCTGATAGAAAAGTGGAAAGTCACTGTAAAGCAAACATCAATGCTCTTAAATGTACAAATGATGCTCAACTTTATTGAATTAGTTAGGGCCAAGCTAGGCTATGCTGCCATAATAACAAAACACAACTAATTCAGTCGTTTGACACAATAAAATCTTACCACTCATGCTGTCTGATGGGGTTGAGCAGCTTTCTTCCATCTTGCATTAATAGCTATGCTATCTGGATCACTGGCTTCCACAGTTGTGGGAAGTGTGGAGGAGGCACACCAACTGTTGTTTGTCTTGGAGGGAAGTAATATGACCCCAACGCAAATGAATGAGAGGCCAGGAAAACAATGTAGTTTAGTTGTGTTTTCAGGCGGGAGAAAAAGCTATGGTATGCACGTAGCTTTGCCTCTGCCATACTCAGAATGCAAAATAAAAGTGGAGAACAATATCATTTCCCCCTAACAGACTGGCAGTATCCCAAAATTGGATTTCATGTATTAAAGAGGGTGTGGATAAGCAAGTCCTCTCCTACTTTGCTGGTGGTAGTGTAAATTGGTTCAACTTTTATGGAAGATAATTTGTCAATATCTATAAAAAATTACATACATATGATTTTTAACTCTGCCATTCTACTTCTTAGAATTTATTCTACAGATGAATAAAGATGTATGCACACATTTTTCTTTTTGTAATAGCACCAGATTGGAAGAAATTTAAATATCCATCAGTAGGGTCCATATCCAATGAATCATGGTACATCCACCTGATGGGATACCGTGCAGTTATACCAAAAGAATGAAGTTCCAGCCGGGCGTGGTTGCTCACACCTGTAATCCCAGTACTTTGGGAGGCTGAGATGGGCAGATCACCTGAGGTCAGGAGTTCGAGACCAGCCTGGCCAAAATGGTGAAACCCTGTCTCCACTGAAAATGCAAAAATAGCTGGATGTAGTGGCAGGCACCTGTAATCCCAGATACTCAGGAGGCTGAGGCAGGAGAATTGCTTGAACCTGGGAAGCAGAGGTTGCTGTGAGCCACGATCGCCTGGGCTACAAAAAGAAAACTACATCTCAAAAAAAAAAAGTTTCTCATGAGCTGATAAAGAATAAGCTCTGAGATACATAACTAAACAACAACAAAAAAATCAACAATGTGTATCATATCCTACAACTTGGGGGAAAAAAGGAAAAAATACATATGTAGGCCAGGCACAGTGGCTCACACCTGTAATCCCAGCACTTTGGGAAGCAGAGATGTGAAGATTGCTTGAGCCCAGGACTTTGAGATCAGCCTGAGCAACATGGTGAAACCCTGTTTCTACAAAAAATACAAAAATTAGCCTGGCATCGTGGTGTGCACCTGTGGTCCCAGCT
The DNA here is from genome assembly GCF_008728515.1 of Papio anubis. NCBI lineage: Eukaryota > Metazoa > Chordata > Mammalia > Primates > Cercopithecidae > Papio > Papio anubis. The sequence continues at coordinate 170,036,789 of NC_044977.1, read as the reverse complement.
ACTCGAGAGGCTGAGGTGGGAGGATCGCTTGAGCCTAGGAGGTTGAGGCTACAGTAAGCTGTGAACGCACCACTACACTCCAGCCTGGGCAACAGTGAGACCCTGTCTCAAAATAAAAAAATATTGTTAAACTGATCACATTGCCTCCAAGGACGGGAACTAGGAGGCAGAAGAGTTTGTACTGTAGCGCCTATACTTATCTTTTGAATTTTTAACATTAATGTATTATCTAACAAAAACTTTAAGTTGGCTGGGCACAGTGGCCAACTGTAATCCTGGCACTTTGGGAGGCCGAGGCGGGAGGATCTCCTGAGGTCAGGAGTTTGAGACCATCCTGGCCAACATGGCTAACATGGTGAAACCCCGTCACTACTAAAAATACAAAAATTAGCTGGGTGTGGTGGTGTGTGCCTGTAGTCCCAGCTACTCAGGAGACTGAGGCGGGAGAATCACTTGAACCCGGGAGGCAGAGGTTGCAGTGAGCTGAGATCGTGCCACTGTACTCCAGCCTTGCGAGAGTGAGACTCCATCTCAAAAAAAAAGAAAAAAGAAAATAAGTGTATAGGATTTGAATTCAGTCTGTCACTGTATGACTTGAAGCAAGTTGCTTCATCTTTGTGTTTCCTCATTGGCAAAAAAGGATTAATACTAGTAACTGTATCTTTTGGGATTATAAGAAACCAATTGTTATTTTTTTGAGACAAGTTCTGGCTCTGTCACCCAGGATGGAGTGCAGTGGTGTGATTTCGGAGGCTACAGGTGTGCAACACCATGCCCGGCTAATTTATTTATTTTCTGTGAGATGGGCTCTTACGACATTGCTCAGGCTGGTCTCTAACTCATGAGCTCAAGCCCACCTTGGTTTCCAAAAGTGTTGGGATTACAGGTGTGAGCCATCACGCCCAGCCAATTGTTGTTATTCCTAAAGAAAATTTGGGCCCGTTGGCCCGGCGCGGTGGCTCAAGCCTGTAATCCCAGCACTTTGGGAGGCTGAGGCAGGTGGATCACGAGGTCAGGAGATCGAGACCATCCTGGCTAACACGGTGAAACCCCGTCTCTACTAAAAATACAAAAAATCCCAGCCGCTGGTGGCAGGTGCCTGGGGTCCCAGCTACTCGGGAGGCTGAGGGCATAGGGAATGGCTGAACCCGGGAGGCTGAGCTTGCAGTGGAGCCGGAGATCCTGCCACTGCACTCCAGCCTGGGCGGCAGAGCAAGACTCCGTCTCAAAAAAAAAAAAAAAAATTTGGGCCCGGTGTGGTGGCTCATGCCTGTAATTCCGGCACTTTGGGAGGCCAAGGCAGGTGGATCACTTAAGGTCAGGAGTTCAAGACCAGTTTGGCCAACATGGTGAACCCCCGTCTCTACTAAAAATACAAAAGTTAGCTGGACGTGGCGGTGTGTGCCTGTAGTCCTGGCTATTTGGGAGGCTGAGGCAGGAGAATCGCTCAAACCCAGGAGACAGAGGTTGCAGTGAGCCGTGATTGCTCCACTGCACTCACACCTGGGTGAGAGTGAGACTCCATCTGGAAAAAAAAAAAACTGAATAATCAATGTTGCTGTGTGAATTACATGTCATTACAGAAATAGTAAAGCAAATGGGAACAGCTTGTGAGGTGGTCAGGGCATAGCTAATAAAGTGATCCTTAATATTGGAATAAAGTTTTCCCATCATAAAGGTATTAGAAGTGTTTGGTGTATTTGAAGAACAGCAAGGAGCCTGGGGTGAGGACAGCAATAGGACATAAGGTCACACATAGAAAGTGGAAAGATCATAAAAGCTATTGTGAGGACTTTTGATTTTTTTGCACAGGAGTGCCGTGATCAATTTAATAGAATCCCTTGGGCTACTGTGTGGAGATTAAACTGTAGGGTAGCAAGGACAGGAACAAGGTTTTCTTGTAGACAATGCTGACCTTTGGCCCGAACCCTTTCTCTTTCCCAAATTAGCCATGTGTAAGTTGTTCTTTGTTTTTAAATAGAGGTCTCACTATGCTGCCCAGGCTGGCCTCAACAAATCCTCCAGCCTGTCTCCCAAAGTGCTGGGATTACAGGCCTGAGCCACCGCACCCAGCTGAACAGTTTTAGATAAAAACTTAATTCATGCAATGATCAAAGAACTGAGAGAGTAAGTACATTTTATGCTACCTCAAATTATGTTATTTCTATAATCACATTTTGATGCCTTTTTGCTGGCTAGGGTATTTGGTTTGCTTTAAAGTACATTAGCACTAGAAGATGACAAAAAATAACAGAAAGTCCATTTCTTTTAATAGACATTTATTCCTTTAGTTGAACAACTTCTACACAATAAAAATGTATGACTTAAGATCTTTTTTTGTGTGTGTGAAGAAATTTAGGTCTCAAGAACTTCTATGAACTTGCTGAGTACTTCCTGGAATTCAATTAACTGAGCCTTTTGAAACCCCTAGAGAAGATCGGAGAAAATTGGTTCAGAGAAACGAGCATTTAGATTTAAGTCAGTAAAGTCAGAATTTAGAATTGGGCAATTCCTTGTCTACCTTTTCTTTATACTCAAATCCACCCTGGGAAACAGTCTAGTCTCCTGGAAGACATGATAGAAACAGAAATGCAATGTGGTGGTATACTCAAAGTGGGAGCACAAGTGATGGCCCAACTTTGTGGAATGGTAAGGATTTTTAGGGTAGTTTGGCCAGGAACAAGAGAAGTAACTGCGCAAAACACATACGGTTGCAAACCATGCGCTTATGACCTTTTCTGTAGCCTATGGGAGTGCACAGAATGGGCAACCCAAGATGTTTTTAAGACTGACTGGACTAAGAATGAGGTACTTATAGCCAACTACTTTCCCCTCTAATGTGACTGAAGGGATTCATAATGATCACAATTAGCATTACGGTTAAATATTTTAGGACTGACTTCTCACACTTGAAAGGTATTTATCTAAAGGCCACTGGCTTACCAGCTTCCCACCCTAGCATTCATTGCTAGCTTACCAATCTTAAGGCTAATTTTATCTCACATTCAATTTCAAAACACACCAGTATTAATACCACTACCACAAATCATTGAATTACATGAAGCCACAGCACTGAACTAGGGAGCTTTCACCTTTTTTATGTGACTTTAAAATGGTACTATGAAGGCAGAAGCAATTTTCTTCAGGCTAACCCAGATTTTTTAAAGCCCAGTTTAAAAAGTCTGTACCTGTCAAACTAAAAAAACCCAGCCACTTGAAAGTAAACCAGCACAGCATTGTCATCACCAACAAAGCTGCAGGTTTCATCACATGCACCAGACAAATCTACAGGGCTAGTTTCAGTTCTCTTAAAGAATTTATTTTAAACCTATTATACCACAGTATGTTTTATACACTGACATACAACTCCCTAATAAGATAAAGACAAAAAAGTTTATCTTATTAGAAACAAGATACACCACCACTTATTGTCTTCAAACATTATTGCACTTTAACTTTCTTAATTTGACAAAGCATTCAAGAAACAATCTGCAGACTAGTTTTAACAGACAAATAACACCTGTAAGCAGACATGACTGTCCTAAATTGTTTATTAGGTATGAATTTTACAAACTTTACTTATATTAGCGGTAACGGTGGAGCTGGAGAGTATTGCGCCTTCTCCAAGCTGCCCGGCGAGAACCACCAATAGTGTGGTGGAACTTATGGCCCTTTCCAAGGCCACGGCTCTTTCGGCCTGCAGATGTCAGCCCACGCATCTCCCTGTGCTTGTGGACTGGTTTGGTGATCCATTGGGTGTCAGGATTTCTTCTGATAGCTTTATGGAATGGATCAATGAGGATAACCTCAAAAAATTTGTATGTGGAATCTTCTCCAACCCAGTAAGAATTCAGGACTCTCAGAGCCCCACAGTGGCGTCCAGCTCGCTCCTAGAATAGGAAAAAAGGCCAAGGTCAGTCTCCCACATTGCCCATAGCAGTGAGTCAGAAAGAATTTTAATTCTCAACTCTAGTTCACCACCAGACAGGAGTCTTTTACTACTCAAGTATTTACGAAGCATTTCTCCCTAGACTATCACAAGTATAACGAGATACAGTAAACTTGCTAAAACAACACACACATAGACTGAAACACATCATTCCCTCTTAATACTCCAGTCCTTACTAATACCTGGGTAACACAATTTAGGGTTTGAGGACCTTATCTTTTTCCAATACAACTGAGAGCTCAGCAACGTTTAGCTTTAAAAATATCTAGTATGTATTTTAGGCTGTGCAGGCCACATTTGGTCTCTTCTGCATATTCTTGCCTTTAAAGCTTAGGTTCCACAAGTACTTCCAGTATATACACACGCATTTCTAATAACGACTTACAAGTCTTTCAAGCAATTACTCTTTACCAAGATTAGTAAAAATCACAAACCCTATTTTATACACGAGACAGTTCACGTTAAGTACAATCAGAAGAGTTGCTTAAATGTCTCTCCCACCGTCCCCAGGCAGTATTCAATATAACTGCTACTCAAAACCATTTACCTCTGCAACGGACTGAAGGCTCCGAGCAAACTTCAGCTGGTTAACACCATGATGGACAGGCTTGCCATAAGTTGCACCCTTAGGAACTGGGCGTTTTCGGCCACCACGGCGAACACGAATCCTATATATAACGTAACCTACACACAAACACACACAAAATTAGTGATTTTATAGGAAGCCCATCAGGCTTAAGACTCAATGGCTTGTCATTAACACTCCACCAAAAATTCTTCAACAGTAAGTTAATGCTATATAATGGAAAAAAATAAAACACATCCCAGTCTGTCAATGTACTTTAGGTTACTCACACAGGGAGACACACTGTTTGCTTTAGTCTGAACTCATCCAGATTTGCAACCTTTGACGCACTTGCCACTTTAGACAACAAGTGCATAAAGTAACTGACCAGTGTTGCTAGCTCTATTCTGCCAAAGCCCTATGAGAAGAAAGACACTGGGGCAGCAGTGTTTTCCTACCAGCTGGTTTCCAACTTTCCTGGAATATAATTTTATCCTAGCATCCAGGCAGTCGATCACGTACCTTGCTTGGCCTTGTAGCCCAGTCGGCGCGCTTTATCAGGCCGGGTGGGGCGGGGAGCCCTGTGGAGAGCAGAGAGCTGGCGGTACTGCCAGCAGCGGACCCTCAGAAGAAAGCGCATGACATCAGACTGCTTCTTTCTCCATAGCTCCTGAATGTACTTGTATGCACCCATCTTGGCTTACCTGTGAAATCAAACTGGGTATTAAATATCATCCGCTTGAAGTACAATAAGACGACCCTACTCGTCCATCTTAGTTCCCCAACAAGCACAAGGAAACCGCCGGGAATGAAAATGGCTCTGCACCAACTGCCGGGGACAGTAGCCCAACCCCCACCAATGCGCCCACGGAGCCGCGTTCAGTCACCTCCGCAACCCCGGCGCGGTGCTCGGCACGTTTTGGTGGGGCGAATGAACAGAGCCAGAGGTGAGCACCAAGGGGGCGGGTGGCTGCAGAAGGCGGCGTCCCCAAGGGGAACCTGCAAGGAGATGCCGCTGACACAACAGGGCAACGTACTGCTGCGGCCGCCGAGGATTAACTCTCGAGGAAAATGCATCTACCCCACCCAACCAGCAGTCTCTCTTTAGGCTGCCTTGTCCCGGGCGCCCCATTCGTCAGCCCCACGCCTCCTCCAGGATCCGGGCCCAGCTCAAATTCGCGCCGCCATCACATCTTCGCTCAACCCGCCCCGGGGGCCGCCTCTCCACCCCCTCGCTGTCCCGCATCCTGACCAAACTCTGGCCGCACAGGAGGGAGACCTATCTCGGAGGACGCAGGGTCCCCGGGCCTGGATGGTTGAAGAGGAAGACGATCAACGGCGGATGGAAGAGCAAAGATCTCCAACGCAGCCTACCTGATGGCTGCCGCCAGACGGAAAGGGAAGAGCTGTACTCCCACAATCCCTTTTGGGCTCCTCCCCCACCTCAGCCAACCTCTTTCCGGTGGAAAACTGCGGCCTCCCAGAGCCTCATGGGACATGTAGTTCCAGCATCGCGCCTGGTGGGCGGAGTTCTGCCGAGTGGGGCGCAGCCGCCCGTATTGTCCCGCCCCCTGCCCCGCAGGATTCCAGCCTGAGCGGCCAGGGTGCGAGAGTTGGCGGCGAGGCCTCGGTAAGCGAGCGTCGGTGACTGTCCCGCCGCGAGAAGAGGCAAGTTGGGGTCCAGGTTCCAAAGCCGGTGACCGCGTACCGCGGTGAGCCGCTGTCTTTGAGGTCAGAGGAGAGAACAGGTTTATTTCACGCACCGCGGGCTCTCTTCCCGCGTAGTCTCTGCGTCTCCGCGCTGCGCTGTCGCTCTCTGGACCCCGCACGACGGGCTCAGAAATCTGGGCCCCAGCGCTGCGCTGTCCCTCTCTGGCCCCCGCACGACGGGCGCAGAAATCTGGGCCCCAGCGCTGCGCTGAGAGACCCCCCGACGCTTCGCCAGCCCCCCAGGGAGGCCTTCACGGAGTAGGGGCGTCGCGGGTGGGGGCGCTCGCTGTGTCCCTTCAGCTCCAGACTGCGTGAAGCTCCCGCAGGCCCCAGCTCCCAGGGGTTTTGTCCTAAAAAAGGGTCATGGACTGGGTGGATTGCAGGCGGCTTGGCGCTTTTTCTGCATACGGATTTCGTCCCAAAATTGCTAACATCAGAACCACAGTTTTTCAGAAAAGCAAATGTTTATTTGCCAAGACCTGTTTGGCAGGTGTGAATGTTTTAGGGAAGAAATGCCGAGAAAATGCTGGCATTTTGCGTTGCGGTTTTTTGTTTTTTGTTTTTTTAAATTAAGAAATAGGTTACTGGCTTATTTTGCTTCTCCAGAATATTTTCATTTTTGATATAGTCATGTGGTTTTAATTTCCTTCCAGATTCTGCGTTCGAATGTGGCAAAAGCTTAAAAGAATCGTTATCTCTTAATCGTAGCGGTTTTGATTATCTTTTTTCCTGCGTCATATTTTTCTTTCTTTTTAAATCACAGCTTTACGTTTTTAAGTGTCTCCATCTGGTACATTGATTGAGTCAACAAATATTTATTAAGTGTCTAATATGTGCCAGGCATAGTTGCTAGGGATGCAGCAGCAAACAACGCAGAAATTTTGGCCTTCTTGGAAACGGGCAGTAAGCAGAAGTAAGCTGTGTATTGGGTTTGTTGGTAAATGCTAAGGAAAAACGGTAAGGGGAGGGAAGTGATGAGGGAGTGTTAGGGGGTGGGGCTTGCAATTTGGGATGGAATGTCCAGGTTGTCTTTTAGAGAAGGTAACATTTAAGAAAGGACCTCAAGGATAGGAGTCTGGGAGTAAGAGTAGGGGTCGGATTCAGGCAGAGGGAAGAGTGCCAAGACTGGAGCATGCAAGGTGAATAGAGGAGCGGCGGGGAAGCAGTGTGGCTGAACTTCACAGTAGGAGAAAGTGGGAAATGATGTCAGAGAGGTGAAGTGTCTTACATGGACTTTGGATTTCATTGTAAGATTTTGAACAGAAGGATGACTTCATATGGCGTACATTTTAAAAAGATAATTTGGATTGCTCCTTTTGAGGCTAAAGGGAGAGCAAAAATGGAAGCAGAGAGACTACTTAGGAAATTGTATTAGTCTTCCATTGCTCCTGTAACAAATTTCAGCAACTTTCTTGTTTGCTAACAATGCAAATTTACTGTCTTTTAGTCTGTAGATCAGACTAGGTCTGTAAATCTGTAAATCTCACTAGGCTAAAACCAAAGTGTCAATAGGGTTGTATTCTTTCTGGAGGTACTAGGGGAACATACATTTATTTCTTGGCTTTTCCACCTTATGAAGCCTGCCTGAATTCCTTGGCTCTTGACTTCTTCCTTCATCTTCACAGCCAGCAAAACAGCATCTTCCAGTCACACCCTCTGCCCTCTCCAGCACTCCTATGTCTTTCTTATAAAGACACTTGTGATTACATTGGGCCCACCTAGATAATTCAGGACAATATCTTCATATGGAAGTTCTTAATCACACCCGCAAAATTCTTGTATGAGTATGTAAAGTAACATATTCACAGGTTTGGGGGATTACGATGTCTTTGAGAGACCAGGTGAGAGAACGCCGTGCCTCACCCAGACCACTTCAGTAGTGATGAAAATGGTAAGCATTGCAGCCCTGTATGTATTTCAACAGTGAGGATGACTGACTAAAAAGTTGAATGCACTACTCTAGGTGCACTGCCTAGGGGCGTAGTCCAGCTTGGTAAGGTGCAGTAAAAATAAAATTTAAAAAGTTGGATGAATCATTTGGAAAAAAAATTCTAGTAGTGTGAATAATCACTGCTAATTTATCAATCAGATTTGCAGTTTTGTTTCTCAATTTGTAGTTTCTCAGTTAACAGTTTTACAAGATTTGGATTTGTGTTTCCAGTTGATTTTGAGATTCCTGAGGACAAGGGATGATTTCTGTTTTTGCCCCCTAGTTTGTCCCTGATAGCTGGCGTGATGGTAGGCCCTCACTAAATGTTTGGTAAATGAATAAAAGAATGGTAAGCTAGAATCTGCTTATTACATTTTACATTTTTATTGTGTGCAAAACCTGTTGAATATATTTTTATGTATGCAAATATATTCATATATAGATAAGTGAAAGTATTCCACACCATGCATAATGTTGACATAAGTAAATACACAGTGTAGGTGGTTTCCCCACATGACAGTATTTTTAGAGATTTATGACATCTCTCCTGTGATGTTAACAGTGTTTTGGTGTTGTTTTTCTGGTTGCGTCAGAAAGTTGTGTTTTACTTGTAACAGTAGAATGACCCACTTACATAGACGAACAGAAGCACCAGCAGTTTTGGGAGCTGTTTCTGATGGCTTTTCAAAGAGAATGTTGACAAAGCATTTCACAGGAATGGACCAGGTCACTTATTTATTCTGGGGTTTTTTTTTTTTTTAGCCTCAAGTTGGAGAGAGGAAGTTGTATTTATTCTCTAGCAACGTTATTGATTAGCCTGGACAATAAAGCAATAAGTATTTAAGACTGCCCTGGATCTTGCCTATTAAGCACGTTCTCTTAGTAATTTACATCAGATGAGGTATAATAGGTCACAGATTGAATTTTATTGCCCAGTTTCTTAGGGTGGGGATGTGACAAGTAGCTGTAACTACTGTTTTTTGTGTTCACCTCAGTGTTGGTGTGTTCTCTGGATAAGCAACTTCTAATATCATAGCATCACAGTGTTGAAAGGAACCTAAAGGTGATCCATGTACTACAGAGCCTTTCAAATTCTTGAAACCTAGATTTAAGTAAGAGGCTTGGTTACCCCAGGATCGGTTCATGGGATTCAGTGCCCATTCAGGGTACTGCAGATGACCACCTTTGTATATTTCACAGGAAGTGGTGTGCATTTATTGTGTTTAGGAATTATTTAATTATAAGTGCTTTAAGAACCAAACTTTTAGTAGTTTTTATTTGTAAATCTGAAAATATCTAAGCATGAGAACCAGTTATTTGTAATGTGAGTTCCTGCCATAGTGATCATATATAGAAAATATTTTTGTTTATGTGCTATTTATTCAAAATGTTAATTATTTTTTAAAGAATTCCTAGCTTTGTAATTGATGGTAGCAAGGCACTCATTTGCTTTATGTAGTAGTATTGTTTCCTATTTGGAAGGCAACCAGGAACCTACAGTATTCAGCCATGCTTTGATTAATCACACTTATCTTTTCATCTTTGTTTTCTTTTTGATAGTGTAAAATATTTAATAAGGTCTGTTCTATCTCTTTGCTTTCCTTCCAAAAAATGCTTAAAATCCTTAGCTAGTGTTTTGAGCTACCTTTATTCAGTTACTTTTACTGTTTGCCCATGATGAAGACTTCTTTGGTGATATCAAAGTGAACTCCCCAATTTATTAATATACACACACAATACAAAACAATGTATAATTTTTAGCAAACATTGTCTGTTAATCCTGTTATCCTGATAATTATATTATCCTGATAATCATCAATGAGTGATCAAAGTACATTTGTAGTGTACTACTTTTTTTTTTTTGAGAGAGAGTCTTGCTCTGTCTCCCAGGCTGGACTGCAGTGGCGTGATCTCGGCTCACTGCAAGCCCCGCCTAATTTTTTGTATTTTTGGTAGAGACAGGGTTTCACCATGTTAGCCAGGATGGTCTCGATCTCCTGACCTCGTGATCCACCTGCCTCAGCCTCCCAAAGTGCTGGGATAACAGGCGTGAGCCACCGCGCGCGGCCTGCAGTGTGCTACTTTTAAAGCAGATATAGTAACATTACTTCCAAAGGTAGCTGGAAAGCTTGATATCTGAATGTCTCAGGTTTCTGTTGCTGTCAGATTTTTCCAGTTTGCTGTAATCCCCAGCACTCATATTTGCCTCTTTTTTACAGAGGGCCTGTTGCTGTTAATCATTGGGCGTTTTTTTCCTTATAGCTGCCCGCTTCACTCAGCTACAGTATATGCCTGCCCTTTTGAGTTTATGCGTATATAAACTCAAAGAGACAGGGTCCTGATGTGGGGCCCAGGCCAGTCTCGAACTCCTGGCTCAAGCAGTCCACCCACCTTGGCCTTCCAAAGCGTAGAGATTACAGACGTGAGCCACTGCACCTGGCCTCTTTTGAGTGTTTTTGAAGATTGGCATAATGTGTGGATAAAGGCGTATTTTTTCAGTTGAACAGGAAAGGGAGAGTAGTAAAAATTGATACTTAGAAATTCCACTGAGGGTAAGAGATTTTCAGAGAAATAGAAATAACAATAGAGAAATTTGGATTTAAATTCCAACAGCAGCCTTTTCTGACAGAATTATGCTCTGCTGTCATCATTTGTCCCATCCTCTAGGAGTTTATTTCTTTTTCAAACTCTTCTCATGTGCCTACATGGCAGTTTCTTTTAAAATTTAGCTATTATTAAAAAAAAATCTTCCTAAACAAAGATACAGTGGTATCATAACTTGTAAAGAAATCACAATAGGCAGAGAGGAGAGTCCTTTGATCAATGAAGTGACATTAAATTTATCATAAATTCAGAGGTATCTGTAGAAAACCTTTTAAAATAGGCTGTTGTTGCAGATGAAGGAAATACCATACATACCGTAGATGATCAGTGTTACATAATGCTCTGCTCTTATAAATAAAGGCTGAGAATTTTTCTATTAAAGTTAGGTTGAAAATATATAAAGAAAAGAAAGTCCCCTAAAAAAAGTGGTTCTCATGGAAGCCAGTGGTTAATATTCTCAGAAGATTTAGACTCTGAAGCATGCCACCAAGGAAATAATGGTTGTATTATGTAAGTGATGGCTAGTTGTCTATTGGTAAAGTGCAGTGTACTACTCTGAAAATAAATACTGTGTTATTACTATGCTACAAAAATGGCAGCATTAAAATTTTTTATATGAGATTAGTGTTGTGGGTGATTTGGGTCATAAAAAAATTACAGATTGAGAAGATACAGTAGAGAAGACTTGAAATTTATTCGTGGCGTAATGTTTCCAGTGTTAGTAGAAGACAGTGTTGCTGTGCAACACACATGTGTGCAAGTACAACTACTATACTGCCACCATTAAGATATATTCTGCACTTTGGGAGGCTGAGGCCAGCGGATCACTTGAGGTCAGGAGTTCAAGACCAGCTTGGCCAATGTGGTGAAATCCCATCTCTACTAAAAATACAAAAATTAGCCAGCTGTGGTGGCATGTGCCTGTAATCCCAGCTACTTGGGAGGTTGAGGCAGGAGAATCGCTTGAACTCAGGAGGCGGAGGTTGCAGTGAGCCAAGACTGTGCCACTACACTTCAGCCTAGGTGACATACACACACACACACACACACACACACACACACACACACACACACAGATATATTCTGTAGTTGATGTGGTGAACAGAGGAGGATCCCTTGAATCCAGGTGTTCTAGGCGGTAGTGTGTGAATAGCCACTGCACTCCAGCCTGGGCCACGTAGCAAGATCTGGTCTCTAAAAAACATGTGCGTTCCGTGTTGGGTTTTTATTGTCACAATCCAGTGAGCACGTGAGTGCAGATGGATACCTAGCATCCCTTTTGTCAGAATGCTTATTTGAACTTTCTTTTCTTTTTTTGTTTTTTTGAGACGGAGTCTCTGTCGCCCAGGCTGGAGCTCAGTGGTGCCATCCTGGCTCACTGCAACCTCCGCCTCCCAGGTTCAAGCAATTCTCCTGCCTCAACCTCCCAAGTAGCTGGGATTACAGGTGCCCACCACCACACTGGCTAATTTTTTTGTATTTTTAGTAGAGACAGGTTTTCACCATGTTGTCCAGGCTGGTCTTGAACTCCTCACCTCAAATGATCCACCCAATGTGGCCTCCCAAAGTGCTGGGATTATAGGCGTGAGCCACTGCACCTGGCCGTGAAGTTTATTTTTAGAGCTCTTTTTGTTTTTATTTTTATTTTTTTTTGAGACAGAGTTTCACTCTTGCTGCCCAAGTTGGAGTGTAGTGGCGTGATTTTGGCTCACTGAAATCTCTGCCTCCCGAGTTCAAGTGATTCTCCTGCCTCAGCCTCTGCAGTAGCTGGGATTACAGGCACCAACCACCACATTCGGCTATTTTTTGTATTTTTAATAGAGATGGGGTTTCATCATGTTGGCCAGGATGGTCTCCAACCCCTGACCTCAGGTGATCCACCCAACTCGGCCTCCCAAAGTGCTGGGATTACAGGCATGAGCCACCATGACTGGCGTTACAGTTGTTTTTGACTGCAAGGAGTTACAGTGTCCCTTTTAGCCAGGTTTATAGCATGGTCACTTATAGATGAGCAGAGAATTAGGGGAAAGAAGGAGGTAGTGGGAGATGACAAACAGCAGTGTAGAAATTTGAATTCTTTGTCTGTTGTATTTAATGACCCCTTTTAACTTTCTGCCTTGACTTCTGGTACCTTGCCTTCTGGAAAGAAAAGCCTTGAGGAAAATTGAAGGAAATGTCACCTTACCTTGTTCTTACTTAGATATAAGTTGAGAAGCTAGGAGAGGTTAATTTTCCTTTTCTTTCCAGTTTTAAGTGCATGGGCAATTTTTCTTTTTTTTTAATTTTAAAATTATACTTTAAGTTCTAGGGTACACGTGCACAACGTGCAGGTTTGTTACATATGTATACATGGGCCATGTTGGTGTGCTGCACCCATTAACTCATCATTTACATTAGGTGTATCTCCTAATGCTATCCCTCCCCGCTCCCCCGACCCCACAACAGGCCTCGGTGTGTGATGTTCCCCACCCTGTGTCCAAGTGATCTCATTATTCAATTCTCACCTATGAGTGAGAACATGCGGTGTTTGGTTTTCTCTCTTTGCGATAGTTAGCTCAGAATGATGGTTTCCAGCTTCATCCATGTCCCTACAAAGGACATGAACTCATTGTTATGGCTGCATAGAATTCCATGGTGTATGTGTGCCACATTTTCTTAATCTAGTCTGTCATTGATAGACATTTGGGTTGGTTCCAAGTCTTTCCTCTTGTGAATACTGCTGTAAATAAACATATGTGTGCATGTGTCTTTATAGCAGCATGATTTATAATCCTTTGGGTATATACCCAGTAATGGGATGGCTGGGTCAAATGGTATTTCTAGTTCTAGATCCTTGAGGAATCGCCACACTGTCTTCCACAATGGCTGAACTAGTTTACAGTCCCACCAACAGTGTAAAAGCATTCCTATTTCTCCACGTCCTCTCCAACACCTGTTGTTTCCTGACTTTTTAATGATTGCTATTCTAACTGGTGTGAGATGGTATCTCATTGTGGTTTTGATTTACATTTCTCTGATGGCCAGTGATGATGAGCATTTTTTCATGTGTCTGTTGGCTGCATAAATGTCTTCTTTTGAGAAGTGTCTGTTCATATCCTTCGCCCACTTTTTGATGGGTTTGGTTTTTTTCTTGTAAATTTGTTTGAGTTCTTTGTAGGTCCTAGATATTAGCCCTTTGTCAGATGGGTAGATTGCAAACATTTTCTCCCATTCTGTATGTTGCCTGTTCACTCTGATGGTAGTTTCTTTTGCTGCGCAGAAGCTCTTTAGTTTAATTAGACCCCATTTGTCTATTTTGGCTTTTATTGCCATTGCTTTTGGTGTTTTAGTCATGAAGTCCTGTGCATGGGCAATTTTGCTAGTGTTGTCTATTCTTCCTCAAAAAGAAGTATGACTAAGAAGGCCCACATGACAGGCGCAGTAGCTCACACCTGTAATCACAGCACTTTGGGAGGCCGAGGCAGGCGGATCATTTGAGATCAGGAGTTTGAGACCATCCTGGCCAACATAGTGAAACCCCGTCTCTACTAAAAATACAAAAATTTCACCGGGCATGGTGGCAGGTGCCTGTAATCCCAGCTACTCAAGAGATTGAGGCAGGAGAATCGCTTGCCCTCAGGAAGCAGAGGTTGCAGTGTACTGAGATCTCTCCACTGCACTCCAGCCTGAGTGACAGAACTAGACTCCATCTCAAAAAAAAAAAAACAAAAAACCACGTGACTATCAAAATCCAGTTTCTTCTTTTCCTGAGAAAAGACTGACATAAACATTCATGTTTCTTTGAAAAATCATGTCCATTTTCTAAAAATTTTATCCTCATGCCTTTAAATTTTTACTTAAATGTTTATTTTTCCAGGTAAATATTAATGAGTAGGCAGTCTCTTTCGAGGATTTAAGAGTCTGTTGGATTCCTATAGACTTAATCAGTATTTAAATATTCTTCATATAAAATATATTTATTCTTTTTGAAAACAAAGATGTATTCATATCTATCCATGTATTTTATTTATTTATTTACTTTTTGTTGTTGAGACGGAGTCTGGCTCTTTCACCCAGGCTGGAGTGAAGTGGCGCAATCTCGGCTCACTGCAAGCTCCGCCCCCCGGGTTCAAGCGATTCTCCTGCCTCAGCCTACTGAGTAGCTGGGACTACAGGCATGTGCCACCATGCCTGGCTAATTTTTGTATTTTTAGTAGAGACGGGGTTTCACCATGTTGGCCAGGCTGGTCCCGAATTCTTGACCTCAGGTGATCCACCCGCCTCAGCCTCCCAAAGTGGTAGGATTACAGGTGTGAGCCACTGTGCCCGGCCTGAAGTCTTATGTTTATCTACACTGTCTCTGTCAGATATATAAGAAACTGGTAATGGTTATTGCTCTAAGGGAGCAAATGGGAGACTGGGGAATGGGGTTTGGAAGGCTATACCTTATTCTGTATCTCCTTTACTGTATATGAAAATTTCCCCTGTGCATGTGTTACATATTAAATTGAAATACTGAAATAAAAAGAAATGGTTAGTCTCAACAGTATACAATTTAAAAGACCTTCTGTTCTCTCCACAGTGATATCCTGAGAGAAGATGGGAAAGGGCTGCAAGGTTGTGGTTTGTGGATTGCTATCTGTGGGGAAAACTGCAATTTTGGAGCAGCTCCTTTACGGAAATCATACTATTGGTAAGATTGTTTTTCTCTAGCTTGTCTCTAGGTGCTGGGAGCTGTCAGGGGTCTTTTGTTGGTCATGCTAAATTAAAGATGGTTGATGGTACATAAAGGGGAGGTATAATCCAGAGGGACCAAAAGAGATTAAGAGGGAGGAAAAGAAGAGGGAAACAAGTCTTGATGTTGTTGAAATTCAAGAGTGCCTGCTGTAAGTTATCACAGGTAAGGAAAGAAATGGCCAATACAGACAGATCAATATGGATATATTTTGTATATATGTGATTTCCTGTGTATTTACATAATGAATGGTGGCCTACAACTCATAGAAACACTGATTTAAGAAAATATGACTTTCCACTGGGTGTGGTGGCTCAGGCCTGTAATCCCAGCACTTTGGGAGCCTGAGGCAGGTGGATCACCTGAGGTCAGGAGTTCAAGACCAGCCTGGCCAACATGGTGAAACTCATCTCTACTAAAAATACAACATTAGCCAGACATAGTAGCAGGTGCCTGTAATCCTGCTACTTGGGGGGCTGAGGCAGGAGAATCTCTTGAACCTGAGGCCAAGGTTGCAGTGAGCCAAGATGATGTTACTGCACTCCAGCCTGGGCTACAGAGCGAGACTGTCTCAAAAAAAAAAAAAAAAAAAAAAAAAAGGCCGAGCTCGATGGCTTACGCCTGTAATCCAAGCACTTTGGGAGGCTGAGGCAGGCGGATCATGAGGTCAAGAGATCAAGATCATCCTGGCCAACATGGTGAAACCCTGTCTCTACTAAAAATACAAAAATTAGCTGAGTGTAGTGGTGCATGCCTGTAGTCCCAGTTACTTAGGAGGCTGAGATAGGAGAATCACTTGAACATGAGAGGCAGAGGTTGCAGTGAGCCGAGATCGCACCACTACACTCCAGCCTGGCAATAGAGCGAGGCTCCATCTCAAAGAAAAAAAAAAAAAACATAACTTCCCAGAGCTGCTGTATATAGATTTTTAAAAATGGAAGAAACAGTCGTTTGGTGAGTATGACTTAATTTTGTTAATTGGGCTACCTCATTCATTTATTCATTTATTGAGTCAAAGAATTATTTATTAGTATATGCTGTATGATACGTGTAATCAGGCCTTGGGTTACAGAGGTGAAGATACCATCTCTGGAGGTCATGGCTTAGTAAGGAAGATAGATATTACAGGTTAGAGTGAAGTGATGTTTGTGTTAGATAAGTAAACAGAGATCATCAAAGCATTTATTTCTGGCAAGTAACTTAAGCACATTTCGGTTTTTCTGAGATGGAGTCTCACTGTGTCTCCCAGGCTTGAGTGCAGGGGTACAATCTCGGCTCACTGCAACTTCTGCCTCCCAGGTTCAACCAATTCTCCTGTCTTAGCCTCCCAAGTAGCTGGGACTACAGGTGTGTGCCACCATGTCTGGCTAATTTTTGTATTCTTTTTTTTTTTAGTGGAGACGGGGTTTCACCATGTTGGCCAGGCTGGTCTCGAACTCCTGACCTCAAGTAATCTGCCCACCTCACGTCTGAGATTACAGACGTGAGCCACCGCACCTAGCCCACCACACCTGGCCCACATTTCCATTTTTCATTAACCATTTCGATGTGCTCTGCTTCTCTTCTATTTTTCTAAAATAATGTTTAACAATTGTGGTTAAATTCATATGTAGTGTTTATTATAATACATATGTCAGTAGTTCTCAAATTTTTTGGTTTTAGACTCCATTTGTCCTGTGAAAACTTACTGAGGAGCCCAAACAGCTTTTGTTTATGTGGGCTATATCTTCCAACATTTACTGTATTAGAAATTAAAACTGGCCAGGCGTGATGGCTCACAGTTTGGTAGTCTCAGGACTTTGGGAGGCCAAGGTGGGAAGATCTCTTGGTCTCAGGAGTTTGAGACTAGCCTGAGACCTCATCTCCACTAAAAACAAAACAGAAAAAAAAAAAATAAAAGAAAAAAAGAAATTAGCCAGGTGGTCATGGTGGCATGCGCCTGTGGTCCCAGTTACTTGAAATTCTGGGATGGGAGAATCACATGGGAGGTTGAGGCTGCAGTGAGCCTTGATCACACCACTGCATTCCAGTTTAGGAGACCCTGTCTCATAAAAGGAAAAAAAATGAAAATGAAGACATTTGTAAACTACTTAATTTTTCTAAATGACACTAATAAACTCATTATATTCTAGAATAACTCTATGAAAAATTATATTTTCAAAATAGAAAGCTGGCATTGATTTACTTTTTAGAAAATCTTTTCTGATGTCCAACTTAATAGAAGGCAATTATCGTATCTATTAATACTTGCCTTTGTAATTAATCTGTTGTGATGAGGTGTTTTAGTTGAAATATATGAAGAAAATCCAGCCGCACACAGATATGTAGTTGGAAAAGGTAGGAGGAATACTTTAATAGCCTTTTCAGGTAATTTTGGATATTTTTCTTTGGTATTTCACTAAAACTCAAGGAGTGATGGTTACTTAAAGGTTATTGCAGTGTAGAATCTGAAATAATATTTGTGAACCTTTTTACTCTACTCAATTGAAATCTCATTGATTGGTCCTGCATTTTAAATGGATCTTTTACCCAAGCAGAGTTTTTTAGCATCATGAATTGGTCATTTGGGAAATTTTGGTTCACCGAGATAAGCACATCTTCCATATCACTTTTGTTAATATCACTACCAATTTCATCAGTATTGGGAATCTATCAAGTTCATGATGATGAATACAATTCTGATTTTTGCCGGAAAGCTCAAATTTTATTGACGACAAATACTGTTATCATAGTTACTTTCCTTGAAATGCTAGGCTTCCTTTATTAATTTTTGAGAAAATGTTTGTCAAATATCATAAATACATAGTTTTTCTGTCATTTCTTATTTTTAAAAGTGACAGCTAGTTCAGCTAGCAGTTCAAAACACACAAGAGATTTTCCTCGAGACAGTTACTGTAATTGTATGCCGAAATGCTTTATGCATAGTTCCCATTTAATCCCATAGAATATTGAAAAGATATATACTCAATGCTTGAGATTTAATAAAATTAGTGATTTTTATTGCCTCATTAAGGACATTCTTAAGTAAAACTGGCTTTTTTATTTTTATTTTTTATTTTTTTTATTTTTTTATTTTTTGAGATGGAGTCTCGCTCTGCCGCCCAGGCTGGGGTGCAGTGGCTGGATCTCAGCTCACTGCAAGCTCCGCCTCCCGGGTTCATGCCATTCTCCTGCCTCAGCCTCCCGAGTAGCTGGGACTACAGGCGCCTGCCACCGCGCCCGGCTAGTTTTTTTTTTTTTGTATGTTTTAGTAGAGACGGGGTTTCACCGTGTTAACCAGGATGGTCTCGATCTCCTGACCTCATGATGCGCCCGTCTCGGCCTCCCAAAGTGCTGGGATTACAGGCTTGAGCCACCGCGCCCGGCCGGCTTTTTTATTTTTTAACCGCAAGCACAAGATGGTGAAGAGAGGATCTAATGGCGACTATACATTTAGTGCCACTGACTTGATGTGCACTAAGGTACCGGCAGTTTTACCCACCATTGCTTTTCTACATCAGTACAAATGTCAACACAGTGGAAAATGCAAATGTCTTAGTATTATTATGAATATAGTTTTGCCCATGTGGATCCCCTGAAAGGAGACCTCATGAGATCTGCAGACCACAGTTGGAGAGCTGCTGGCATATATAAATACAGTATAAATACAGTACAATTGACCCTTCAACAGTGCGGGGGTTACGGGTGCCAACATCGCCCCCCCAGTCAGTGGAAAACCTGCATATAATTTTTGAATCCCCAGAAACTTAACTATTAATAGCTTACTGTTGATCAGAAGCCTTAAACCTGATAACATAAACAGTTGATTGCCATGTTTTATATGTTGTATTATGTACTGTACTCTTAACAATAAAGTAAGCTAGAGATAAGAAAATGTTATTAAAATCATAAGGAAGAAGCTGGGCATGGTGGCTCACGCCTGTAATCCCAGCACTTTGGGAGGCTGAGGCAGGCAGATCACTTGAAGTCAGGAGTTCAAGACCAGCATGGCCGACATGGCAAAACCCCGTCTCTACTAAAAATATAAAAATTAGGCGGGCATGGTGGCATGTGCTTGTAACCTCAGCTACCCGGAAGGCTGAGTCATGAGAATCTCTTGAACCCGGGAGGCAGAGTTTATCGTGAGCCGAGATCACGCCACTGCACTCCAGCCCTGGCAACAGAGCTAGACTCTCAATAAAAACAAAAACAAAAAACCTGATTTAAAAAATAAAGGTTGTTTTGAAATATATAAGAGGTTACCATCATTTAAATTTGAAAAGAAGAATGTAAGTGAAAAATAGCCACTGCAAAGGATGTAAGACCCTCTCGTTGATGATAATGCCTGTAAAATAAAATCAGTGTCTCCCAGGCTGGAGTATGGTGGTGCGATCTTGGCTCACTGCAACCTCCACCTCCTAGGTTCAAGCGATTCTCCATCTCAAAAAAAAAAAAAAAAAAAAGAAAAAATATATTTACTATTTAGTAGCTGAAAGTGGTGCATCGTAAAGGTCTTCATTCTCTTTGTTTTTATGTGGAGTAGACTGAGGAGAAGGAGGAGGGTTTGGTTTTGCTGTCAAGTGGCAGAGGAGAAAGAAAATCCACATGTGAGACATGTGAAGTTCAAACCTGTGTTGTGTAAGGCTCAGCTGTATTCTCAGTTAAGCAGTTTAGTATACTGTGATTCTTTTGTTGTTGTTGTTGTTTTCATGGAAGCTAATATTTACTTTATTTGTCATTTCTCTAGTTTTGTTTATACCTTTTGCTAGTTCTTTCCACGTAGTCCAGATGTTTCTCAGTTCTCCATGAGGTCAGCTCCATCAGATAATCTGTTTTGTTCTTGGCTGTGTCCTTCCAGGAGCTCTGTGTTCTTTTATCTACTGTGCCACCATGATCATGGAACTTCCCCATTGTTTCTCCCTGTAATTTTTTTTTTTTTTTTTTTTTGAGACGGAGTCTCGCTCTGTCACCCAGGCTGGAATGCAGTGGCACGATCTCGGCTCACTGCAACCTCCGCCTCCTAGTTTCAAGTGATTCTCCTGCCTCAGCCTCCCAAGTAGCTGGGATTACAGGCATGCACCACCACGCCTGGCTAATTTTTTAATTTTTAGTAGAGACAGGGTTTCACCATGTTGCCCAGGCTGGTGTTGAACTGCTGGCCTCAAGCAATCTGCCCGCCTCGGCCTCCCAAAATATTGGAATTACAGGCGTGAGCCACTGCAGCCGGCCTCTCCCTGGTTTTGACTTCCTGTTTCCTAGATCTCTTGTCATCTTCTTTTGGCTTATACCTTTTTTTCTTTTTCTTTTTGGAACACATTTTCCAGTATTTTTCTGGGGTTGAAAAGGTTGTACAGTAGAACAGAACGTTCAGTGATGGCGGCCTTCAACCTGCCCTCTGCCTGGCACCTAGTTGTGAAGCTGGGGCTTCCAAATGGAGATATTTACTAATTGTGCTTGTGATTTCCTTTGCTTCATATCTGTGTTAGGTTCTGTTTCTTTCTGTTTCTATGATTACATGTTAACTGTTATGGAGGGTCTCCTCAAATAGTTTTCTGAGAAAATATACGTGATACATTTTTTGAGGCTTTGTATGTTTGAAACTGTCTTTATTTTGCACTAATATTTGAATTGTAATTTTGATGGGTATAGAACTCTAGGTCAAAAATAATATCCTTTCAGAATTTTGAGAGCATTGCATATATGATTTAATCAATAATTATAAGACAAACCTTCACAAACTCTCCACATGGATCAAAAAGTACAACATTGAGGACAGGCCAGTGGCTCTCTTGTGTTCCTCTGTCCAGTTGCAACTCATTCCTTCCCTTGACTTTTAGTTAATCATTCTTTTTATTTTTAATTGCCACATATGTGTGTATCACTAAATGGTATAGTTTATTTTTGCCCTATGGATTTTATATGAATTAATCCATGTTTGGCTTCTTTTATTCAACATTGTATTTGTAAGACACATCAGGCCAGGCACGGTGGCTCACCACTGGAATCCCAACACTTTGGGAGGCCGAGGTGGGAAGATCACTTGATCCCAAGAGTTTGATATCAGCCTGGGCAACATCAGGAGACCCCATCTCTATTTAGAAAAAAATAAATAAAAGATTCATCCTTTTTTGCCATAGCTGTGGTTCTTTACTTTTCATTGATGTAACATTTTATTGCATGAAACTACCTGTCTTCTGTCTTGATGAACATTTGGGTTATTTCCAGTTCGGAGCTATTGGAAATAATGCTACTCTGGAATATTATTGTACATGTATCCTGGCTATTACGTGATAAATTCTGGTATACATATCTAGGAATGAAATTGCTGATTCATAGAAGGTGTGTCTCTTTAACTTTACCAGCTTCTATTGTCTTCTTGCTTCTAGTGCTACTTTTGAGAATCTGGGAACCATTACGATTCTTGATGCTTTGTCTGTGGAAGCTTTTCTAGGCTCTCCTTTGTTCCCAGTCGCTGTAGTTTGAAGGATACGATCTCCTCCAAAATTGATGTTGAAACTTAATCTCCAATGCAACAGTATTAAGCAGTGTGGCCTATAAGAGATGATTAAGTCATGAGGGCTCCACCCTTCACCTTCATGAGGACTAATCCGTCATGAAAGATTAGCATCCTTATAAAAGGGTTGAGGTTGAAGGGAGTGCTCTCTTGCCCTTCTGTCTCTCCCACCACGTGAGGACACAACATTTGACCGCTCCCAAGGATGCAGCAACAAGACTCCATCTTGCAGTGGAGACTGGGCTGTAACAAGACACCAAACCTATTGGCACCTTGATCTTGGACTTCCCAGTCTCCAGAACTGTGAGAGATAAATTTTCTGTTTATGAATTACCCAGTCTGTGGTATTTTGTTATAGAAGCACAAATGGACTAAGACACCAGTGTTCTGAAATTTCAGTGATGCGTCATAGAATTGATCTTTTCTTTTTCTTTCTTTTTTTTTTTAATGGAATCTCGCTCTGTTGCCCAGGTTGGAGTGCAGTGGCACGATCTCAGCTCACTGCAGCCTCCACCTCCTGAGTTCAGGCAATTCTCCCCCCTCAGCCTCCCGAGTGGCTGCAATTACAGGCACGCGCCACCATGCCTGGCTAATTTTTGTATTTATAGTAGAGACAGGGTTTCACCATGTTAGCCAGGCTGGTCTCAAACTCCTGACCTCAGGTGATCTGCCCGCCTCGGCCTCCCAAAGTGCTGGGATTACAGGTGTGAGCCCCCGCGCCTGGCCAGTCTGTTTTCATTTACTGTAGTGGACAGTTAGAGGGTCCCTTCTAGATGGAAATGCACGTTCTTCAGTTTTGAATTATTTTGTTGTTGCTTTCTTTCCTCTGTGTTCTCTGTTCTTTTTTTCTGGATGCTGGACCTTCTGGACTAGTCTTTGAATTTTCTTATTTCTCCTTTCCTGTTTATCATCTCTCAATATTTTTGTACCGCTTTTTGGGAGATATACTCATCTTTATTTTCCAGCCCTTCTATTGAGTTTTTGTTTTTCAGTATCCTGTTCTTATTTCATGGATGTACTACCTTATTTTTTTGATAGATTAGGTAGTTTTTTGTTTGTTTTGTTTTTGTTTTCTTTGTATAGTTGGTTTCCTCTGTAGTGGTCTCTTCTTATTAGTCTCTATTTTCTTCAGGTGTCTACTAAACCTTGGTTATCTGTTCATAATTAAAAATGGACACCTAGGCCCAGTGCATTGGCTCACGCCTGTAATCCTAGCACTTTGGGAGGCAGAGGCAGGCAGATAACTTGAGCTCAGGAGTTCGAGACCAGCCTGGGCAACATGGTAAAACCCCATCTGTACAAAAAAATACAAGAATTAGTGGGGCTCGGTGGTGTGCACCTATTGTCCCAGCCACTTGAAGGACTGAGGTGGGAGGATTGCTTGAGCCCAGGAGATCGAGGCTGCAATGAGCTGAGATTGTCCCAATGAACTCCAGTCTAGATGACAAAGTGAGACCCTGTCTCAAAAATATATAAATAAATAAGACTTAAAAAGCCAATTGGGGCGGGGCGCGGTGGCTCAAGCCTGTAATCCCAGCACTTTGGGAGGCCGAGACGGGCAGATCACGAGGTCAGGAGATCGACACCATCCTGGCTAACACGGTGAAACCCCGTCTCTACTAAAAAATACAAAAAAACTAGCTGGGCGAGGTGGCGGGCGCCTGTAGTCCCAGCTACTCGGGAGGCTGAGGCAGGAGAATGGCATAAAGCTGGGAGGTGGAGCTTGCAGTGAGCCGAGATCCAGCCACTGCACTCCAGCCTGGGTGACAGAGTGAGACTCCATCTCAAACAAACAAACAAACAAACAAACAAACACAATTGGAAGCTCTAGGCATATGGATAGGGTTCATGACTTTGAGCTTCACTAAAGTGATCTGGCAGGGGCATTTGTTGGGGAAGCCTAGATGTCAATATATTTAGGAGTTTCTCCTTTTCCATTGGCCAGATTCTCCAGATTCCTCTGGATGGGGATAAAGTCCTGGCTGCCAGTGTTTTGGGAGCAGAAAGGGAGAGCTGGAGGACTTCAACATTCAGTATGTGTGTGTGCAGCCATGTCACTTAATTGCCCCGTTTTCATGGTGGAACTCATTCCCTTTATCCCACAGGCCAGACAGCCTCTGTTTTACGCTCCCCAGAGATTGCACCCTTAAGCCTTCCCCTGGCGTGTGAGATGGGTTGTTGCCCAGCAGCATGGAGTGGGAGAGGAGATCTAGAGAACTAGTGGAAGACTCTTGACTTCATTTGATGTTTAGAGTACCAAAATATCAAAAGGTCTAAGCTTTAGACCCCCTTTTGGAGAGGCAGGTAGGGGTGGGCTAACAGGACTGGCTTTTGGTGGATAAAACGTCACCTGACAAAACACTTGGTAGTTTTTGCTTTTAAATTAATTTGTAATCAAAGCCCAGTATGTTTGTGTCTTAATAGATAACCTTTAATTTCCTTAGGGCTTAATTTATGACAGGATGACGCAGACATGTATATACATAATCAAATTTATGAATAATTTTACCTTTCTAAACACTGAATACATTCTTTATGAGTTATGTTGATGAAAGTAAATTTTTGGTTTCTCATGATGCAATCTATGTATTACCATGTGATTATTCCTTTTAATCTAATACTTATGGAGATTTTATGTAATCTAATACTTACGGACATTTCATGTAAGGCATCTGGAACAAATCATTCTACAGTATATAGGTTGTTTAGGAAAACTGTAACTAGAGTTTAAAAAAAAACTATAACAGTATGACTTGGGGGGGTATAGGATGTTACCCATGTGATTTTACCTCTGGATGTATCTCACATTTATTTATTTTTATTTTTTTAAATTAGTTTTTAAGATGGAGTCTCGCTCTGTCGCCCAGGTTGGAGTACAGTGGCATGATCTCGGCTCACTGCAACCTCTGCCTCCCAGGTTCAAGCAGTTCTCCCTGCCTCAGCCTCCTGAGTAGCTGGGATTACAGGTGCCCGCCACCACACCCAGTGAATTTTTGTATTTTTAGTAGGGACGGGGTTTGACCATGTTGGCCAGACTGGTCTTGAACTCCTGACCTCAGGTGATCTGCCCACCTCAGCCTCCCAAAGTGCTGGGATTATAGGCGTGAGCCACCGCACCTGGCCTCATATTTAAATATGGAGGTAATTACTGGGACTATACCTTACCTGTCTTATCACATGTCTCTCCACTACTCTTATTAAAATTCAGAGTGCTAATCTTCTCCCTTTAATTCCTTTATCAACAAGGGCTTATTGAATATTTGCTGTGTATACAGAATGGTTCCTTTCACTCAGTAAACTTAGAGACTAGTTGAAGAGATAAAACTTGCACAAATGAAACAAAGTGGTAAAATGCATTTTTAAAATATCATAAACAAGAAGGGGATTTTTGTTTTTATGCAGAAGAAGTTTTTTTTTAAAGAATTTTGTTTATGCCAGGTGCAGTGCCTCACACCTGTAATCCCAGCACTTTTAGAGGCCAAAGTGGGTACATTGCTTGAGCCCAGGAGTTCGAGACCAGCCTGAGCCACATGGTGAAAGCCCGTCTCTACAAAAAGTAGCTGGGCATGATGACACCTGTAGTCCCAGCTGGGAGGGACTACTTGGGAGGCTGAGGTGGGAGGATCCCTTGAGCCCAGGAGGCGGAGGTTGCAGTGAGCTGAGATTGAGCCACTGCACTTCAGCCTGGGCAACAGAACAGGACCCTGTTTCAAAAAAAAG
Source organism: Papio anubis (assembly GCF_008728515.1). NCBI lineage: Eukaryota > Metazoa > Chordata > Mammalia > Primates > Cercopithecidae > Papio > Papio anubis. Next base: position 170,011,104 of record NC_044977.1, on the reverse strand, counting down.
TAAAATAGAAATGTGATTATTATATGTGGTAAATAGGAAACCTAGAAAGCCAATTTCTAAGGGACAAGAAAATACTGAGCGGTTCACTGGCTTAGCCAAAAAGAGTAATTTCTTTTCTTAATCCCAGGAATGGAAGATTGCGAAACAATGGAAGATGTGTACATGGCTTCAGTGGAAACAGACCGAGGAGTGAAAGAACAGTTACATCTTTATGACACCAGAGGTCTACAGGAAGGCGTGGAGCTGCCAAAGCATTATTTTTCATTTGCTGATGGCTTTGTTCTTGTGTACAGTGTGAATAACCTTGAATCCTTTCAAAGAGTGGAGCTTCTGAAGAAAGAAATTGATAAGTTCAAAGACAAAAAAGAGGCAAGTGGATAAAAATGCCAAATGTGAATTATAATACCATTTAAATTATAGCACAGACTTTTGGGTAGTTTATTTTCAGATCATTACAATGTATTCTTAGTATCTGTAAAACCTTAACCCTTTACAGTTTTTTTCTTTTCTTTTCTTTTCTTTTTTTTTTTTTTTTGTTTTTTGAGACGGAGTCTCTCTCTGTCTCCCAGGCAGGAGTGCAAAGTGCAATGGTACGATCTCAGCTCTCTGCAACCTCCGACTCCCAGGTACAAGCGATTCTCCTGCTTCATCCTCCCCAGTAGCTGGGATTATAGGTGTGTGCCACTATGCCCGGTTAATTTTTATATTTTTAGTGGAGACGGGGTATCACCATGTTGACCAGGCTGGTCTTGAACTCCTAACCTCAAGTGCTCTGCTGGCCTTGGTCTCCCAAAGTGCTGGAATTACAGGTGTGAGCCACCATACCCGGCCTAGAATTTTTTTCTTAACCCAAGAAATACAGGACTGACTGAATTTAGTCAGGACCAGAATTTGACTTTCTGCCTTTTGCTTGTTACAATGTACAAGTTGAATTTTAATGACTTCTTATCTTAAGTACTACATAATTCATTTTATGTTCTTTGGTATTGCTGTTTCCTTGGGTTTTTTTTATTTGTTTGTTTGTTTTTGAGACAGAGCGTCTCTCTTTCACCCAGGCTGGAGTGCAATGGCACGATCTTGGCTCACTGCAACCCCTGCCTCCCAGGTTCAAGCGATTCTCCTGCCTCATCCTCCCGAGTAGCTGGGACTACCGGCATGTGCTACCATGCCCACTAATTTTTTGTATTTTTGGTAGAAACAGGGTTTCACCGTGTTAGCCAGGATGGTCTCAATCTCCTGACCTTGTGATCCACCTGCCTCAGCCTCCCAAAGTGCTGAGATTACAGATGTGAGCCACTGTGCCCGGCCTCCTTGGGCTTTTTATTATCTCCTTGGGTACATAGGATTCTTGTCTTCAGGCTTACTGAGAAAAAAAAAACCAAAAACTAATAATTATTGGATTCTGCCCATATACCACTTAAACATAAGATTCATATGCCTTACAGTGGTCTGTAAAGATTTAGATTACCTGGCCCACGCCTATCCTTTTCATCTCATCTTTATCATCTGCTTGTCTCTCACTATACTCCGGTGACACTGGTCTACTTTCTGTTTTTTCAACATGATAGTTTTGTTCTCCTATTAAACTTTCTCAATGGCTTGTTTCCCTGCCTGAAACTGTCTTATCTCAAATCTTTCTCCAGATCTTCACATGGCAGACTCTTCATTGTCTAGGGAACCAGATAATATACTGATTAACAGTACTGGCTAGATGGTAGAAGAAAACCAAAAACCAAAACAAACAGCAACAACAAAAAGTACTGGCTAGATGTTCTTAACTTACATTTTCATATGTTTTTTTGTTAAGCTTTTATTTTGAGACAGTTGTTGAGTCACATGCAGTTTTAAGAAGTAACACAGAGAGATCCCTTACCTGTTTGTCGCAGTGGTACCATCTTCAAAACTGTAGTACATCATAACCACTGTATTTGTGTTGATTCAGTCAAGACACAGAACATTTCCATCGCCACAAAGATCCCTCATGTTACTCTTTTATAGCTGCCCACTTCCTTCCCATCTTCACCCCCACCTTAACCCTTGGTAACCACTAATCTGGTCTCCATTTCTATAATTGTGTCATTTCAAGATTGTTACATAAATCAGTGGTCCCCAATCTTTTTGGCATCAGGGACCGGTTTTGTGGATGACCGTTTTTCCACAGATGAAGTTGGGGTGGTTTGGGGATGAAGCTGTTCCCCCTCAGATCATCAGCCATTGGATTCTCAGAAAGAGCGTGCAACCTAGATCCCTCACGTGTGCAGTTCACAATTCGATTCTCGAGCTCCTGTGAGAATCTCATGCCAGCACTGATCTGACAGGAGGCAGAGCTCAGGTGGTCATGCTTACTCACTCCCTGCTCACCTCCTGTTGTGTGGCCCGGTTCCTAACAGGCCCTGCACTGGTACCATGCATGACCTAGGGGTTGGGGACCCCTGACATAAAAGATATCATACAGGCCAGGCACAGTGGCTCACACCTGTAATCCCAGTACTTTGGGAGGCCGAGGTGGGTGGATCATGAGGTCAGGAGTTTGAGTCCAGCCTAACCAACATGGTGAAACTTTGTTTCTACTAAAAAAATACAAAAAGTAGCCTGGTGTGGTGGTGCGCACCTGTAATCCCAGCTACTCAGGAGGCTGAGGCAGGAGAACCGCTTGAAATCTGGGAGGCAGAGGTTGCAGCAGTGAGCTGAGATCACACCAGCCTGGGTGACAGAGCAAGACTCCATCTCAAAAAAATAAATAAATAAAATAAATCATACAATATGTAATCTTTTGGGATTGGCTTTTTTCATTCACATATTCTCTGGAGATTCATCCAAGTCACTGCATGTATCAGTAGTTCATTTCTTTTTCTTGGTGAGTAGTATACCGTGGTATGTACCAAACTCTTTTTAACCATTATCTGTTGTAAGACATCTGGGTTATTGATATTTTATTTAGAATACTAATTTACTTTGTAAATAGATAACATATTCACAAGGTTTTGAAAAGATGTAAGAAGGCATGAAAACTCCTCTCCCCTGTATTTTCCATCTTTCCCACCGAAACAGGCAAATGCTGTAATTATTTATTGGGTATCCTCCAGAGACCGCTCTCTGCCCCACAGAAGTTGAAAGGTCAATGAACACTCATGTACTAGATACTTAAATCTTGGCTTTGGTTCTCAGCTTTTCTGCTTCAGTTTCCTTATATGTAAAAGGAGAATAATAGTACCTTCCTCATATGCTTCTTCAATCCCCATAATCATATTAATTCAGTGAATGCTTATTGAGCAACTACTATGTGCCAGGCATTGTTCTAGGTACAGGGAATGTGTTAGAGAACAAAACAGCCCATATCTCAGTAAAACTTCTATTTTTGGAGTGAGAGACAGTAAATAAATATATTTAATACATTACAAAGAGTGATGCTATGTAGAAAAGCAGAATGGGGAATGAGGGTGCTATTTTGTGTGACTGTAGCAGATATTTGAAGGAAGTAAGGATGGAGGGAGCAAAGCTGATGTCTGGAAGGAAGAGTGCTCCAGGTGGAGGGAATAGCTAGTGCCAAGGATCTGAGGTCGGAATTTGCTCGCCACGTTCAGGAATCAGCAGTGAAGCCAGAGTGGGCTAGCAGGTATGTTGTAGGTGATGAGGGCACTTTGCTTTTCACTTTTAGTGAGATCAAAAGGCACTGGTTTGGGGCAAAGGAATGACATGATATGGTTTAAGTTGCATTTATTTATTTTCATGTTTGGTTTTTAAAAAATTGAGTAAGTAATGTTTGCACATGGTTCAGAAATGGGGACTGTGTTCAGTCTGGTTCCCACATCTGTCCTCAACCACCAAGATCCTATACATTAAGCATGCTTTTTAAAATATTTTTACCAGTTTTGAGGCAGTTGTCCAAAGTTTTTTTATATAAATACAAGCAAATAGGAGTCTACAGTAAAAAATATTTTTCCTCCTTTTTTTTTTCCCCCCTTATTTCAGACAGGGTCTTACTCTGTGGCGGGGAGCTATGGCATGATCATAGTTCATTGCAGCCTAAAACTTCTGGGCTCCAGTGACGACCTGCCTCAGTCTCCTAAGTAGCTGGGACTACAGGCGTGCATCACCACGCTTGCCTAATTTTTATTTTTATTTTATTTTTTTTGTAAAGACAAGGTCTTGCTATGTGGTCCAGGCTGGTCTCCAACTCCTGGCTTCAAGTGATCCTCCTGCCTTGGCCTCCCGAAGTGCTGGGATTACGAGTGTGAGCCACCATGTGCCTAGCCTTTTTTTCCCTTTCTTACCCCAGGTACATACTATCTTGTACCTTCTGTTTTTCATGTAGCATATCTTGGAGTTCTTTCCATATCAGTACCCAGACTTTTTTCTGTTTTTTTTTTTTTTTTTTTTTTTTTAATTGTAGAGACAGGTCTTGTTATGTTGTTCAGCTAGTCTCAAACTCCTGGTCTCAAACAGTCCTCCTTCTTCAGCCTCTCACACTGTTGGGATTACAGGTGTGAGCTACCACACCTACCCACCCCCTGCCTTTTTTTCTTGGTAACTGATGAATAATATTCATCCTGTGGCTATAGTTGTATCATCCTTGTTTTTTTGTTTTTTTGAGAGGGAATCTCGCTGTTGCCCAGGCTAGAGTGCGGTGGCATCAACTCGGCCCGCCGCAACCTCCGCCTCCCAGGTTCAAGCGATTTTCCTGCCTCAGCCTCCCGAGTAGCTGGGATTACAGGCGTTTTCACCACCACGGCTGGCTAATTTTTGTATTTTTAGTAGAGATGGGGTTTCACCATGTTGGACAGGCTGGTCTTGAACTACTGACCTCAGGTGATCCACCCACATCAGCCTCCCAAAGTGTTTGGATTACAGGCATGAGCCACTGTGCCTGGCCGTTTGTTTTGTTTAGATAACATTGTGTTTGTATGCTAATGGGAGAAAATTGATGATGAGGGGACTAAGTGCTGGAGTGACATCCTTGTCCAGGTAAAGGCGGATGGGTTTTAGGGCAGAGCGAATGGTCTTGGAAGATGGTAGGTTGTTAGATGTGGTGGCAGAAGGATGTGGAAATATTCTTTTTTTTTTGAGATGGAGTCTCGCTCTATGGCCCAGGCTGGAGTGCAGTGGTGTGATCTCAGCTCACTGCAAGCTCCGCCTCGTGGGTTCACGCCATTCTCCTGCCTCAGCCTCCCGGGTAGCTGGAACTACAGGCGCTCGCCACCATGCCCGGCTAATTTTTTTGTATTTTTAGTAGAGATGGGGTTTCACCATGTTAGCCAGGATGGTCTCAATCTCCTGACCTCGTGATCCATCCGCCTCTGCCCCCCAAAGTCCTGGGATTACAGGCGTGAGCCACCACGCCCGGCTGAAATTCTCTTCTAATTGCGTATCTTACTGAAACAATATGGTCATCCAGTGACAGGAAAGTGGGGAAGAGTAGATACTGGAACTTGTAGAAGGGCACCAAGGTATGCGATGTCTCATTACAAAGTAAATGGAGAAAATGTAATACATTTGCCGGAGAACGCCAGTTCATTTGAGGTCTGTGGTGTGATCTGGGCCAGCAGGGTTGTATGTTTTTCTCCGGCCATATTCAGCTAAATGGTGTAGGCAGAGTCTGGTTAACAGGTAAATTTAACAAGGGAGGGGTTTTGCCAGGTGAATATGGTGGGACAATGGGGGCGAGGGAGTGAATAAAAATAATGTAAGCTGGGTAGGGAGGAATTAAGGACATGAGTAGGGTGGAAGGACAGTGATAAAGGTAGTAGAGCCAGTAGGTTGTATGTCCTTGTGGTGGCTGGAATTCTTGCACGGGGGGCATTAGGCATGACTGGGAAGGCAGGAGTCAGAGTGGGACCCTGTCTCTTTAAAACAGACAAACAAACAAAAAGCAAGGTCTCGGATATGACTGCAGGACTGGTGGATGGCTGAGGTAAGGATGATGAGACCACTGGAGAAGTCAAAGAATGAGAGACCAGGTTACTGGAAGCAGCATCTGCATGGCTAGTGAAACCACTAAGAATTATGACCAGAGTAACGGCGAGGGAGGGTTGACCATGAGCCAGCTCTGTGATGAGGAACAGTTGGGTGGCCAGCCCAGGGTTAGTAGGTACAACAGACTGATAGCATCAGCCTTCTGCAGGGGTTTTAGACGACACCATTGGAGGTAGCATTGAGGGGCAAGGAGGACATCTTACCTGAACCTCGTGGTAGTGGTAGGAGGGGAATGATAGGGGAAGCAGGACTGCAAGGCCACTAGGAAAGAAGGTGAAGGGAATATTCAAAGCAGAGGTGGAGGACGCAGTGGGTGTGAGTCTTGCTGAATTCTAAGGGGTAAAGTGAACGAGTTTCTGCAGTTGGGAGGAGAGGGAGATGGAAGTCACAGTAGGGGATGTACATGAAGATGAAAATCTGGGTGATGAAGAATGACAGGAGGGCTTGAAGGGTGAGATAGAGTATGTGATCCCCCTAGAAAACCGGAGCTCTGGGCCCACTTTCATCCTGCCAGCAAGGCATGGCCTTACCTGGAGCACAGGGAGCTCAAGCTCAACGTACAGACAGGAAGGAAGACGGTAGTGGTTCCAAGGTCTGATGAGTTCACTGCTGCTCCTCAGAGGGGCCTTCTTATGACAGTTCTTGCTGCCCCTCCTCCACTGTCACAGCATCCTGTGTAATCTTTATGGGCACTATCTGAAAATCTGGTTTGGGGTCTCTTCTCCTTCCCCCAAGCTTTGACTGCTGTATTCTGGTCACCTTTAGTGCCTGGTGTATAGTAAGCATTCGTGTAAAATGTTCCTGTTGGCACATACTTTTTTGGCCCATACATTTAACAGATCCTTAGCAGTCTAGTATTGGGAATAATGTGAACATAACAATTCCTGTTCTCATGGATACAGAACTCCCACAGCTCCAGTTGTCTTATTTTGAAGTACTATGTTGCAAATCTCTCATACATCAAGTATAGCCAAACTGAAATACACACTCATTGAAACCAGTCTGTATCCTAGATGCCTATTTCTCAAGTCTATCTTCCATTCATACCTGAGCTATTTTTTTTTTTTTTACAGTTAGCAAACTACAGAGCATCTGCTTTTTTTTTTTTGGGGGGGGGAGATGGAGTTTCGTGCAGTCACCCAGCCTGGAGTGCAGTGGTGCCATCTCGGCTTACTGCAACCTCTGCCTCCCAGGTTCAAGCGATTCTCCTGCGTCAGCCTCCCAAGTAGAGGGGACTACAGGCGCATGCCACCATGCCCGGCTAATTTTCTTATTTTCAGTAGAGATGGGGTTTCACCCTGTTGGCCAGGGTGGTCTCGAACTCCTGATCTCAAGAGATCCATGAGCCTCGGCCTCCCAAAATGCTGGGAATACAGGCATGAGTCACTGCGCCCAGCCGAGCATCTGCATTTTTAACAAAAACGCATTAAGGAGTAAGGTGATACCCTAATATACAGTCACACTTGAGAATCAGTTTAATGAAGCAGGTCTGTTAAGTGGAACAGTTTTCCTTATGTCTCCATTTTGCCCAGGAACTGATGTTGGCAAAGTACTAGTATGATCTTTTCAATCCGTTTTCTTTCAGGTAGCAATTGTTGTATTAGGAAACAAAATCGACCTTTCTGAGCAGAGACAAGTGGACGCTGAAGTGGCACAGCAGTGGGCAAAAAGTGAGAAAGTGAGACTGTGGGAGGTGACTGTTACAGATCGGAAAACTCTGATTGAACCATTCACTTTATTAGCCAGTAAACTTTCTCAACCCCAGAGCAAATCAAGCTTTCCTTTGCCTGGGAGGAAAAACAAAGGGAACTCTAGTTCTGAGAACTAAAAATCAGTAATTTCACAATTGTATGTTGAATAGTGACTGCCTTTAAGTGTCTGTGAACATGGAGTAATATCACTATTTAAAATAGGCCATTTGTATCTACCTTTGGTCCTCAGGAAAATTCCCAAGGAAGTCATTTAATGCACTTTAGATGTTAAAAGTATTTGGGCTAAGGTTATTATTGCCTGTTATGAAATAATATATTCTTATTCTCATTGTTCGAAACCTGTCTTTGAAATTAGCACCTTTGTTATTTATGTTGTACTTGTGAAAACAGTAAAATAAAGTTTGGACAGTTATGCAAATGCACCTATGTGTAACTTCCCCCTATCCCCAAGCTGTTTCAGAAGATACCATAAATCATTCTGTTACATTATGCAAACTTCTAAGCTCAGACATGACTTTGTTTTTAAAAAGTTCATTTATCTAACGTCTAGGATTATAGAACACTTTTTATGTCTAAATTGGACCCAAAACATTGAACAGTTTGGGGTAGTAAGCTAAATTTCATCTTGTGGAGATTTTGCTAAACAGACTAAGACCCATGATTTAGGGTCAAATTAGAATGTTTAGCATGATTTGAGGTACCAGGTAGTGTAAGTAGGTTCATCACACTCTAAGGCCGATTTTTCTTCAGCCAGATCCCTGTTGATAGAGCAGATACTTGAGGGCAAACTGTTTGCTCCTCCTCTTGAAAATGATTAGGCACTTAAGGACAGTAAAGCTGTATTTTCTGGAAGGAAGACTGTATCTTCTAGAATAGATTTCTAGAAAACTAGTCATATACAGTGAAAGTATCAAAAATACTGGGCTCTAGATGGTCTAAGTTAGATGTCTGAATTTGTGTTGTTTCTCTAAAGATTTTGGCAAGACTTGAGCAATGTGGCTGACTGTAACTTTATTAATTAATTAATTAATTAATTAATTTTTTTTTTTTTTTGAGACGGAGTCTCGCTCTGTCACCCAGGCTGGAGTACAGTGGCCGGATCTCAGCTCACTGCAAGCTCCGCCTCCCGGGTTTACGCCATTCTCCTGCCTCAGCCTCCCGAGTAGCTGAGACTACAGGCGCCCGCCACCACGTCTGGCTAATTTTTTGTATTTTTAGTAGAGACGGGGTTTCACGGTGCTAGCCAGGATGGTCTTGATCTCCTGACCTCGTGATCCGCCCGTCTCGGCCTCCCAAAGTGCTGGGATTACAGGCTTGAGCCACCGCGCCCGGCCAACTTTATTAATTTAAAAGGAAGTAAGCAAGCTAGTGGTTTCATCTGTGAAATAACTATTTTGATTGAAATGTAAAATAAGCTGTTCAGCAAAGAACATATTAAAACATCAAGTAATTTGTAACATCTTAAATGGAATACTTTTTTTCATGAGCTCAAGTGAAGAACTACATATAAAAGACAATACTTATAAATCAGCTATTGCTGCTACAGTAGAATTCTTCAAAATTTCTCATCATAAATTCATTTTTTGGTCAAAAAATTACCACTCAGACACTAACTCACCCCTTACCTTTTCCCCCAGTTATTGAATATTAATCTAGCTTTTCCCTCCATACATGTTACATAGATGGACAAATGCTTTCATAATGATTTTTAAATAAGTACCTTCCAGTTTGTTTTGTTTCCTGCTAATGCAACTTAGTCTATATTAGTACAGACAGAGTTACCAATTCTTTTTAAATTCTGTAATGAAAGAGACACACAGAAACAGCACTGCTGGGTCATGCCATGTGTATACTTAGGTACTGCCAAAATGCCCCCTACGGCAGTGTACCAGTTTATCCCTGACAGAACCCATTTCTCATGTACTTGCTACTACAGCATCTGCAAGTCAGAAAACGCTTTTAAAAAAACGCAGTAGGGTTCGTCTTTGAAGCCTAAATGGGGTAGATTATTTAACCTTGTCTAGGATACCTCAACATCTACAGCTGTGTAAAGTACAGATCCTAATATGGGTAAATAATACCTACTAAATATGCATTATTTTTCGCTTGTTTTAGAAGCAGATACCTATCGATTTCAAAAGAATCTGCAAACAGCAACCAAAAGGCAAAATAAAAGTAAATGAACACAGCAGTATTAGGCGGTTTTTAATATTGTTTATTAGCACAGTAACAAATGCAGACTTAAGTAGTCCACAACATATAACCAATCCACTGAGCAACTCCTATTCCACGCCTTACAGTTAACAGCTTAAGGTATTTCACTACAGGTTTTCACAAGTCCTGATTTAAACCTTTTTTAAACAAAGTAGATTGGCATATAAAATAAAACACATTACTCATCTCCTATATGGTGTTTTACAGCCACGTGTCCATTTTATATATATGAGATGACAGTCTCTAAAAACTCTGTTAAATATCAATGTTCCCTTCCAAGAAGGGAAAACAAATTCCAATTTTGTTTTAAACAAAAAGTATGTAGTCTTAGAGGGACTTTACATAAATGGCCATATGTGTAACCTGTACAAAATTAAGCTGTTTTAAATTTACAGACTACAAGCAACTGAACCCAAATGTCTAAATGTACATTCTTTTCTGTACTACATTTCAGCTAATATTGCAGAACTAATGACAATTTTAAAAGTTGCTATTACCAATTCTGTCTACTGTAGCAAGATACCTTAAGTTACAACAAAATCTTAGGAAATAAGACTGAATAATATCTGTTATAGAAATACCCTACTCTTTACCAACTCCCACCCTCCCTGACCCCTTCAGAATCATAAGCAGCTCTCTTCTGTGACAAATAATGTAAGAATTGTGAAAACCCAGTTTATGTAGCGTATCTCTTGGTCCACTGTCTGGCCATTCTGTCATGTTCTGCTCTGTTGGTCATATACTGAGTGGCAATACTTCCCACCAAGGGGTCGGCTGGAAGAAAAGAATGTAGATTACTTTGGAGAAAGGAAAAGAACATTTTAAACTTTAGCAAATACATTAGTGACAGCTTGGGCAGACATGTACAACCAAGTATGTGTGATCAAACCCATCTTCGAAACACCACTCCACCATGCCGGATATTTTTCCATCAAAAATTTAAAAATTGTAACGTGGGAGGAAGAGGGAATGCTCAGGCTTTAGTGTACTGGTCTGTCTGTATCTTAGTTCATTCCATTTTTCTCCCAATAAACAACACCCGATTGGAGTTTCTTTACTCTTACGTGTTAGGCTGAGTTCAACAGAGACTGGAACGGTCAAGGGTCCAGACTACAATGAACATCCAACTGTGTTCATGTGACCCTTAGCTCAATGTCACCAGTTATGGCATCGTGAATACTGTGAAGTCTTCGGGGCTGTTGGCTGTTGCAATGCAACACTATTTACCTTTACACTGGTTAAAGAGCCAGGTTGCCAGGCAAAACCTGGACCTCCAATTAAGTATAGTATTTCTCTGAATCTTAGGATCTTTAATAACTAAATTTATATTTGGTTTACCTAGAAAATAAAATAAATAATAAATATATGTGTGTATACACACATATATATATTTATATATATATATATATATATATATATATTTTTTTTTTTTTTTGAGACAGGGTCTTGCTTTGCCACCCAGGCTGGAGTTCTGTGCAGCGGCATGCTCATGGCTCACTGCAGCCTTGACCTTCTGGGTTCAAACAATCCTGCCACCTCAGCCACCCTAGTAGCTGGGACTACAGAAAAATATTTTTTAAATGAAATGAAGTCCCAAAAAAGTCACAATTCAATAGTCACTAAGTATTTAACAAATACCATTTTCAAAACTGAGTGCCATCTCAGTGACCAGCTATGGGCACATGCCCACTGAACCCCACAGGCAAGGTGAGGCTTGCCAGGCAGACGACTTGGCATTTAGAAGTGTATGATTTGTTTTATAAGAACTATATGGGAAATTAAGCAACAGGAAAAAAAAAATAGAGGGAAGAATAACTGAAACTGTAAAAGCCCAAGGCAAACTTAGTCTTCAGTTTAAAATACCTTGTTGCTAGAATATACTGATTAATGAAGTTGTATGTCTCAACTAGTAGACTGAACTTCTCGATTAAAACTTTCTTTGAAAAGCAGATTAGTTTTTATATTCATAAAGTTTTGCAGAAAAATTAGTTTTGTCCTGTGAAAGCTTTTGGAAACAAGTACTTTTCAGGTGAGGAAGAATAAAACAAGGTAAAGAATTATTAACCTTACCAGGATTACAGTCTGTAAGAAGTGAGCAGATAGAAAGGAGGACTTTAGAAATGGTTAGTGCTGGACTCCAATTATCTTTCAATATGTCCAAGCAAATAACACCTTGACTGTTAATATTACAATGATAGATTCTTGTCCGAAATGTAACCTAAGGAAAACAAGGAAGTGTCAAACAATAGTTAAACAGCAAACAAACTTTTTACTAAATACTCAACTGAATGACCCTAATTAGAAAGAAAGAAAAAAAAAAAAAACCTCCCAGATAGGTAGTTTTTAAAAAGGTGAATAAAAGCAGTTTTAATTAAAGCTGTCAAGGAGATAGACTTGTTTAATAAATTTGATTAGAAAGTGTTCACTGACCATCTCAGGGACTGTGTCAATTTCATTTAAAATGTTACGTCCCCTGATGGTAAGTTCAGTACTTCCTAATTTTATCTTTAGCAATTTTAAATCTTTTAAATATTAACATTTCCAAGTCTGAATAGCTAATTGTTTGCTGACCTCTTGTGCTAGCTGGTAGTACTACACTGCCTCAAAGTAAGCTTTAAAATACTTAAAAGCTTTAAAATATTTAAAATCATAAATCTCTTAAAAACTGAAGTGCAACATAATAGGTACCTAAAGATAATTAAACAACATACTTAGCAAACAATGACTACACCCAAAAAGCTGAACAAAATTTGAAGAGAAGTCTACTTCAGCTTTTTTCTGACCTTTACATCAGGTCCCACAGACATCCTGTCTACCTAAATCACAGAATTTACTATCTGTGTAATCGAGTGTCCATGGATGCAGAGCCAGTAATGGGCAAGGACCACAGCAGAACACAAGCCACATGAGCAGGTGTTATTTGGGTCTCTTAATTTTTATTTGTGAAATATACCAAAACACAAAGTAAAAATTACCTGTAATTTTACCAGTTTTTTTAAAAAGTGACGTTCAATTACTTCTTGTTGCTGCAACTGTACTTTTATCTGGCAGTCTACCTGATCCCCAAAGACTGCATTTTATTTCTGACTGAATGAGAATCACAGATTGAGTACAAGAGATGGGTGACTTGGGCAATCCCCACCTCTCCTAGAAAGAAAACTGAGGCCTGGAGGTAAGGAATTGAGCAAGACCAAAACATGACAGGGAGCAGAACAGAATCCAAAACTTTGGTAAGAGATTCTGATTCTCTAGTTGTTTGACCCCTTGACCTGTCCTGCCTCCTTTTTTTGGGGTCTCGCTTTGTTGCCCAGACTGGACTCAAACTCTTGAGCTCAAACAGTCCTCCCAAGTAGCCGGACTACAGGTGCACACCACTGCACCTGGCTTGACACCATTTTTAACTGTTTAAAACCCTTCTCTATGGGCTGGAAAACGGGGGATTAATTCTAGGTTGATGACAATATTACTATAAATAGCGCAATTTGAAGCACCATCAAAACAAAGCACTTACACCTAGAATGGTCTCTGCCAGATAAGGCAAAATCAGCCTAAAGAAGTGTTTTGTGTATGTTAAAATACTCAGATCTATTAGGACATAAGATAAATCTAGGTTTTGTGATTAAAAATTAAATTTAGAAAAACCTCAACAGTTGCTCTCTTGTGGGAATTAGTAAACTTGAGCATACAGGGAGATTTCTTACCTTTGGAGGCTTGAAGGGATATTCTGGTGTAAAAGTGATATCGAGAAAGAATACACCACCCTCATACACGGATCCTGGAGGCCCTAGAATGGTTGATCTCCATTCATAGATGTTATCACCTTTGGGACCAGCACTGTGAATAATACATCAACAAATAAGCAGATGGTGGCACTATCCCAATTTTTACAGTGTACTAAAAAAGATGGAAAGATTACCTCTCTCCTCTCTTGTTTACTGTGTGGATTCTCTTTACAAAACAAGTACAGAAATGGATGCAGAACTGCCACAAACCCATAGCCATTGGTCAAGTAAGTAAAGTGGATGATAAAAGAATGTTAAAACCATTCTAAGCCTACCTAGCTACGAAGAAGCAGGAAACTTGCCTCAATTCTCAAACCTCTCCTTGACACGTAGGAAAGTGTAAACAATACTTAAATGAGAAACACATCTCAGCACCTAGAAGCTAAATTAGTGACAAATGACAGCAGTTTCTGCTCAGAGCTACATCATTTATGACCATCTTAAGCACAGAAGTTTCATTTTCTGACCCACTAACTGGTTCTTCCTTGCTCTTCTATCTCTATAATCTCACCTTAAAAAGAATCTAATAGATGGCCATACTTTTTACATTATAAACCATGTTAGGTGGGAGAGGGAGGAGAATGGTAAGTATCCAGTTACAGGTTATTCAATTTTCATTTCAATATGTATTCTATAATTGGGTTCTCTAAATTTAATACTTAAAGACATTCCTCCAACCCCGTTAGCTGTTACTATAAGTATCACTGTTACATGGGTACACCATAATTTGGCCACCATTCTAAAGCATTGTGTTGGCTTCTGGAGTGCCACTGCACCCAGCAAAACTACTCTTTTAACTAAATATACGATGTGAATTGGATTTATTCACTCATTTACTGAATGCCCATGTACTAGGCAGAGGGTTAAATGTCAGGAGTTTTCATACTGAACAAGACAAACTCCTTCAAGATGCCCTCTGCTAACTGGTTACAAAGTCTGATGCCTCCATTTAAGAGAAAGAAGAGATGAAGAGGGAGGGAATAAAAAGCCTACCCATGGGCCTGTACTTGCCCCAAACCCATCACGTTTTTCTCTTGGTCTGAAATTTGGTGTGAGAGATGCAACAGGTTAGGGGAATGAGCTATTACAAAGGAAAAGCAGAGGAGAATACAAGCTGAGGAAGAACACATGACATGGCAAAAAAGGTGGGAGAAAGTATGGGCAACCGAATAGCGGGCAATGGGAAGAACAGGGCCCGGACTGGCCAAGAGGCAGAAAGAGCTCGGACACTGTCTACCTCACAGGAATGTTTTCAGAATTAAGTGAGAGAAAGAAGGGAACTATAGAGCAACACACACCCACGAGTATTCTCTCATTAAACAGCAGTGAGATCACCATTATTAATCCTTTAATATCTCTTTGTGATGGGTATTACCAAAAACTATTAAAAACTTGCTTTACTTTTTATTTTTGAAATGGTCTTGATCCACTACCCAGGCTGGAATGCAGTGAGTGGCACGATCTCGGGTCACTGTAGCCTTGACTTCTAGGCTCCAGTGATCCTCCCACCTTAGCCACCTGAGTAGCTGGGACTACAGGCATACAGCACCACACCTGGCTAATGTTTTCTGTTTCATTTGTATAGACTGAGGTCTCACTATGTTGCCCAGGCTGGTCTTGAACTCCTAGGCTCAAGCAATCCGCCTACCTCAGCCTCCCAGAGTGCTGGGATTATAAGTGTAAGCCACCAAAAAATTTGTTTTAGATTAGATACAGAGAGAGATTTTCTTTCTTTTTTTTTTTTTTAAGGCGGAGTTTTGCTCTTGTTGCCCAGGCTAGAGTGCAGTGGCACGATCTCGGCTCACTGCAACCTCCGCCTCCCGGGTTCAAGAGAGTCTCCTGCCTCAGCCTCCTGAGTAACTGGGATTACAGGCATGCGCCATTATGCCTGGCTAATTTTGTGTTTTGGTAGACACAGGGTTTCACCATGTTTGTCAGGCTGGTCTTGAACTCCCTATCTCAGGTGATCCACCGGCCTCGGCCTCCCAAAGTACTGGGATTACAGGCATGAGCCACCGCACCCGGCCAGAGATTTTTTAACATTGTCAATACACCATGAAGTCATACTCTGTGTTTAAAAAAGATGACTTCATACTTTTACATGATATCTGATGGCAATTTTCCCAAGGTGGAATGTAGGGAGAGCTCATAATCAGCGCTCTCCCTCTAGAAACAGGCAGTAACTTCTCCAGTGAAATGATACTACTGTTACTGCTTCATTTCCTGAGGTTAGAACCGGTTCTTGGTCATCATACGTTTGCCTACCTGCCTACATGTTTGCATCCCCTCAAAACGTTTATGTTGAAATCCTAACCCTCAATGTGATGGTATTAGGAGGTGGAGTCTTAGAAGGTATTGGGTTAGGGGGTAGAAATCCTCATGAAAAGGATTAGTGTCCTTAAAGAGAACCTCAAAAGCTCTTTTCTCTACCATATGAGGATACAGCAAGAAGACAGTTGTCTGGAAACCAAGAAATGCATCCTCACCAGACCTGAAGCTGCCAGTACCTTGATCTCATATTTCTAGCCTCCAGAACTGTGAGACATAAACTTCTGTTGTTTATAAGCCATCCAATTTATGGTACTTTGTTATAGCAAACTGAAGGAAGAAAGTCTAGAGACGCTGGCTGATACAGCTATGACACCTGGAGTGCAGTTAATGAAAAGTGGACTATGTATGGAAATAACACTAATATAGGGGTTGCAAATAAAGAGGAATGCTTTTTTATCTAGTTTATGGTAAACACTTAAAGGCAAAAGGCTACTCTAAAATCTTTTTACAGATGAGGAACCAAGGCCAAGAGTTCACTCAGAGAAGCCAGGCTCTCTAAAATCCAGTACTGACAATATTCCAAGCTGCCTCCTAAAAAGACACTAGAGCTCAGGAGTCACACCGTTCATGTTCAAGTTGGTAGTGCTAAGAAACCAACCTAGAAAAAACGAGGGCAGTCTAACCCTAGAGGTGACATGCTGGCATAGGCCCAATGCTGCTGGTCCTTCAGTGCACAAAAAAGATAAAGGTTTACCAGTATGTCACTACATGCAGACATATGGGTTGTACAGAAACTTGGTGGTTCCCAAATTTCACTGTGCATCAAAATAACCGATGGAACTTTCAACGTTTCTAGACCCCACCCCAGGCCCAGTGAGTCTAGAATATCTAGAGGGGGACCGAAGAATCTATATATTTCAGTGCCCCACCCACAACCACGGCCTCGAAGCAGGGAGTCTGCATTTGGGAGCCGCTGCTACAGGTTACGAGTGGACAACCAGTCAGGAGCATAAGCTGTAACATTTCAGTCTGTCACCTGTGACGGCTTATCACCTGTGATATGACCAGAAATCCAATTAAGATTGTTATCTCTCTCTAAATCTGCTTGCAGTTTAGGTGTTAATTTTTTTTTGAAAGTTCAGAAAAAAGTAGAGAAAAGTTAAGGAATCAAGTACACAATTACATAACGACAAAAAACGTATTACACTTGTGTTAAACTTCAAAACTGGAGAATAAAGGTGCAATATGAAAAATAATTAAATGCTAAGTGAAATAATATCAAATGTAGTTGACCCTGAAGAAAACTCAATAGTGAGGGATCCCTAACCTGGGAGCCCTCAGGAATTACTGTGAATGGTCTGAGAATCCACTGGAAAAGACCAAGCATTGTTACTGAATATCAAACTTTTTTTTTTTGAGATGGAGTCTTGCTGTGTCACCCAGGTTGGAGTATAGTGGTGTGATCTTGGCTCACTGCAACCTCCGCCTCGCGGGTTCAAGTGATTCTCCTGCCTCAGTCTCCCAAGCGGCTGGGACTACAGGCGTGTGCCACCATGCCCAGTTAATTTCTGTAATTTTAGTAGAGCTGGAGTTTCACCATATTGGCTAGACTGGTCTCAAACTCCTGACCTTGTGATCCCACTCGCCTCAGCCTCCCACAAGTGCTGGGATTACAGGTGTGAGCCACCATGCTTGGCCCTGAATATCAAGCTTTAGATAGTCACTTAAAGCTGCTATTGGATGAATTCAGGTAGCTTTTTGTCATGTGTACTTTCTTTTATCAGAGAATAAAACAGAAAAATTCTGATATGAGGGCCTACAATTTTATTTTTTTACCAAGTTCTCATTGGGAAAGTTAGGATCTGCTGGCCTACAAAGTGGGCAGGCAGTCCCATCCCCAGGGGTGGAGGACAATGTTAACAACTCTCAGAAGGCCAGTGTCAGGAGAACAGGGAATAAGAGAAGCTTTACTTGAGGCTGTTCAAGCATCCCACCTATTTCTTGATAAAATGACTGAGCAGGTTTGCCCTCAAGTCACCTAAGTACACCCTTTACTAATCTCCTGTCTCCTCCAGAAGATGCTTTTGGTTCCACAACAAGAAATACAAGTTTAATTTTAAACACTGGTTCAAGTGTACCTTAGAATGGTATGTAATTTAAATTATTAATCCAAATGGTTAGAGACTAGGGAAAATCCTGAATTGGGAAAAGAGGGGTTGAAATTAAGGTATTAAAGAAAGATAGGAGCAGAAAAGTACATTTCCTAATTTTGCATGAAGTCTACCCGTCTGTCTTCACCTGGGCACTTATTTTAATTGAGATTCTCGAAACTGGGTCATCTCAGTTTTGTGTAATAAGATTTTTTAAAACCAGCCAACCAAACTATCACTGGGGTTATAGAAATAACTATAAGACTTTGCCTCCTTTAAAAAACCCACTTATCCCTGTTTGAAGACATTGAAATTTAACTGTGATCAGAACTTTTGCATGAGAGGATGTAACTGAGAAAGTGAAGAGACTATGCCTATACTTTTCACATGTTCCTACACAGAGGTTTAAGGTTTATTTGTAACTAAAAACACTTTTCAAAATGTAAGTAGAATACATACAAGGCAAAAAGAAAAAAGATAACATAGTTTTTTCTTCTAACCAAAATAAATATTACTCTGATACAGATTTTAAGAAAAATGAGTCATTTCTACTTTAACACCATATTTTCTTCTTTCTATAAAGGCTTCTGACTTCATACAGGTATGTAAACATTAGGAGCAGGGATGGCCATGAGCCACAACACTTCTGTCATACAGGAAGCTGTGTCTGTTAACTGATAGGAAACTCTCCATTGAATAAACACAATTAACAAGGACTCACTTCTGACAGCTTTTCCTACAATCCTGGAGACATTTTCTCTCTAATGACCACTGGACAGCGTGGCTACATAGCTTATGCCTCAATATTATATTGATAAGTATACAAAGTAAAAACTATCAACTGGTAGTAACTTTTGCTTTACACATATACAGTCTTAAACAGTATTTGCACAGTATAAAATGTACTACAAATCACTGGAGGTATTAAACCAACTGTCAAAGCCTGTCATTAGCACAGTCTTACTAGAATCTGTTGTGTTCCCTGGATTGACTTAAAATCTTCCAGGATAACTCCACGAAGTAACATTTATGTTTCCTTTTTGTTTTAAAATTATGTTTTTGTGAGTCTTTCCCCATTCCCATTCTCAGCACAGACTTACTACAGACTACTCTGCTGCTCTTCCATTTCAATGGTCAGAAACCAAATCTGCATTTCAATTGTCAAATGACATTACTGATTTCTTTTAAAGAACATCCTGAAGCAAAGTGAAATGTAGAATATTTTTTGAGTCACAGTCTCACTGTGTCACCCAGGCTGGAGCACTGTGTGTGATCTCAGCTCACAGTGGCCTTGACTTCCCGGGCTCAAGTGATCCTCCCACCTCAGCCTGCCTAGTAGCTGGGACTAAAGGCACATGCCACCATGCCCAGCTAATTTTTAAAAATTTTTATTTATTATTATTTTTAAGATGGAGTTTCACTCGTGTCACCCAGGCTGGAGTGCAGTGGTGCCATCTTGGCTCACTGCAACCTCTGCCTCCCAGGTTCAAGCAATTCTCCTGCCTCAGCCTCCTGAGTAGCTGGGATTACAAGCATCCGCCACCACACCCGGCTAATTTTTGTATTTTTAGTAGAGATGGGGTTTCACCACGTTGGCCAGGCTGGTTTCGAAATCCTGACCTCAGGTGATCTGCCCGCCTCAGTGTCCCAAAGTGCTGGGATTACAGGTGTGAGCCACCGCACCCAGCCTAATGTTTAAATTTTTTGTAGAGACAGGCTCTCACCAGGTTGCACAGTCTGTTCTCAAATTCTTGGGCTCCAGTGATCCTCCCACCTGGGCCTCCCAAAGTGCTGAGATTCACAGGCATGAGCCACAGTGCCTGGCCAGAATCAATTTTTTAAAGGTATCTTTCTATCAAATGAATTTTTACATTTTTTATTGGGAGAGAGGACCCTTGCCTACAAACACATAAACCATAATTCGGCATAATTTCAGAAGACTTAGTTATCTGCAATCATACCCTAGAAAAAAGTGAGAGGATGAGAGGCTGGGAAGATAGGAAGATAAGCATGCTAGAAACAGAATTGCGGGCTGCTGGGCGAGCACTGTTAGAGCAGCCAGGCACACAGCGCCCACCTGGTGCCCTGTCCTCCGCCACTGCCCAGGCCTCCCTGGTGCCCACAGACAGGTATCAGCGCACCTCCCCAGATGCTAGGAGAGACTCTGAGTGAAGAGAAGGGAAGGATGATTAGTCTTACAGCTGGATCACCTATGAAGAGGAGTTCTAAAGCAAGAAGAAAGCATTTCAATTTGGGACACTTACTTGCAGTGGGAAATTGGGAAAAGGACTATCAGACCAGACTTCTATCCTGTCCAGTCGGCCTTCATTTCAGTCCTTCCACACTGTTATTCTGGGTTTGTACTGTGCTAGAAAGACAACTGTGTTATACAGGCGGCAGCTGATGAATTTGTAAATACTGTACCTACCAAAAGATTTCACACTGAGAAAATTAAGGTAACCTTGGGAAATTCTAAAACAGTCCCTTTTCACTTCTGGGATGTAGGTGTTCAGGAGAAACTAAGGCCACTGTGGGAGTTATATGCCAGATGCACAGATGGCACTGTATTTGTTGTGGACTCTGCAGATGTGGAAGGATGGAAGAAACTAAAACTTCATAAAATCACTAAGATGTAGAAAATCAAGCAGTCCCTGTACTTACAGTTGCTAACACCAAGACTTCAAGAACTCATTCTCTCAGGAATTGATTCATTGTTGGCAAGGAGTGCACTGAGCTCATCAAGTCCTTGGCATTTGCAGCCTACCTGTGCAATCATAGGAGATGGACTAAAGCAGCAGTCCACAATGTTTTTGGCACCAGGGGCTGCTTTTGTGGAAGACAATTTTTCCACAGATGGGGGGTGGGGGCTGGGACAGTTTGGGATGATTCAAGTGCATTGCATTTATTGTGCACTCTATTTCTGGTGCTATTACATTGTGATATAGAATGAAATAATTATACAACTCACCACATAATGCAGAATCAGTGGAGAGCCCCTGAGCTTGTTTTCCTGCAACTAGACAGTCCCATGTGGGGGTGATGGGAGACAGTGACAGATCATCAGGCATTAGATTCTCATAAGGAGCACGCAGCCTAGATCCCTCACATGAGCAGTTCACAATAGGGTTTCCGCTCCTATGAGAATCTAATGCCGCAGCTGATCCCATCTGACAGGAGGTGGAGCTCAGGCTGTAATGTAAGCAATGGGCAGTGGCTGTAAATACAGACGGAGCTTTGATCAGCTGGCTGGCCTGCCCACCCACTGCTCATCTGTTATGCGCATGGTTCCTAATGGGCCAGGGACCAGTACCGTGTCTGTGGCCCAGGCGCTGGGGAATCCTGGACTAAAGGAAGGACTTGAGACAACTACATGATAATAATTAAAAGAAGAAAAATGTTGTGGCAACAGTAAAGAAATGGTGACTATCGCTACCTTTTCATCTGTGGGGGGTAGGTTTTCTCTGGTCTGATTTTGACAAATGCAGAGTGTCTACAGCCTGGTTTGCCTGTCTGCCCTCCTGGGTGCTACTGAAGCCTTGTTTTGTTGAATAATCAGATGCCCAACTCTGTTGCCTTGTGGAAGACGAGTAAATGCAGTGCTTCTTAAAGTGGTCTCTTCTCCCTATCCCACAAATCCTTTGGTACTAGCATTTGGGGAAGCCAAGCAAGGATAGGAAATTGACCAGAACACAGTTGTGACATTTGACCTGAAGTTAGTGAGATAAAACTTTAAAGAGTAGGGGGGGAAAAAGAGACATGTGGACAGCAGCAGGAAGTAAGAATGAAGAAAGGGGCAGGGGCAGGGTAGCAACAGTGCCAGCATATTTCAAAAAAGGGCAGAGGCTTGGGATCAACTGAATTAGAAACTCAGTTCTACCTATTTAAAAATCTCAAGTAATTCCTGATATTATCTCATAGTACAATGACTAGTGTTTCGTAAAAATAAAGAACTGGCACTTGGAGTAAGCTTTATCATCCTCCTCAGAAAGCCAGACGTGGCACAGACTGCTTATTAGCTACTGCACGCCTATTCTCCTTTTGTCTGTGGAAGCTTCATGATAAGCTTCTATGTCACTTATATAAAGTACATCATTCATATCACAAACCCCTCCAAACACCCATATTTCAACAGTAGCCTTAGAGCAGTGGTTCTCGACTGGAAGTAATTTTGCCTCCTACCCTACCCCCTGACATTTGGCAATGCTTGCAGTCATTCTGAATGTCACAAATGGGAGGGAGGGTGCTAATGGCATCTGGTGGGTAGAGACTAGGGATGCTGCTAAACATCCTACAATGCACCAGACAGCCCCCACAAAGAATGATCTCAGCCTAAAATGTCAATAGTGCCAAGGTCGAGAAACCCTTAGAGAAAATTTGCTCAAGGTTAAGCTAGTAAAGGAGAGATCAATCTGAATCCCAGTTGTTAGACTCCAATGCCCAGTCTTACTTTATTTTTTCTGTGCCTGGTACGCCAAAAAGAGATCAATATACATGGTTGTTGTTATTATTACTAAAAGTTAGATTTGCATATACCCTGAATGTTCTATAGACTGATACTCAGAGTGCTGCCTCTGGACAAGCAACATTGGCATCCATGCCCTGGGAGTTTGTTAGAAATGCAGACATCAGACTCTACCTCAGACCCGATCGATGTGCATGTGAACACATGATTCTTATGCACATTAAAGTTTGAGAAGCCAGATATAGAGGATTATTAAGAGCAACGAATACCAACTGTTTCTTTTTTTTTTTTCAGCTGTTGCCCAAGCTGGAGTGCAGTGGCTCAATGACAGCTGGCTCAAGTGATCCTTCCATCTCAGCCTCCTGAGTTGCTGGGACTACAGGCGTGCATCACCACACCTGGCTAATTTTTAAATTTTTTGTAGAGACAGGGTCTTGCTACGTTACCCAGACTGGTCTTGCACTCCTGGGCTCAAGCAATGCTTCTGCTTGGCCTCTGAAAGCACTGACATTACAGTAGTGAGCCACAGTTCTGATTTTCTAGATTTAAATGACCATTGATATTATTTAGCTCCCTCCTCCCTTGTCTACAACTCTTTGCAGTAACAAATAAGCATCAACCCTGGTAATGCCTAGCTCTATTAAGACAAAAAACAAAAAAAACCAAAAACCCAAAGCTGAATTTACAAAATGCTTATATGAAAAAACATCCAATTACATCTATATTCCCTATGACAAACACACTACTAAAAATCCATTCCCGATTTACTCTTCTATTGCTAAGAAATTCATACAGAAGAAGAAAAGCTATGAAGGTAGCAATCTACCAGAGATACCGGGTGAAAGCTGCCTTCTCCATGAGATCTACTTGGTACAATCTTACCCTCAGCATCCCTTCATAAAACTAACCATTTGTAACCTAGAAGTGAGTGGCAGAAGGAACTTGAAAAATGAGAAAACCTTACACTAAGGGTAACAGGGTAGTGACACGATTTTGTAAGTGCTATTAAAAAGCAGGACAACCACTGCCATAGTCCCAACAACGAAGTTAGAAGGCCTCCTCACATAAGGTGAGGGGAAGAGGAAAGGAAGAGGCTCTGGTACTGTGAGGAGTGTACCATTCAGGTAACTAGCCCTTGGAAAGAACTTGCAGACCTAGAGGCAACCTAAAGGGCTCCCCAGAAAAAAACTAGTACCCACACACAAGAATACACAAATTTGGCTGGGCACAGTGGCTCACGCCTGTAATCCCAGCACTTTGGGAGGCCAAGGCGGGCAGATCACGAGGTCAAGAGATCGAGACCATCCTGGCCAACATAGTGAAACCCTATCTCTACTAAAAATACAAAAATTAGCTGGGTGTGGTGGTGAGCGCCTGTAATCCCAGCTACTCGGAAGGCTGAAGCAGGAGAATCGCTTGAACCCAGGAGGCGGAGGTTGCAGTGAGATGAGATCATACCACTGCACTCCGGCCTGGGTGACAGAGTGAGACTCCATCTCAAAAAAAAAAAAAAAGAATTCACATTAGTGGTATCCACTGTATCTAGGAAGTTATACTGGGGCACGGTGGGGCTAAATAGGGGGTGTATCTTCCTAACTATGAGAAGGAGACTATCCCAGGCACTTAAGATCTGAAACAGTGTGGCCATTTAATGGCCTAGTTCTAACAAAGCCCTCCAAAAATCTTATGACACCAACACTGAGGAAATGGTGCCTACTGTCTTCCTCCAGCATAAAGTAGGTAAACTTTCAAAAGAAGTTTTGACGTAACTTTTTGTGGCGCACAAGGATGATTTGTGGCCTATGGAGGCTATAGAGTTCATTTTTAAAATCTGTTCCAAACCAGGAAGAGAACAGATTTGTCTGGGTATTTACACAGAATGCTACAGTCATTTGGATACAATCTTTTGTACATCAGAATTTAAGTCTCTAGAGAGTAGTAATTTCCCACACACTACAGGGCTTGGCACACTGACAGTTACCAATATTTAATTAGATGATCAAGTATGTACTACTGTTTGGGATTACACAACAGTGTTTCCAAATGAGGTAAAATAAGTAAAACATCACAAAAGCTCAATCTTGCCCAGTCAGTCATTCAGTCATAGGTTTTACTGTATATGCTGCTGCTCTAGTGACAGTCTAGCACATCTGGAAATTTACATTCCCATATTGAAAAAAAATTAGATGCACATAGAGTAAGGACACTAGTTTTAAAAGAAAACTACTTCCAAGTAACCTGTAAGTAAAGGGTTAAGATACTCCGGTAGGGATGACAAAAGAAGAGCAGACCTAAAAAAATGTGGACATTAGGGGGTCAGTCTTAACTAGGGATGGCTGGATGAGGAGTTATTAGTACAGTGAGCTAAGGAACTGCACTTTCCCTTCTGGCCTGTCAGGATAGTAGTGGGGGTAGGTAGCAAGCAAGTAAAATGACAAAACTAGTTCAATGCCAAGCACCTGAAAGAAGCAGGGGCTGGGGGTACAGCAGTGACTATAATTAAAGTAAGATCAGTATCCCTTGTGTCATGAAAGACATTTTCCTCTGTAAGATTAAACATGTAGGTAAGTCAGGATAAAGGTGGATCCGACAATAGGTCTTTTCCGCAGGAATTACACAAACCTGACTTGGAACAATTCTCATCTGCCCTTTCCCCCAAGAAGTTAGAAAAAACGAGTCAGGACAGAATCCAGTGCGGTGTGGTGATTACTCCTCTACTCCCACTAAAGAATCCAGAGCTTGGTATCTGGTATCTGCCTGATGGTCGAGTCCAGATTCTTCAGTTGCAATGCTTATGCTACCATATATAAAACTGCTATTTAAATGAGTCAATACCATCGGGCTGTTAGTCCTGGTTCTTTGGTTCACAGGGCACGACCGACACTTCTATTGGGATGATTAACTATGTTGTGGGTAAGTGAGAGTCAGCTGGGGGAAAAGCAGAGCATCTTGTTCAGACTTTTTGAGGGGAGAACGTATTGTTAACTAAACCTCTACCCTCCACACATTTAGTGCTGATCCCCAAAAGCAACAGTGTCACAAAGCAAGTTTTTTTCTTAAAAGGATACCAAGATTCTCTTAAAGGAGCTTATCAGGTTTTACTCAATTCTAAGAAAAGATTCTGGCACACATCTTGGATAATGAAATTAATTTTAGCTAAAGGTTTCCCATTCCACTCACACTCAGCTCCTCTGCAGCTTCCACACTGCAACTGCTGCCAATATCAAACTCCAGGTAGGGCAGTCAGGGGGCTGCCAGGTCAGTGGGAAGCACGGGAAGTGACACAGGTATCACGTTCAAGAAACAGACTTCAATAACTTGCTACAAACCAGAGTTGTGTGAACTGTCTTGCACAGTGATTTTCTGGTCACTGTGTGATGTGAATCTATGATTATTTTATTGTTTGGCAAAGTCTTTATCTGGTAATAATCATTTTCAGTTTTTTATTGCCCACTTTTGCTTTCAAAAGTGTTCTAACTTGCATATTATATGGTTACCCTATTTAGGAAGGAATCAGAACACCTCCCTGCACTGGTCAATCAGCCTGAAACTCTCCTGCCTCTTTTTTTTTTGAGACAGAGTCTCACTCTGTTGCCCAGGCTGGAGTGCAGTGGCGCCATGTCAGCTCACTGCAACCTCCGCCTCCCAGGTTCAAGCGATTCTCCTGCCTCAGCCTCCCGAGAAGCTGGGATTACAGGCGCACGCCACCATGCCTGGCTAATTTTTGTATTTTTAGTAGAGACGGGGTGTCACCATGTTGGTCAGGCTGGTCTTGAACTCCTGACCTCATGATCTGCCCACCTCAGCCCTCCCCAAAGTGTTGGGATTACAGGCGTGAGCCACCGCACGACTGCCTAATTCTGACAATTTTGCTGCTGCTTCAGCCTCCACCTGCACCCTCCCAGGACTATGGGTTTCTCATCCTAGGTCCAGCTCCCTGTACCCTCCCTCAGTACAGAGCTCATGTGAATTTGGAGGATAAAAATGCCTTCAGCTGAAGGTAGCATTTACACCATCAGGGAAAAATTAGGCAGTTCTCCCAAGACCCTTTCAAGGAAGCCCCATGAAGTCAAAACTATTTTCATAAATCTAAAACATGATTTACCGTTTGTACTCCCATTTTCTCACATTTGTACTGAAATTTTCCTGAATCTACACCAGGTGTGAGAGGGCCACAGACTGAATGCAGAAGCAGATATGAAAATCTACCTGTCTGCTAATAAGTCAGACATTAAAGTTATTTGCAAATATGTGAACTAGTACCACTCTTCTAGTTAATTTTTGTTTGTTTGTTTTTTGAGATAGAGTCTCGCTCTGTTGCCCAGGCTGGAGTGCAGTGGTGTGATCTCGGCTCACTGCAACCTCCGCTTCCCAGGTTCAAACGATTCTCCTGCCTCAGCCTCCTGAGTAGCTGGGACTATAGGCATGCGCCACCACACCTGGCTAAGTTTTGCATTTTTAGTAGAGACAGGGTGTCACCGTGTTAGCCAGGATGGTCTCGATCTCCTTACCTCGTGATCGCCTGCCTTGGCCTCTCAAAGTGGTGGGATTACAGGCATGAGCCACGCGCCCAGACTAGGCTGTTTAGCTTTGAAAAACAGTTTTCATTTAAAATGTTATTTATATTAATATTTTTTCTTATTTTAAAATCAATCATAGATGTTTTAACTAATTCTGTTTTCATTTTGAATATGGTAAAAATCCTTAACTGTTAACCATATAATCAAAAGCTGCTGGGGTCTGAAATAAATTTTAAGGGTGTAATGGGGTCCTGAAACCAAAGAGTTTGAGAACCACTGGGCAGATTATTTTTAAATTATTTTGGTGCAACTGGCTAACCATTAAAATAAGTGCTTGATTCTTACTCCCAGACATTAAAAAACAAAAGTTAAACTAATAATTTTAAATAGGAACTCAGAATTTTAAATAGTGAACAGTTTTATAGTTTTGGAAATGAGAGAAGCCACTCGAACTCCTGAGCTCACTGACAAAAACTACAGCAGAAGCTGTCAGTGCCTCACCACCACATCCCTTAGGATTCTGGTATGCTATGGTCAAGTTCTAGCTACCCCTACCTATCTGCGCCGCTGTGCTTAAAGCTGCTCTGCCCGTAGCAGTAGGCAGGAGGACAGGTAAATGAACTCCCTGTGCAGTTTTACAACACTGTCCACAGATTGTTTGAAACTGCTCAAAGAGGTAGAGTCTAATTCCCCTCCCTCTGAATATGGGCTGGTGATATTTAGGTCTAAAGTGATGTAAGTGTGACTTCACAACTGGCTCCTTTTTATAAAAAAAGAGCTATGGTCCCTTCTGCGCCCCAACTCATCCTGCGGCTGTCTGTCTCTCCCTTTCTATGTGCCTTGGAAACTCTAAACATCACATAAGAAGCCTAGCACTGCAGAGACCATGTGGAGAGACCACATCAAGAATGAGAATTAGCCAAGAAACCCGAGGTGTTCCAGCCCTCAGCTATGTAAGCCTTTCCAGCCCAGGTGGAAGACTAGACATGTGAGTGAGAAAGCCTTCAGATGACTCCAGTCCTAGCCCCTGTAACTGCATTAGAAAGCTTCAGTAGGAACCAGCCCCAAACTCTGTATCTATGAAAGATTATAATAATAATAAACGGTGGTTGTTGTTTAGATTATTTCATTATGTAGCAATAAATAACTGGAACACTCCCCCCAAGAGCAGACTTCAACGAATAACTGATAATTTGGGTGGGATCATTCTCAGGCAAGTGTTCTGCCCAATTTCCCAGTTTCCGCATAGGCAATTTCCCTTGTGGGGGCTGGCTTAATAAGACATCTTTTTTTTGTTTTGTTTTGTTTTGTTTTGAGACAGAGTCTCACTATATTGCCTGGGCAGGTCTCGAACTCCTGAGCTCAAGCGATCCCTGCCTGCCTCAGCCTCCCAAAGTACTGGGATTATAGGCATGAGCCACTGAGCCCAGATGAGACATCTTTTATTGACTATCTTTTCTTCCTTAGCTTCCCTTTGTTCTTTGTACCTGAAAATAAACTACTTGTATTTGAACTCTCATCTCAAGAGTCACACAGGGGCCGTGAGGGGGGAGGCAGGAGTGTGGGAATGACCAAAACCGAGACATCACTGAAGTTAAAACACACACACACAAAGGAAAAGACCAACAGATCTGACTACATAAAAATTGAAAATCCTTTCAAAAAAAAAAAGATACCATAAAGTTTATAAAAAGGTGGGGGGGGGCATTTTTAGTTCATGACTAAGGGTTAATATCTTGACTAATTTAAATAATAACAATGGATAAAGTACACAGGCAGTTCTCAAAAGTGGAAAATAAACATACGGCAAATAAACAGATTCACAATCTTACTTAGACGCAAAGAAATACAAGTTAAACACTCTGATACTTTTACCTATTAGAATAGCAAAAATTTCCAGTAAACACTTTGATATAGAAATTCTGCTTCTTGGAACTTACCCTAAGGAAATAACTGGACATGTGCATCTGACTATAGTATAAGGATATTTTGGAGACTCTTACTTATATATGATGAAAAAAATTTGGAATGAGCTAACTTACTGACAGGAGATAGGTTCACTGGAGTACAACCATATGATGGTATACTGTGCAGCTCTTAAATAAGATGAGGTAGACATACTGAACAAGGAAAGAAATCCAGAAGGATTGAAAGAAACAAGTTCCACAACAGTATGCAAAACAAACATTTTTGTAAGATATAAATACACCCAAACTTAATAGTGGTTGCACCTGCAGGATGAGATGCAGGTGATTTTCTCCTTCAAACAGATTCCAATTATTGAGATAAAAAACAAAAACCAAAAAAACCACTGTGTTTACTTCCCAATTTCTATTCTGAAGGACAAAATAAGGCATAAGAGATGGAATCTAATCTGCCTATTAATATAGAAAGTAATAAGAGAGAGTAAAAGTGGCCAGGCGCGGTGACTCACAGCTGTAATCCCAGCACTTTGGTAGACTGAGGCAGGCGGATCACAAGGTCAGGAGATTGAGTCCAGCCTGGCCAATATGGTGAAACCCCGTCTCTAATAAAAATACAAAAATGAGCTGGGTGTGGTAGCAGGCACCTGTAGTCCCAGTTACTCAGGAGGCTGAGGCAGGAGAATAGCTTGAACCCGGGAGGCGGGGGCTGCAGTGAGCGAGATCGTGTCACTGCACTCCAGCCTGAGCGACAGAGGGAGACTCCATCTCAAAAAACTAAATAAATAAAAATAAAAAATAAAAGTAACTATGGTCACCCTAGGGTAAGTAGCGTTTCTGACTAGAAGGCCAATGCTTTACGGACTTGGAGACGTGGGGGGATACTGAGTCTGGGCCATCAATATTCTTACTCCAGCCATTGGAGCCTGTGTTTCATTGAAGCCCAGTTTTCACAGTTATTTTTACAACAAAGTTGCTTAGGAACTGAGGGGAGATCTTTTGACTCATTTCTGCTTCATTCCAAACATGTTTTCAATAGTGACCCACTGATATGCCGCATCTTTGGGTAAAAAATACCTAGAACACTCATTCATAGGAAATATTTATGACTGCTGCCATTCCCATCCATAGCCCAGTGAAAATCATCAGGGACTACAAGGGGTTCGGGTCTCCTGTGGCTCTGTGGTCACACTGAAGGACAGATTGTTGGCCCTATGATAAAAGCTTCCACTGACATTTTATTGGAAAATTTGGAAATACTCAGACTAACTGGACACTATCTCACTGTTGTCCCTTATCTGCTCCCTCCTCTATTCAATTCAGGTGCTCTTTCCTACCCTCTTCCTTCTCCTATGCTCTCAGACATGGGACTGAGATACTGAGTCTCCAAGAGACTACAGTAAAACCTGCACCAGTATAAGTGAAAGGGCTCAAGTTTACTCCACCAGCAGGATGCAAATCGGCTTTCGAAATGAGACAGGGGGACCAGAGAGCCCACACAGGAGAAACTTCTACCAAAAGAGGGTGCTCTTTCTCCCTTCTTTAATGTAGAAATACCAACTGTTAGCTAAGATAACTATTTGTCAATTTATCTGAACAGTCAAAACACATGGAAGACTTGAAATGGGTGAATTTAATTGTAAATTACATCTCAACAAAGTTGATGATAACTTATCCAAATATAAGCAAAATAAAGTTTGAACTCAATTCTCCACAATTTATTACATACAGGTTTTTTCTGACCTCCTATTTGTACATCTAAAATATCACTCCAAGAACCAACACAAATCAAAGACAGAAAAGTACCCTAACACTTGCAGAGAAATATATAATTTTCAAGGTTCTTTCGTAAACTTTGACTTCTTTTGATCTTTGCCCAGAATCTTTGAACAGGAAAGGTAACATTTATCCATTGTAAAGATAAGGAAAATAAAATAAATAAAATATTAAAAAGACAATAAGAAAATAATACAAAATAAATATATTTAAAAAAAAAAAAAAAAGATGAGGAGAAGGATTCAGGATTAAGTGATTTGTCTGTACAAAGTCAGAAAGCCTGGAATTCAGTCCTGGCTAATGGTGATATTTTTTTTTACTACACCCATGAAGCTTAAAATAAAGTTACATGTCTTTGGACTCAACACAAAAGTTGTTTAATCACATTTACTGGTCTGCTTTTCCTACCTTATTATTTCATTTCTCTTTCACATTTGGATGGAAGCTGGGATTAAATAAGAACAAGAAAATCTCGTGATCTGCCAAAAGGTGTTATTAAAATTTCTTAATACCAAAAATTAAATCACTTTATTTGCAGAAATGAATTAGGTGAAAATAAACACATACCACACAGAGTACTTAGTGTGGAGGACAGGGATTTCGATAATAATGTGACAACTCCAAAAATGCAGAGAATCCCCCACCTTAATGAAAACCAAAGACATTTTGGGGAAACAAGCATCAGTTCAATTACAGTCCAAATGTTATGCCCCTAAGCTGCAAAGAGAACAAGAAAGATTCACAATTCTTTCTTTCCCCCTAGAGCTAAAAAAAGCAGGCATAGAACATGAGACCTACTTTCTCCAGCTCAGAAGTTAGGTTGGTCCCAGGCATAGTCCAGGAATTCAGATCCACTTCACTCTATTCCATTCTAGTTCACAGTGGCACTGGGAGGTCCAGCAGTCATTAGAATGACCTGCACTGAAATGTGAGGTCAACCCCTGCCTGAGGATACAATATCACCCACTGCTCCATGCTCTGTGAAGCTGAGGCCTCTGCAACTTCTTTGTTCCCTCCCTCTCCACTGCAGGATCCACAACTCAGAACTACCAGGAAATAACAGGGTCAGGAGGTGAGGAGAGCTATTTACTGCACTTGGGGGAATCACTGGCTTCTTTCTTGGCCCCAGCTGGCCTGGAGAGACAAGAGGAAGGCTGTTTATATTTGCATAGGGCTGAGAGACTGAATGAGTGAGGTTATGCCCTGCATGTCAAATACAGGGCTGGGCTTGCAGGGGAGGGTCTGGTTGCTTTCTCACTGCCAACTCTTTCACCCAAGCGAATCCTTGGTCCTGCTATCTACACACCCCCTTCTCGCTGAGCAGTAGACAATAGCTTTCAAAAAGCTAGATGCTGCAGCCGCAGCTAAAGAGGCCCACAGATGGAGGGCTGATGTGGGACATTTCACAGCGATCTAAATGTAACGAGCCTAGAATGACTGGTAAGCAAATACTGGTGGCCACTAGTCAGGCACGAAACTGGCTTGTAAGTTAACAGATGGCAGAGTCATATGCTACCTTATGTTGGTATCAGTTGCTTTCTAAAATTATTTGAATAGTCATTTAATACCAAGGAGTGCAAAGCATTATCCCCAAACAGAGAAGGGTGCTGACTAACAAACATGTCCCATTCCAGCCAAGTGCAGTGGTTCACACCTGTAATCACAGCACTTTGGAAGTCCAAGGCAGGCAGATTGCTTGAGCCCAGGAGTTAGGGACCAGCATGGGCAACATTGTGAAACCTCATCTCTAAAAAAAATACAAAACACAGCCTGGCATGGTGGCATGCACCTGTCATACCAGTTACTTGGGAGGCTAAGGCGGGAAGATCACCTGAGCCTGGGGAAGTTGAGGCTGCAGTGAGCCAAGACTGCACCACTGCACTCCGGCCTGGGTGAGTGACAAGAGTGAGACCCCATCTCAAAAAAAGGACTAAGTCTTAACTGACTGAAGAGTCTCCTGCTAGCCTTGAAGAAGCAAGCTCCTCTGATATAAAATACCTAAGAAGAGGGCTAGAGAACTATGAGTGGCCTCTAGAAGTTGCCTGGGCCTCAGTCCTACAGCTGCAAGGAACTGAATTTTATCAACAACCGTTTGACCTTGTAAGAGCTACAGATGAGGACACAGGCCAGCTGACTCCTTGACTGCAGCCAAGGGAGACCCTGAGCAGAGGACTCAGCTAAGGTATGCCTGGATTCCTGACCCACAGTAACTGTGAGATACTAAATGTGTGTATTGTTTTGGGCTGCTAAATTTGCAGTCATTTGTTACAAAGAAAGAGAAATCCTGACAGCCTGAAGTTTATTTTCAGAAGAAGTTACAACAGAGGGTCTCTGCACCAGAGGTCATTAACACAGATGAGGGCAGAGGTGCTGTACTGAAAACGAACTTACGCATGCAGGACAGTAAGACCCCAGTTTTCTTTCTTCACTCAGCTCCCAAAACACAGGCCGGCCTTCACCTTCCAGGCAATCTCTTCTGGGGAATATGAGCAACTCAGAGGAAAGACTTTCCTAACTAAGGAACAGATAACTGAGGAACATGGTTCTTATCTAACACAAAAATCAAAAATCAAAACAAACTAGAAGATAGCCAACTATAGAAAACAGAAATTATGGGAGAATTTCAAAGTAAACTTATTAATATCCAGGGAGACCGAATGCATTGCACTTATGAAAAAAGAATAAAGCCAAAACAAAATAACATTCCGAGGAGAAAAAGTAGCTTTTGGAAATTAAAAACAAAAGCAAGCAAACAAAAGATTTCAAAAACTCAATAAAAGATAAAAGTTGAAATCTCCCAAGACAGTAGAAGAAAGACAGGCTGCAAATAGGAGAGAAAAGATACAACAATTTGAGGATCATAGGAAGGTCAAAGATTT
This sequence comes from Papio anubis, assembly GCF_008728515.1. Taxonomy (NCBI): domain Eukaryota; kingdom Metazoa; phylum Chordata; class Mammalia; order Primates; family Cercopithecidae; genus Papio; species Papio anubis. Next base: position 169,977,443 of record NC_044977.1, on the reverse strand, counting down.
GAATAGTGAGAGTGATCCAGAAAAGGTAAACAGAGAGGAGGTCCAAAATATCTTAAAACTCACCAGGCCATGAGTTTCCACATTGAAAAAGCACAGTACATTGGAGGAAAACTGACCTATACAAGATGGCACATCCAGGTTCCAGGGAGAAAAAAAGAAGTAATGTGTAAGAAACCCCAAATCAGCTGGCTTCAGATTTCAAAAGCAATAGTGGGAGTAAGCTGGCACTGAAACAATGTCTTCAAAATGATTTCCAATACAAATTCCACACCAGACAAACTCTCAGTCAAGTGCTAGGGAAGAATAGGGATCTTTTCAGCTACTTGAGGTCTCTAAAAAATTATCTCCCAAGAAACCTTTTTCAGGAAGTTACTGAGGGATGTACTCTGCAAAACAAGGGCATAAACAAGAAAAAGAAAGATAAAGGAAAAAAAACTTCTATGTAGAATAGTAAAGAGAATTCCCCAAAAGACAGTAACAAGAGAATCCGGTATGACAGCTATAAACAGAATTAGCAGGTAGCCTGTTAAAACCAGAACAGGTCAGATGGCTCTGGGGAGAGATTTCTTCAAAAAAGATAAAATTCAGGCTGGGTGCAGGGGTTCACGCCTGCAATCCCAGCACTTTGGGAGGCTAGGTGAGTGGATGACCTGAGGTTGGGAGTTTGAGACCAGCCTAGCCAACATGGAGAAACCCCATCTCTACTAAAAATACAAAATTAGCCAGGCGTGGTGGCGCATGCCTGTAATCTCAGCTACTCGGGAGGCTGAGGCAGGAGAATCGCTTGAACCCAGGAGGTGGAGGTTGCGGTGAGATCGCGCCACTGCACTCCAGCCTGGGCAACAAGAGCGAAACTCCCTCTCAAAAAAAAAAAAAAAAAAAAAAAAGATACAATTTATATAAAACTCAATGCATCTGAATGTCTTTTGAGGACATTCAGATAATTGTGAAGGCATTTGGGGTTGAATTTGTGACAAGTATATATATGAAGTGGGTAGGGAAGGGGGCAGAAGGTTGAGAAAGGGAGAGGAGAAAAGGTGAGAGAATAATTAACTTGGGGAGGGGAGTAGTCAAGCAGGGAAGGAAAAATAACCAGTCTGCTACATGTGAATAATGCTCACATAATATAAACAGTGAACATTTTATCAACATTGATCCAAGCAAACCAGGATAAAGGAAGAGTGTGACTGGGGAGGAAAGAACTAAGTTGTCATCATCCATTGTCATGAATCAATAGTTATTGGTAAAAACTGAAATATAAAGTAATGAGTATATATCTAAAAACAGGATAAAAACAAAGTAATCGGCTCAACGAGGTACAAGTAGTTGCCACTAGAGAGCAAAATGCTGGGAATAGTTTTTTTTTTTAACAAAGAAATATTAAAGTCTTTAAACTATGTTCGTGTATAATTTCAATAAAAATGAAAACTATTGGGAGGCCAAGGTGGGAGGATCGCTTGAGGTCACAAGTTCAAGACCATCCTAGGCAACATAGGGAGATGCTGTCTCTACAAAAAATTAAAAAATTAGCTGAGTGTGATGGTGCATGCCTGTAGCCCCAGCTACTTGGAAGGCTGAGGTGGGAGAAATGCCTGAGCCCAGGAGTTTGAGGCTGCAGTAAGCTGTGATGGCAGCACTGCATGCCAGCCTAGGTGACACAGCAAGACTTTGTCTCAAAAAATAAATGATAAGTAAATAAGAAAGATAAGATGGAAGGAAAGGAAAAAGATAATATCTTACAACCTATAACCATGTGACACAACTCTTTACCAATTCAAGTTCCTCTGCCATGCACAATGGTGGTATATTTTTCCAAATGATCATCTACTTGGTTTCCAGAAATCAAGCATAACATATTAGCTTAATATTATAGGTTCACCACATATAGTTCAGGGATAACTATATGCCAGGGACATATAGTTCACTGCACACTGTACCATATATAGTACAATACAAACTAAAAAATGTTTTTCAAAGGAACAGACAGAACGCAGAAATGTATTCTATGGAAAACTGAGAAGGTTTCATAGTGTGATGGTATCTGAGTTATGCTGACAGAGCTTAACAGGTATTTTTCAGGGGAAAGGGTGACCAAACCGAAGAACTTTTGGTACAGAGATGTGTTTCTCCTGTAGAAATGAAGGTGAAGATGGAACCTGAAAGACTCAAGGAGACCAGATCAGACAGGACCTTACATGCCTACTAAGCGATTCAGATTTTAATAGCTTTGCACTGTCTATAGGAGTGAAATGGGAAAGGTTCCCTTGTCCCCCTCGCAGGGGGTGCGATGGGAGTGTGGCTCACTTCTTCAGTGTCCTGCTGCTCAAACCTCTAGGGGAGCATACAGACAGGCAGGCTGTGAGGCTCCGACCCCACGGCAGTGTCTAGGGGTGAATGTTTACAGCTGAAGCCCAATGGGCATGTGTTACAGGATGTTCTTTTAGTTTAGCCGTCCATCGGCGGCTTCTGTTGACCAGCTCAATTAGACCCTGCCTTATGGCAAGGACAGAGGGCTTTCTGTATCCCGGGGTTCTCGCCTTGGCATACCGGAAGAATAGGATCACACGTGGGCTTGGAGAATGAGTGCAAGGTTTTGTTGAGTGGAAGTAGCTCTCAGCAGATGGGGCAGCCAGAAGGGAAATGGTTTTCCCCTGGAGTCTGGCCGCTTGGTGGCCCAACTCTTCTCCAACTGCCCCAGCCAAACTGTGCGTCATTCTGCCGGTCGCTGGCCTGCTGGCGTCTCCCAGGGTGCTCCCACCCAGTGCATTCCTCTTGACGTCCAGCCACCTGTGTGTTCCTTCGCCGATGTGTTTCTCTTGGCGTCTGTCTGCTAGGGTCTTGGGGTTTTTATAGGCACAGAATGGGGGCACGGCGGGCCAGGGTGGTCTTGGGAAATGCAGCATTTGGGCGTGAAAGGCAGGAGTTCCTGTCTTCACCTAGGTCTGTGGGTACAGGCTCAGGGATGGAGCCCTCGCCAGGGACCCGCCCTTCTCCTCCCAGCACTTCCCTGTCTCCCTTTCGTATCAGGAGTGAGGTAACAGAAAACCAGTCACTGTCTTCAGAAATAGGTAACCCCAAACACTGAAAACATCAAACTATTCAGAAACAGGAAACTACTTAGAGCCTTCAATAAGTGAAGCAGAGAGCCTAATTAAAGAGGCTACAGAGGTCTAACAACCTGGACAAGAGCACTGGCAATGGAAACAAAATTGTCTCTGGGGAAATCATAACTACTTCACAGTAACAATCCTAAAAAGTTATCAATAAACCACAGATCCTCTGAAGGCATCAACACATACACAAATAAGCTGTCTGCACTCTAAGGAGCAGAAGGGAATGTAAACTGTCTCTTTCTGGCCTGTGCAGACTCCCCACGGTATTGTTAAACAGACATTCCAAGCATCATTCCAAGCATGGCTGTGCAGCATTTAGTGAAGTCATCATTTACTAAATAAATAAAATGTGACTTTACATATATCTCTCTATATATCCCTGTCTGTTTATATATTAACATTTCAAAAAACAATCAAATCATGTACCTTCGTTTTAGTTTAAAGAATGTTCACCATTAATTACATGCTTAATGGATTCATTTACTATTATATGCAATAGTTTAAATATAGTGTACATGCTATTTTAGATACTACCTAGTTTTATTTCAAGAAGTTAAAAAATAAGGCTTCACATTCTTTAAACAACACCATTTCAATGTTTATGGCTTATAGCAAATAAAGGGGTAAGTATATGGGAAAGAAACACATTTAAGCAAAATGAACACTTTTAATTCACTTGATAGCTTGCGTGGGTTGTGCTTCTTGTAAGAGCCAGGACCCACAGCTTTAGACACAAGGCACATTCAACACCACATAAGCATGAGGTAAGATGAGTATCAAGATAAACTCACAGGAGAGCCACTTGAATACAGTCCATTTCTGGCTACTAATTGTACCTCTCCCAGAATTTTGTTAACTAAAGTCATGGTTAATGTTTGGCCATTTCAGTGTTTTGTTAATGTGTGCTTCCATTAACAATGAGTCCCACACAAAGCCACAAGGAAGCACACCAGCAAAAACATTGCTGAAAGGTAAAACCAGAGCGCTACAGATTTGTCTAGCCAAACAGCTAACTTAGTGAGGTGCAGTCACCAGCATCAAAGGAGCAGTAGTGGCAGCAGGGTCTCAACCCTACAGAAGCCTGAGTGGGTCAGAACGTCCATCTTCATCTAGCCAAGGTGAAAGCATCCAGAAGCCAAAGGCAGACAGCTGTGAGAGCAAGCTGGCAGCAAAGGGCCGAGCTCTGAATTTCAGTCTGGTAGAGCAAAATGATTTTCTCCTTCAGCAATGTCAGAAGAACCATCCCTTACTTCAAGACATCCTTACACATCTGCTGTGTGCAAAACCTGCACACAGGCCCTAGTTCTGAACTGCTTCTTCAAAGCGAAGTAAATGAAAATTTCAGTGGCCCCAGCAGTTGGGACTGTTAGGCATGAAATAATGAGAGTATGAAATAAAATAAATCCTAATGTGCTTCATAATAATATAATAAACCAATAAAAATACCTATTCAGACTTAATATTTGTTCAACATTATGCTAGGTACCAAAGAATTTTGCCTGCTGGATGGGCAGGTTGAGGCCAAATCATTAAGGGCTTTAAAAACCAAGGAAGATAGTTTACCCTTAATGAACTGGGTAAGGCAAAGTCACAGCAGGTTCTTCAATACCATTTTGGAGAGAATATCCCCGTTTTGCAATAGAGGAAACCAAGGCCCAGAGACTTAAAGTAATTAACCTTAACCTAAGGTCATTCAGCTACTAACTGGCAGACTGGACTCAAATCTCTGTATTACAAAGGCCATTCCATTTGCTATGGCATGGCCAAATGTTGTTCGGGTGCGTGAAGCTGCATTTGGGCTAATGTTTCTGGATGAAGAGCCTGGTAAGTGGACACTGGTAAGAGATAGATATGGGTCATCCACGTGGATATCAAAGTCACAAGGGTGGGAGCAGATAATATGGACAGTCACGAGGCACGTGCTCAGGTGGAGAGTGAGGAGTAGTAGCATTGGAGATGGAGGAAAATTTCCATGCCTCATAGCTCCCTTAAGGAGTAAAAGAAAGCAAGAATTTAACGAGAGTGAAAGAACAGCTGCAGGCACATTACTCTCTGGGAAGATGAAAAGTAGGTCAAGGATTAAACATCACTTCCTCTCAACCAGCTTCCATGGGCAGAGCAGAAGGATCTGGCCTCAGGCAAAGGCAGGCTGAACTAGAGCCGGCACCAGATATTGTTTGGCCAGGAGTGTTTAGTGAGGTAACTGGTAGTAAGTTTAGACTAGCAATCAGTTCCATTTAATGAATATGGCAAAATTCTACTAAGATACACAAAAATGATAATTTAAAAAAAAAAATTAATGCCTTCTCTCACAAAACTATCAGCCAAATTGGGGGTTGGGGAGTATCCAACAATAAATGATTAAAATACGAGGTATTTAATATGAGGTAAACTGTTACAGATGAAATTAAGTGACGGTGGCTTAGAAATGGGCCCAATATAAAAATTTCCTATGGGCAACCCTCCTCTCCCTCACATGTACGCAGATAGCACACCAGCTTTCAAGCTCCCTTTTACTTGTGAGAAAGTGGGGAGGAGGGAGGACAAGTATTAAGGCAAGTTTCTCAAAAACGAACAGCTTCAGTGCCGCAGGTCAGTTGTTCTTACACACGAGGTAAGAATAAGGGGAAAGCATTACATTTTTTTCATAAATTGTAATTTATTCAATATAAAGGTTTGTCTTTCATTCTCATAAAATTCCTGGCTGGGCGCAGTGGGTCATTCCTGTAATCCTAGCACTTTAGGAGGCCGAGGTGGGCGGATCATCTGAGGTCAGGAGTTCAAGACCAGACTGACCAACATGGCGAAATCCCACCTCTACAAAAAATACAAAAATTAGCTGGGCGTGGTGGTGCACGCCTGTAATCCCAGCTACTCGGGAGACTGAGGCAGGAGAACTGCTTGAACTCAGGAGGCAGAGGTTGCAGTGGGCCGAGATCGTGCCATTGCACTCCAGCCTGGATGACAGAGCGAGATTCCATCTCAAAAAATAATAATAATAAAAATAAACTTCTTCATATTTTGTGATTAAAAAGTATCCTCCCTTTTATAAAATGCTGACAGTAAACAATGACTTTTTTTCAATGTCCTTGCAAAAAAAATTAGTAGCCCTATGTCTGCCCTCTGCATTGAAATCCAGAATTTACACTGTAGGTAACAGCTTCTATAGCCCCAAGTGGTATCTGCCACAGAGCCTTCGCAGGGAAAGGGCCTGAGGTTTAATTAGCCCAGTACCTCTCAACTGTCCTCAGGCTCCCAGCCTCTTAAGAAAGACTAGCTAAGGTCACCCAGGCCAATATGGTGAAACCCCATCTCTAATAAAAATACAAAAATTAGCCAGGCATGGTGGCAGGCGCCTGTAGTCCCAGCTACTCGGGAGGCTGAGGCAGGAGAACGGTGTGAACCCGGGAGGCAGAGCTTGCAGTGGGCTGAGATCGCACCACTGCACTCCAGCCTGGGCAAGAGCGAGACTCTGTCTCAAAACAAAAACAAAACAAAACAAAACAAAACAAAAAAGACTAGCTAAGGTCATTGCTACCATTTTATAGCCTACTGGCACCTCTGTCACTCAGACTCATTCCTGAGGAGCACACGCTGGGAACCCATTTCCATAAGCACCAACGGTTCACAAAGAAGCAGAGCACAACAGCTCTTGGAGCTGCCCACAGACAGCTTCCAAACCACAAGCGAGTCCTATCTCACCAGGCTGACACCACACCAATGAGACAAATCCTTCACAAGTGGCAGGAGAAGTGAAACTTCTGTGTGTCAAACTATTTCCTAAATAAATTCAGTGTAACGTGACTTGACAGGCATACATCTTCAGTCTGATAGGCAATCCAAAAGTGTATGTTTTGGAAAATAACATCTTAAAGTACTGAATGTGTTCTTTATAAGGACTTCTCAGTTGTCTTGATATTCCTTGCTCCCTCAACTTCTGTTCTCCCCACATGAAAATTTCTATTTTCACTCCTCTCTTCTCCTTTCATTTCACAAAAATGTGTGCTTCTTTCTAAGATTAACATGTGGTCTTTACCTAATTCCTCTTTTACTTTATCAGTGAATAGAACACTTGGCTACAAAAAGTTCAAACTTTCCCAAGCAGAAAGAAAGAAAGAAAAAAAAACCACACCAGACTCTAAAACATACTCCTAAACACCTCTACCCCTCCAGGCGGCTGGGCCAGCTTTCCCCTGCCCTTCAGTGCCAATTTCCTGATGCTTCCAAATACACACAAACCCCTCTACACGTGATTCAGTCCTACTTTACCTCAACATTCCACAGTAAACTAGTCTCAAAGGTTGCCAAAGACCTGCCAGGCTCAAATAAATGGCATTTCTCATTCTCCCTCCTTTTTTTTTTTTTTTAAGAGAGAGTCTAGCTCTGTCACCCAGGCCAGAGTGCAGTGTTGTAATCATAGCGCACTGCAACCTCAAAATCCAGGACTTAACTGATCGTCCTGCCTCAGCCTGCCAAAGTGCTAGGATTATAGAGGTGAGCTGCTGCACTCAACTCCATTTTTTTCATCAGCCTTTTTGTCAAGGACTGATGAGCCCGGCCTTCTGGAAACATTCTTGATAATCGCGACATTAATTTTCTGATTCCCTTCTAACCTCTGAACTCCCCTCACACTTTTCTAAAGCCCTTTCTTTTCCTGCTAATCTGTCAGGGCCCAGAAACAAATCCAACAGGAGTTCCCAATGGAGTGGTATGAAAAGAGAGATGCATTTCAGGGAAGGGTTTAGATATGTGAGGTCCAGAATGGCTTTACTAAGGACTATTTCATCAATGGGTGATGAAAGGGAGAAAGCAAAGTCACAATCCGATGCGAATTTAGAAGAAAATCTTAGCTTGTTGATTTAACAGTTGTTGGTCCTTGGCAATGTACTAGGAAAATAATGCCTTACTACAAAGCAATGACTTCCAAACCATACTCTAGATGGGGAGAGAAGCATAATGTTTTAAATGTCTGTCTTCCCTGAAATCTGTTTTGAGAAAGGGTTAACACTGCTTTTTAAAGCTTTAAAAGTACACTTAACATTATGATATAAGAAACCATGGCTGGGCTCACGCCTGTAATCCCAGCACTCTGGGAGGCCGAGGTGGGTGGATCACAAGGTCAGGAGTTTGAGACCAGTCTGGCCAATATGGTGAAACTCCGTCTCTACTAAAAATACAGAAAAAATTAGCGAGGCCTGGGGGTACCCGCCTGTAATCCCAGCTACTTGGGAGGCTGAGGCAGGAGAATTGCTTGAACCCAGGAGGTGGAGGTTGCAGTGAGCCGAGATCACGCCACTGTACTCCAGCCTGGGCTACAGAGTGAGACTCTGTCTCAAAAAAAAGAAAAGAAAAACCACAAAGGGAACTTAAAAAATCTGAACAGCATGCAAATTCCAGTTCAGTCCTCAGTTTCCTCATCTGGAAAATATAGCTAATGCTATCCTACATACCACACCCTCACTGAACTGAACCTTGAAGGAAGTAAGCTATGTAAGTGCCTTTAAGCCCTAAAGCACTATTTCTTTATTTTTATTTTTAATTTTTATTTTTTTGAGACTGAGTCTTGCTCTGTCACCCCAGGCTGGAGTGCAGTGGTGCCATCTCGGCTCACTGCAAGCTCTGCCTCCCAGGTTCACACCATTCTCCTGCCTCAGCCTCCAGAGTAGCTGGTACTACAGGCACCCAACCACCACGCCCAGCTAATTTTTTTGTATTTTTAGTAGAGACGGGGTTTCACCACGTTAGCCAGGATGGTCTCGATCTCCTGACCTCGTGATCCACCTGCCTCAGCCTCCCAAAGTGCTGGGATTACAGGCGTAAGCCAGCACACCCGGTCTAAAGCACTATTTCTATGCACACAATTATTTTTAAGGAACAAGTACTAACTCTTCCAAAGAAATAATGACTGCTTAACTACATATTAATAACGGCTGCCACAAAAATCTAAAGCTGTATTTTTGCTTTCCAATAATCAACAGTCTTTTCACTTTAAAGGTTAAAATTAACATAGTAAAATCCCATATAACTAATGAAGGTATTATAATGAAATGAAACAATATGAAAATTAACATAGCAAGATGTACTAATTTAATAAAATTGAAAAATTAAAACATAAATTAGTAAGAATAGTGGAAGTGTTTACTAGAGAAGGTTGCGTATTTGTGTCCCTTAGTTAACCAAATAAGAAGGAAGAAGACACTTTTGAGATCTACCTATTTAAACCCAAAGATGGCTTTTAATATGTTTTAATTTCACCACTACATAATGAACTCTACATTTTTGGATTAAACACATCCCTAAAACGAGTTGAATCTGTAAGTTGAAAATTATTTCTCATTTTAATTCAAAGATACTGTCTCTCACAAAATAATTACAGTTCTAAAGTAATAAAAAATTACACTTGAGAATCCTAACCTATCAGTGGACAATCTGTGTTCACAATCTAACTTTTGAAGCCTCTATATGCACTGAATTCTTCCACAAAATACCAACAAGTTGGTCAAGTGAATAATTAATCTATATATTCATTAAAAGCAGACATTTAAAGATATGCTTCTCAGTGAATTCTCATGTAACCGTAGGACTTAAATTCAGTCTTCCACAAAGCAGTATCATAATCCTAGGTACTTAACAGAATTTTGTAGCTTTTGTCAAAGCCACAAGGAGCTGCTACTTCCAATAGCACAAACAAAAGTTACTGTCCTCTTACCGTCTATTAATAAGACAGAGCCTAATGTATTTGTAACTCCTACATATTAAAAATTTATTCAAGAAGACTAATAACTTACTAGTTAGGGCTTTTTCTGTTACAAGTGTAGATACCTAACTCAAAAGAGCCTGGGCCAAAAGATAAACTGATTGGCCCACATAATCAAAAAGGCCATGAGAGAGCTTCAGGCCAAGGATGGACCCAAAGGGATAGACGGCGTCATTAACAGTTTCTTACTAACCCCTCAATTTTGGGTTGACTTCATTTTGAGACTGTCTATCCACATAGGATAGCTTGGAAAAGATAATATACCTCAGGAAAAGAGGTAAGCTTTAAAAACATCCCTCCTGAATACTTTGGTATATCTCTCATCAGTTCAGATTAGGTCAAATACTCTCTCTGAACCAATCACTGTGGGTAGAAGGACAAGCATTTTTTTTTTTTTTTTGAGATTGAGTCTCTCTCTGTTGCCCAGGTGTGATTTTGGCTCACTGCAACCTCTGCCTCTCCGGTTCAAGTGATTCTCCTGCCTCCACCTCCCGAGTAGCTAGGACTTACAGGCATGCCCTACCACACCAGGCTAATTTTTCTATTTTTAGTAGACACGGGGTTTCACCATGTTGGCCAGACTGGTCTCAAACTCATGACCTCAGGTGATCCACCCACCTTGGCCTCCTAAAGTGCTGGGATTACAGGCATGAATCACCATGCCTGGCCAAGATAAAGCATTCTGATGGGCTGGGCTTGGGTCATGTATCACCACTGGAGGGTAGAAGAAGACCCACTTGAACCACGTGGATGAAATGAATTATTATAAAATGAGGAGCGTTGGTACCCCAGGGGGATGTTAGGTGAACAAATAACATATGACCACCACAGATGGTCACTGGGGGTGGTATCCCTGAAAAACCACCACCAGGAATTTTTGAGTACTGGCAGACTACCAAATGCAAAACCTGCATAAAACAAGACTATAGGTGTACATGGAGTTATTTTCACCAATTCACTCACTACCAAGAAACAGGTTAAGAGGGACAAGTGCCTCCTCTCCCCTCCAACTCTCCTATATGCATTTAAAGACTGAATTGTGAACAGAAATGAAGAGACCTGAATTTAACAGCTAAAACCATAAAACTTCTTAAAAAAAATTTTTAAAAACCACAGAAGAAAAATCTTTGTAATCTTTGGGTAGGGAGATTTCTGAGGAGACGAAAGCATGAATCACACAAGAAAAAACTGATAATTGGGCTTCATCAAAATTAAAATGCTTGGCTCTTAGACACTAATGATAAACCCACAGCCAACATCATACTTAATGGTGATGACAAAATGCTTTCCAATGACTAAGATGAGGAACAAGACAAACATGTCCACCCTCACTACTACTTATTTTATTTTATTTTTTTTTTTCAGAGCAAAAGAACTTGATACCCTTACTACTTCTATTCAATATTTTACTGGAAGTTGTAGCCAGGTGAATTACAGCAAGAAAAAGAAATAAGGCAGCCGGGCATGGTGGCTCACACCTGTAATCCCAGCACTTTGGGAGGCCAAGGTGGGCGGATCACCTGAGGTTGGGAGTTTGAGCCCAGCCTGACCAACATGGAGAAACCCCATTTCTACTAAAAAAAACAAACAAAAAAACAAAATTAGCCGGGGTGGTTCCGCATGCCTGTAATCCCAGCTACTCGGGAGGCTGAGGCAGGAGAATCACTTGAACCCAGGAGGCGGAGGTTGTGGTGAGCCGAGATCATGCCACTGCACTGGTAACAAGAGCGAAACTCCACCTCAAAAAAACAAAACAAAACAAAAAATGAAATAAGGGTGGGCATGGTGGCTCATGCCTAATAATCCTAGCACTCTGGGAGGCCAAGGTGGGAGGATCACTTGAACCCAGGAGTTCCTGACCAGCCTGGGCAACATGGTGAGACCCCTGCTCTACAAAAATACAAAAAACCAGCTGGGTGTGCTGGGTGCAGTGGCATGTGCCTGTAAGTCCCAGCTACTGGGGAGGCTGAAGTGGGAGGACTGCTTGAGCCCAGAAGGTCATGGCTGCACTGAGCCGAGACTGCACCACTGCACTCCAGCCTGGATGACAAAGTGAGACCCTGTCTCAAAGAAAGAAAAAAGAGAAATAAAAAGTATTCAGATTGGAAAAGAAGTAGCATGATCTGTAATTGCAGATGACATAATCTTGTAGAGAGAAAACTCAAATCCACTAAAAAGCCCTTAGGACCAATAAACAAGCTGAACAAAGCTGTAGGATACAAAATTAATATACAAAACCAACCATCTCTATATACTACCAGTGAGTAATCAGAAAATGTAATTTTTAAAAATTCAGTTTATAATAGTATCTGAGTAAAATACATAGGAATAAATGTAACAAAAGAAGTGTAAAATATGTACAACTGCAAACTAAAAACCATCGAAATAAATTATGGGAAATATAAATAACTGAAAAGACATTTAATGTTCATGAATCATATGTTAGTCCATTTTGTGTTGCTATAAAGGAGTATCTGAGGCTAGGTAATTTGTAAAGAAAAAAGGTTTATTTAGCTCATGGTTCTCCAGATTGTACAAGAAGCATAGTGCCAGCATCTGCTTTTGGTGAGGCTTCAGGAAGCTTCCACTCATGGCAGAAGATGAAGGGAGAGCAAGCATGTGACATGACAGGAGAAGGAGCATGAGAAAGCAGGGAGGTCCCAGACATTGTTTAAAACAATGAGATCTTGCATGAACAAAGCAAGTAAAAACTCACTCATTACTGTTAGAGCAGCACCAAGCCACATATGAAGGCTCTGTCCCTTTGACCCAAACACCTCCTCCCAGGCCGCACCTCCAAAAGCTGGGGGATCACATTTCAACACAGGATTTGGAGGGGACCAACATCCAAACTGTACAGATCTGAATTTTAATTATTTTTATTTTTTAGAGACAGGGTCTCTGTCACCCAGGCTGAAGTGCAGTGGTGCAATCACTGCAGCCTCGAACTCCTGGGATCAACTCATTTTCCCATCTCAGCCTCTTGACTGGCTGGCAGTACAGATGTGTACCACCATGGCTGGCTTATTTTATTTTTTATAGAGAAGAGGGTCTCATTTTGTTAATCAAGCTCGTCTCAAACTCCTGGCCTCAACTGATCTTTCCACCTTGGCCTCTCAAAGTGCTGGGAATAAAATAGGCATGAGCCACTGTACCCAGCCTAAAATTAATACGGGAATATTTCTCAAACTGGTATACAGGTTCAACATAAACCCTGTAAAAACCCCAGCTGGACAGTTTGTTTAAAAAAAGAAAGAAAGAAATTGACAAGTAGATTCTAAAATTCACACAGAAATGCAAGAAACATAGAATAGTCAAACAATCTTTAAAAAGAATGAAGCTAGAGGACTTCCTTCTCAATTTCAAAACTTACTATGAAGCCACAGAAATTAAGACACTGTAGTACCAGCTAAAGGATAGATACAAAGATCAATGGAAACTAATTAAGAGCCCAGAAATAAACTCTTACATTTACAGGTCAATAGATTTTTGATAAGAGTGCCAAATCAGCTCAATGGAGACAGAATAGTCTTTTTACCAAATGGTGTTGGGAACAAAAGAATAGCCACAAGCAAAAAAATGAAACTGAACCCTTCCTCACACCACACACAAAAATTAACCCAAAATGGATTACTGATCCAAATGGAAAAACTAAAAGTATAAAACTCTTAGAAGAAAATATAGGAATAGGCTGGGCATGGTGGCTCATGCCTGTAATCCCAGCACTTTGGCAGGCTGAGGCAGGTAAACTGCTTGGGTCCAGGAATTCAAGACCAATCTGGGCAACATGGCAAAATCCCGTCTCCAAAAAAAAAAAAAAAAAACCCAAACCAAAAAACAATCAGGTGTGCCGGATGCAGTGGGGCATGCCTGTAGTCCCAGCTACTTGGTCGAGGCTGCAGTGAGCTAGGATGTTACCACTGCTCCGGTGACTGAACAAGATCCTGGCTCAAAAAAAAAAAAAAAAAAAAAAAAAAAAAAAGAAAAAAATGATATATAAAAAAAAACTCAAAAAAAAAAAAAAAAAAAAAAAAAAAAAAGAAGAGTAGATAATGGTTTCTTAAATACAATTCCAAAAGCACATGCAACAGAAGAAAAAATAGGTAAACTAGACTTCACTGAAACCACAAACTTTTATACTGCAAGCAATACCATCAAGAAAATAAAAAGACAACCCACAGACTGGGTAGAAAACACTTGTAAATCATATATCTAATAAAGGACTTTTATCTGGAATAAAAATAATTTTTAATGGCCAGGCACAGTGGCTCACATGTGTAATCCCAGCACTTTGGGAGGCTGAGGCAGGTGAATCACTTGAGGCCAGGAGTTCAATACCAGCCTGGGCAATATAGTGAAATCTTGTCTTAAGAGATTGATAGATTAAATAGATAAATAAGAACTTTTAAAGTTCAGCCATCAAAAGATAGCCTGAGTGTTATTAATAAAACAGGCAAAGGATCTAAAATAGACATTTTTCCAATGAGAATATGCCAATTTTGATCCAATGAAGATACCCAATAATCACATGAAAAAGATGCTCAACATCATTTGCTATCAGAAAAATACAAATGTCATTTTTAAAAAATGAAAATCAAAGACACACCATTGTGGAAGACAGTGTGACAATTCCTCAAGGATCTAGAGCCAGAAATATCATTTGACCCAGCAATCTCATTACTAGGTATATACCCAAAGGATTATAAATAATTCTGCTATAAAGACACTGCACACATATGTTTACTGCAGCACTATTTACAATACCAAAGGCTTGGAACCAACCCAAAATCCCATCAATGATAGACTGGATAAGGAAAACATAGCACATATACTCCATGGAATACTATGCAGCCATAAAAAGAATCAGTTCATGTTCTTTGCAGGAACATGTATGAAGCTGGAAACCATCATCCTCTGCAAACTAACACAGGAACAGAAAACCAAACACCACATGTTCTCACTAATAAGTGGGAGATGAGCAATGAGAACACACGGACAGAGGGAGGGGAACATCACACACCAGGGCCTGTCAGGGGGTGAGGGGTAAGGGGAGGGAGAGCATTAGGACAAATACCTAATGTATGTGGGGCTTAAAACCTAGTTGACAGGTATGAACCTGTCAACTCAGGTGCCAGCAAACCACCATGGCACATGTATACCTATGCAACAAACCTGCACGTTCTGCACATGTATCCCAGAACTTAAAATAAAAATTTTTTTTAAATAAAAAAAAATTTTTTAAAAGAAAGAAAATCAAAGACACAATGAAACAACACTTCACACTCACTAGGCTAACTACAATAAGAAACATGGATAATAGCAAGATAGGAACTGGCTAGATGGGAATGCAAAATAATGCACTTAGGAAAACAGGTTTGCAGCTCCCCAAAATGTCAAACACAATCATCATCATTTGACCCAGCAAAACCACTTTCAGGTTCCTAAAAAAATAAAATAAAATATAGCCATGAAAAAACTTGCACATGCATGTTCATGACAACATTATTTTAACAGCCGAAGGTGGAAACAACCAAATGTCCACCATTTGGATAAACAAAATGTGGTATATCCCTACAAGTAAATATGTATTATTCAACCATAAAAAGAAATTAAGTACCAATACATGATACAACATAGATGAACCTTGAGAACACTGTACTAAGTGAAAGAAGCCACTCACTAAAGACCACACGAACTCATGGTCTTCACTGCTTATTAGGCCCCCTTGGCTTACCAACACCTCTCCCTCTTTGGTTCCAGTTAGGACTTTCTTGCTAATGCTATCCCCTCTTCCTTTCTTAGATGTCCTCCCTTTTGGCCTCCTGTTTAAATTCTTTCCTAATCTCTCACATTCTTCTATGAAGTTTTCCCCAACCAAACCACTTGATTTCTCCCATATCTGAACTGTCAAGGTACTTACTGATTGTATCACATTATGTGGGCATTTAAGTATATTGTCTCATTTTTTTCTAAAGTTTTGATTATCTTCCTCCAAGCTGATTAAGCATAAGGTGTATTTGGGCAAGAGAACGTTATGGAAACTAACATTTACTAAGTACCTGCTTCCTGCTTAAAGGTTTTGTTTTTTTGTTTGTGTTTTTTTGTTTTTTTTTTTGAGACAGAGTCTCACTCTGCTACCCAGGCTGGAGTGCAGGGGCACGATCTCAGCTCACTGCAACCTCCATCTTCTGAGTTCAGGTGATTCTCTTGCCTCAGCCTCCCAAGAAGGTGGGAATACAGGCACGTGGCCACCACACCGGGCTAATTTTTGTATTTTTAGTAGAGACAAGGTTTCATCATGTTGACCAGGCTGGTCTCATACTCCTGACCTCAAGTGATCCATCCACCTTGGCCTCCCAAAGTGCTGAGATTACAGGCATCAGCTATCACCCCCAGCCTAGATATTTAATATATGTTTTTCCTTAAAGCAAGTTACTTTAAACTCTGAGTCTGACTTTCTTCATTTGTAAATAAGGAAATTACTGCACAGGTTTATTGTGAAAACAGCGGGGAAAGTCCAAGATACCTAGAGTTAAAAAACCAAGGTACAGAACAGTGTTTATAGCAAGTTACCACTTGTGTTTATTTAAAAAAGGAGGTAGGGGAAAGGGGTGTGTGTGGGCACACATGCGCAGGGATGCATGCGTGTACTATTATAGATTAAGTATACCTAAAGTAACTCACACAGGATGCACAAGAAACTGGTAACAGCTATTGCCTTTGGAGCTGGAAATGGGAAAGCTTACTTTTTCTATATACCCTTTTCTACTGTTTGAGTTGTCTATCATGTGCATTATTTCCAAACAACAATTTTAAGGCCGGGCGCGGTGGCTCACGCCTGTAATCCCAGCACTTTGGGAGGCCGAGGCGGGTGGACCATGAGGTCAGGAGATCGAGACCATCCTGGCTAACACGGTGAAACCCTGTCTCTACTAAAAAATAGAAAAAATTAGCCAGGTATGGTGGCAGGCGCCTGAAGTCCCAGCTACTCGGGAGGTTGAGGCAGGAGAACGATGTGAACCCGGGAGGCGGAGCTTGCAATGAGCCGATATCTCACCACTGCACTCCAGCCTGGGTGACAGACTGAGACTCCATCTCAAAAAAAATAAAAATAAAAAAAATTTTAAAAGTACACGTACACACACAGATATGAAATATATTTTTAATACCACAGGGTATTTCTACCTTTAAGGGTGTAAAAATAAGCTTCATTTCAGTCATAGTTTTCATACTAATGTTTCACCTTTTTTCTTTGAAAATGCTCATTTCACTACGTTCTACTGATGTCATGACATTAATGGATGTCTTCTTTTCATCTAGGAAGTTAAAAGACTGATCCACCCTTTATATTAAAAGTACTATATGTGACTGGTATATAAGACCACTACAAGTCCTGGTTTGCCCAAGACAATCTTGGTTTATGCCTACTGCCCTGATGTAATGATATTATACTAATTATATTAGTAATTACATAATTGTCCTACTGATGAACCAAAGGGAAAAGAAGTCTATTCTTATAACATCAAAGACCATTCCATCAAATTTAGGGATAAAGTATATTCTTTTGTATAATGAATTCCTCTTTTGTGAGTTTCAAGAATTAGCTTATTATCTTCTTAAAATGTGTAATAACATGATTAACATATAGACCTCGCACGGCCTACCTGGCCCCTGCTCTTAGAATATTTCAAGATAGCAGCTATTTATTCATCTTGATAAATCGATTTAAAAAGGAAAAAAAAGGTAGCTAAACACCTAGCTATGGTTACTACAGGCAGTTAAAAAAAAGACTGTTTCTCTAGGTCCCATCTTTAACAATTCCATCTCAAATGGTATACTCCAAGACTTATTAAATACAGCTTAAACATTCCATTTTCCATCTCTATTACCCATTTTTTTTTTTTTTTTTTTTTTTGGATGAGATGGAGTCTCGCTCTGTCGCCCAGGCTGGAGTGCAGTGGCATGATCTCAGCTCAATGCAGCCTCTGTCCCCTGGGTTCAAGTGATTGTCGGGCCTCAGCCTCCCGAGTAGCTGGGACCATAGGCATGCGCCACCATGCCCAGATAAATTTTATATTTTTAGTAGAGACGGGGTTTCACCATGTTGACCAGCTGGTTTCAAACCCCTGACCTCAGGTGATCTGCCCGCCTCGGCCTCCCAAAGTGCTGGGATTACAGGTGCAAGCCACCGCACCAGGCCCCATTCTTTTTTTTTTTTTTTTTTTTTAAGAGACTGGGGCCTTGCTATGTTGCCCAGGCTGACCTCAAACTCCTAGCCTCAAGTGATCCTCTCACCTCAAACCTCCCAAGTAGCTAGGACTACAGGAATGGGCCACTGCACCCAGCTCCATTACCCACTCTTGAATAGGCTTAAAAGTAATTTAAAAAACCAAATGTTTCAACATTAGATTTACCTTAGACATTTAATTATCCCTTCCTGACCATTAAGAACTATGGTTTCTTTCTCTCACAGGTACTGAAAATTCATGTTACTGACATAAGAATTTTCCCCAAATAATACAGAGAATGACAGTTAACTACCAGATAAACTAGGGTACTGGTTTGAAAACCTTAGTTGCCTAAGGAGCAAGAGTTGGCAAACTATGACTCACTCAGGCCAAATCAGGCCCTCAACTTGTTTCTGTTTGGTCTACTAGCTAAGAATGGTTTTTACATTTTTAAGTGATTTAAAAAATCTAAAGAAAACTAGTATTTTATGACATGTGAAAACTATTAAGAATACATTTTATATTGAATTATCAAGTTGAAATCAGTGTCCGTAATAAAGTTGTATTGGAACACAACCACATTTTTTTCATTTATGAATTGTATATGGCTGCTTCTGTACTATCGGTAGAGTTGAACGGTTCTAACAGAGATCAAATGGCCTATGACGCCTAGAATACTTACCACTTGGACTTCCGCTAAATAACTTTGCCAACCTCCATTCTAGAGGTTTTGTTTAAAAAAAAATTACACACACACACACACACACACAGACACACACACAGAGAGAGAGAGAGAGAGAGAGAGAGAGAGAACCAAAACAGTGGGGAGATGGAAAAAAGAGGAATTTCCATTTTTAACAACTGCCTCAAGTAATTCTGATATAGACAATATATTCAGAAAACACGGATCTGCACTCTACTCCTCTATACGCTTAGAAAAAGAGAATTGTCATGTGGCTTACAAACTTCATTGCTAAATAAAATGAGGGCAACTTGGTAAACAGAGGCTTGCTTTCTTCTATCAAGACAGTATATATGTGCATAGCCAATTCAGCCTCGTCACTCCTGAAGAGTGGGCAATGCATTTCGCCAGACACTCAGATCTTGAGCTAAAGAGAAGAAAATATCCTGTCCATTAAGAAGAAAATTTTAATTTCATATAAATTTTGCTTTAGTTTATTGTCAAGATCTGTAATTTTGAAGCTATTAGGAAATCCTTCCTGGCCTGTGGGTCACATTTTCTTTTTTCATTGTATAGTTTTAAAATTTCACATGTAAGCCTTTAATCCACCTAGTCTACCTTTATATATGGTATTAAGTAGGAATCCAGTCGTATTTGCCTCCTTGTGGTGAGTCAATTTCCCTATACCATCTATGAACAATCCCATCGTGTCCTCAGTGTTTGGTGTCACCATAAATTATATATTATATATTAAAATCCTACATATACACGTGTTCATCTCTGGGTGCTCCAAGTCAGCTTCATTGGTCTGTTTATCTTACCACAAGGCTACGGTAATAAATACAGTGTAGTATTATTGGAGCACATCTTCATATCTGGTAGAGCAACAACCCACACATCACACCTAAAACTGACCTAGATGTTCATGAATATATTCTCCATATCTAAGTGTAGAGTATAATTGGCAAAGATTAGAAAATCAGAACGCACCTAAGAGGACACAGGAATCCTCATGCTCTGCTACTGGTGGGCATGGAGATGAGTACAGCCATTCTGGGGAACAATCTGGCACAACTTAGGTCAAATCAAATTTAAGTAAGTTTTATGATCCCCTTGCAGTTCTGCTTAATTCTTACAGAGGTCCAAAAAAGATTATAGACCAGAATGCTCACTGTTAGTGGGGATGGAGAGCTGGAAGCAATCTGGGCTTCTGCAAGATAAAACAAGTATACCCCTTGGAATACTATGTGGCTGTTCAAAGCAATGCATTAGATGCTTGCATAGCAACAGGGAGAAAGCTTAAAACATTGTGCTTAGAAAAACGTAAGAAAGAGAATTAGGCATCATTTATGTAAGTTAAAAATACAAACATACTAAATACATTTTACAAGAACACAATGTAGTGAAAGGCATCAGAATGGGTGCTTTGGGGGCAGAAATAGAAAATAAGGATAAAAAGGAATAAAATAAACAAGTAGGAAAGAGGAGAAAAAGGAATCAACCTTTACTGGGGGAAAGGGGAGGGCTCACTAACACCAGGCTAGCTAGCTGTAGCCTGTGCCTTAGAGACTACTCACAAACCCCACCCACATGGCTCTGCCACAAATTATTTTTACATACTCCAATTTTACATATAAGTTGCCTTCATTAAAGGAGCCCTAAGAGCATAAAAAATTACATATGGTGAAAGAAATATCAAGAAGATACCTTAAGTCAGTACAATTGCAGGATAAAGATGGCAATATCTATAACTTGGGCAACCAGAAAAAAATACATTAAAGAGATAAAAATATAAAAACACAGGAACAGCATTTGGGCGAAAGAAGAATTAAGTTTTAAGTTTTGGACACAGTTTGTTGTTAAGTTCCACTGTCTGGCTGAAAATACTGACTCCAGAAGGCAGTCAAGAATAGCTAGAATACATCTGAGGGTCATTTGGATTGTCAATTGTCCAAATTGCCACACAGTTATTAAAGATGACGCCGGTATGGAAGATGCTTGTGAAGCTAATGATGTGGGATGCTCTGGGGGAGTTGGAAGGGTGCTGGTTCAAAACAAAATAACCAATAGGAAGCAGGGGAGAAATGACTGTGGAAGGTGAGAGTGGAGTAGGTAGATTATTATAGATCTCATTTATTGAAAGTTGATGATGTGTAATATAAGTTAAATACATAACTTTGTGTTCAAATACCATTATATTCTAATAGCAGTAGGAACCAAAGACTTAAGACATTTATGCAGCAAACTCAGAATTGAGAAAATCCATATTATCATTATGTGAATGGTGTGCCACAGTTGTGCAACTCAATGGTCCTGACTCATAAAACATTGTGCATAATATCAACAAATATTTAACACATATTATATGCTAAGCAATATGTTAGGAACTGTATGTCCTGCAGTCAACAAGAACTGGCATTAACCTCATAATTATACAAACTAAGTCCAGGTATTATGGTAACCTAATGGCCTTGCCTCTGTCCCTCTCACTACTCTCAACAAAACTTAGTCTGGGAGGACAGGTGGCTTCCCAAAGAAAGTCCATTTTAATCTGAAAAAAATTGTCCTTGAACTATGCTCCTGCTAAAAAAACAGCTTTAAACCAAATAATCATACTATATACTACTATAATATATATTTTATATGTAACTATAACATATACAGTATATATGCTATTATATATTATATATAGCATGTATATACAATATATTATATACAGCATATATACTATATAGTATATGCATTAGCATGTATACTATATAGTATATATGCTATATATAATAGAATATATATAGTATGTGTACTATATATTATATATGCTACTATATAATAGTACATGGGATATTTTATGGTATAAAGTTATACCATAACTACCATAATCATGCTACTATAGGGTTCTTTATTTAAATAAAATAAGCCCTTGCCCTCAGAGGTTACAGTTAGATTACAGAGATATGGAAAATTTGATCTTTTGAACATCTATTCCAGAAGACTCAAAGTTATAATTGTTTATTCCATTCACTGTTGTACAATGAGAAATCTTTATCCCTCAAAAAGTATAAAATCTTACGTGTGACTTCAAGAACCAAAATTAAAATTTTAAAAAACTTAATAGCGCACTTGTAATTTGTGATAATGAGATTTTATGTCACAAAAAACGCTGTTCAGTGTTGACACAGAAGTGTATGAGACTCCAACTTATTTCCTCAAGCTATGAATTCAGCTTACATAACGAAAGAAGGCCCTGAAATATCTTGCCTTATTATCTCACTTAGGATGACAAAGTTTAGTGATATTTATAGCAAATGATAATAAAATAAAAAGGTATATTCTTCACAGAAAAACAAACAACAGGCTGGGCAATATGGCATGACTCCGTCTCCACAAAAAATACAAAAATTAGCTGGGCGTGGTGGCACATGCCTGTCGTCCCAGCTACTCAGGAGGCAAGGTGGGAGGACTGCCTGAGCCCATTGAGGCTGCAGTGAGTCGTGACTGCACCACTGCATCCCAGCCTAAGTGATGAATTGAGACCCTGCAGCCAACCACACCACCACCACCACACACACACACATACCCTCACTTAGTGGGTCATGAAATAGTTCAATCTTTCTTCTTACCTAATCCTAACATCTGAGATTCCACTGCCCATTACAGTCAAACCAAAAATCACACCACATTTACTTTCACCTAGTTACAAGAAAGGTTTTAAGGTAAACGCATTTTCTGATCCAGTGTAACAATCACTAGAATAATCAAAGTACTAAATCATGTACCTCAAGTTTTTTGTAAAAGATTATTCCGTTTTGTCCTCTAACAGCAGTTAGTCACTCAACACCCACCTAGAATACCTTCATCTCTCTGCTAATAGAACTCTAAACCATCTACCCCCAAACATACGTCCACAAAACAAAAAGATCTAAGACAGTCACATAAAAACTGTGACTCTCAGCTGCAGTGACTTTTTCACTCAGCAACCCATAGGATTTCAAATTTCTGCATCAGAATAATACAGAACATACTGAATTCAAAGGTAATAGTCATGTGGGATTGTTTTTGTTTTGGTTAATGGTGGCAACAAATGTGGCTCCAGAATCCTAGAACTGTGAATGGCATGATACATGAAAGAGTGTGAGAGAGGAATGGATGATATTTACATTTTCTCCCTGTTAGATGGAAGACATTTTATCTGCAAATCCAACAGAATTCATGGAAAGTAGAAATGTAATCTCTAACAATGTGGCCATTGTAAGTCCAACTCTAATCAACACATATAATATAAATATTCTTGTGGTATGGCTTGACCTGTAATCGTATTAGAATTAATATGTGCTCAAAGCACATCTAATCCTAAGTGAGTAAGAGTAGAGAGAGAAAAAAACCCAATCATCTGTTCTTTAAAAAAAAAAAAGTCTAAAACAATTAAAAATTCTAATAACACAGTTTAGCTGATATGGCCAGAAACAGTATCAGTCTCTAAATGCCAAGATGAATTTTAAATAAAATCTAACTCTTACCCATTTATAGCAGATAAAATTGAAACACAGCCATTTAAGATGAGCTTAATTTTTTTTCCTCACTCATTATGGAAAGAATCCAATAACTCTTTATATCTTTTCAATCTTTTCAAATAGTTCACCCGCATCTCTAAAAGTAAATAGTATCATTAGAGATGTGTAAAAGCTGAAACAGCATGAAAGTATTGTTTTCTAACGACTAATCTTTATTTACAAAAAGTATCATGGGCCGTAAAGTCACTTCGGCTTCTAACCAAGATGGTGTAACAGGTACTAAATTTGCCCTACCACTTAAACAACAAAAAAACTGACAACATACGTAAAACAACAGTTTCCATACACTGGACATCAGGTAGTGCAAGGCAGTGATCTCTGAGAAAGGAAAAATAAACACACTGAGACCTCCAATTGCCTGTGGTGCAGGAAGGAATAACCTAAACGGTCAGAGTGCACAAGTACCAGAGCTGCACAGAGAGAGAACTCCGGAGATCTGCAGAGGGTCCCGGTCAAGCATTCATCTAAGTACGAATGAGCACATGCACGAGAGGCCACTACGCAATGCCAGGGAAAGAATCACCCAGAGGAACAGGGAGAACACGCCCCAGAGCCCACACAGGGCTGAGAATGGTCTGCACTGCCAACTAGTCAGAAAGAAAAAAACCTGGTAACTTATGGGGCATCCAGGAGAATACTCCAGAATGGTGCTGCCTCAGTGGATGGTAAAATTTAGCCTTAATAGCTGTTCTGGTCATTCTCAAAAGCAGGCTTCAAAAGGAGGCCTTAAAAGCTTAAAAGCAGGCCTCAAAAGGATCAGACTAAGTTCCCACTTAACTGCACCTTAGGACAAAGCTCAAGAATATTTTTAAGAATACAAAAATATCCAGCACTCAAAAAGGCAAAATTCACCATGTCTGGTATCCAACAAAAAATTATCAGGCATGTACACGAGCTTGAAAATATAAGGTGAAAAACCAATCAATAGAAATTGATCCAGAAATGACCCAGATAATGAAATTAGTGGACAACAGTAAACCCTTGTTATAACCATATCCATAAATTAAAAATGATAAATACCTGACCATGGTAAGTGGACTCACGGCAATTATAAAAAGATCCAAATCAAACTTCTAGATATGAAGAAACACAACATCTGAGATTAAACACACACTGAAATTAACAGCGTATTAGACTATGCAAAGGAAAAATAATAAAATTGAAGTCGTCCATAAAAATTACTCAAAATGAAACACAGAAAACAAACTTTCTTTCCAAGTATGATGAAACTATAAGCTCATAGATCCAAGAAGCTGAACGAACACCAAGCACAAGAAATATGAAAAATAAAAAAACTACATCAAAAGGTGTATCATAATCTAACCATGTAAAACCACTGATAAAGAGTAATTCTTAAAAGTAGCCAGACAAGGGCTGGGCGCGGTGGTTCACGCCTATAATCCCAGCACTTTGGGAGGCCGAGGTGGGTGGATCACGAGGTCAGGGGTTCAAGACCAGCCTGACCAACATGCTGAAACCCTGACTCTACTAAAAATACAAAAATTAGCTGGGCGCAGTGGTGAGCGCTTGTAATCCCAGCTACTCAGGAGGCTGAGGCTGGAGAATGGCTTGAACCCGGGAGGCAAAGGTTGCAGTGAGCCGAGATCACGCCACTGCACTCCAGCCTGGGCGACAGAGCGAGACTCCATCTAAAAAAAAAAAAAAAAAAAAAAAAGTAGCCAGACAAAAAGACGACACATTATATGGAGAAACAAACTAAGGATTACAGAGTTCTCACTCGAAACAATGCAAGTCAGAAGACAGTTACACAGCATCTTTAAGTAAAAAACAAAACTGTCAGCCTAAAATCCTGTATCCAACAAGAACATTTCCAAAAAAAAAGACAGATTTTTTTCAGACATAACAAAACAAAGGATTTGTCGCTAACAGACCTGACTGCAAGAAATTTTAAAGGAAGTCTCAGGCAGAAGGAGATGACAGTGAGTGAATACCTGAAACCATACAAAGAAAAAAAGAACACCACAAATGGTAATAAATGTGTGGGAAATACACAATTTTAAATTATTATTATTATTATTATTTTTTGAGACAGACTCTCGCTCTGTCACCAAGGCTGGAGTACAGTGGCACGATCTTGGCTCACTGTAACCTCTGCCTCCTGGGTTCAAGTGATTCTCCTGTCTCAGTCTCCCAAGTAGCTGAGACTACAGGTGCGTGCCACCATGCCTAATTTTTTTGTATTTTTAGTAGACATGGGGTTTCACTGTGTTAGCCAGGACGGTCTCGATTTCCTGACCTCGTGATCCACCCACCTCGGTTTCCCAAAGTGCCGGGATTACAGGCATGAGCCACTGGGCCCGACTACATTATTTTTTATATCTCTTTAAAAGATAATGTTTAAAGCAAAAATAGTAACAATATATTTGGGGGTTTATAACATGCAGAATAAAACATATGACAGTAACAGCACTAATGCTGGGAGAAGGATTGTTGAGGGGTCACTGTGGGTGAAGGGGTATAATTATCATGTGAAGGCAGTCTGTGATAAGCTAAAGATGTATTCTATAAAGATGTATACTAAAGCAACCACTAAAAAAAAAAAAAAAAAAACAGAGTTATAGCTAGTAATCCAACAGAGAAATTAATTAATATAAGATCATTAAAAAAAAAAACTCAACCCAAAAGCAAGCATGAAAAAAGGAAATACAAATAGGACAAATCGAAAATTAATTTAAATCTAATTATATCAGGCCTGGCCTGGTGATGGCTCACACCTGTAATCCCAGCACGCTGGGAGGCCGAGGTGGGCAGATCCCTTGAGCTCAGGAGTTTAAGAACAGCCTGGCCAACATGGCGAAAATCCGTCTCTACTAAAAATACAAAATTTAGCCAGGAGTGCTGGTGCATGCCTGTAATCCCAGCTACTTGGGAGGCTGAGGCAGGAGAATTTCCTGAACTCTGGAGGGCGGAGGTTGCAGTGAGCTGAGATCAGGCCACTGCACTCCAGCCTGGGTGACAGGGCAAGACTCCATCTCAAAAAATAAAAACAAATAAATAAATCCAGTCATCAACAACATTAAATGTAAATGGTCTAACCATTCCAATTTAAAAGCAAAGATTGTCAGATTGGAAAAACAAGCAAGTCCCAATCATATGCTGTTTAAAAGAAACCGCCAGTCCAGGCATGGTGGTTCACGCCTGTAATCCCAGCACTTTGGAAGGCCAAGGAGGGAGGATCACTTGAGCCCAGGAGTTCAAGACTAACTTGGGCAACATGGCGAAACATTCTCTACAAAAAGTTCAAAAATTAACCAGGTGTGGTGGCTCACATTTACAGCCCCAGCTACTTAGGAGGCTGAGGTAGGAGGATTACTTGAGCCCAGGAGGTTGAGGCTGCAGTGAGCTGTAATTGTGCCACTGCACTCTAGCCTGGGCAACAGAACAAGAGCTTGTCTTGAAAAAATAATAAAAATGAAGAAAAGAAACCCCTATTATATATTTTTAAAGTCCTGTACCAGCTATCACTTATTAGATACTAACCAATGAAAAGAACTTCTTTGCAGAGCCTTAAAAGTATCAACTTGTTTTAATAAGCAATGCAGATTAGTGGACAAGCAGAAAGAAAGGGAAATTCCCAACAGCATGGTAAAGATTTCTCATTCTCAGTTCTCCATATTACCTGTCTACCTTCTATTAAAAGTTTGTAGTATTTAATTTTCCACATGCCAAAAGTTTCTGAAAAGATTGAAGGTGGTAAAAATGCTGCTTCTCAAACAAAACTTTCTTACTCAAACCAGATGTAGGCTGGTCCTCTAAAAAACAAAACACCAAAACCCATCAGCCAACCAAAGAAAACCTATCTCCAACGCTTCATAAAATGCAGCAAGAAGCTAGTAATTTTTAAAACATATCACATAATACATCACAAATCCTCTGAATTTCAAATTGGAATCAGCCAATGGCTAAAAATAAAAACACACAGCAAGTTGGACTGGGATGGTGCGGGCAACAGTTCCAAAATTCAGTCCCTCCTCTCTGCAGAAGAAAGCAAATATATCACTAAATAGCTTACAGTTAACACATTACTATCTTTGTGAGACACCAGTATCCTGGGGATACTTAGAATTTTGAGAGCTTCTCAAGTATTAGTGGTGGGTTTGGAACACACTCCCTGGCTTAGGTCCTAAATCGAAACAGAGCACTCCTGTGTTTTAATTCTGGCTCCCAAACTTTCTAGCTGTACGATCACAGGCAAGTTACTTAACTTCTTTATGTTTCAACTTCCTCACCTGTATAACTGAGGGAACAATAACAGTATAACTTTTTTGTTAGTATTAGTGCTTACTGTGAGCCAGGCACTGTTCCAAGTGCTTTATATACATTTTTTAAATCCTAAAAACTCTATGAGGTAGGCATTATTATCCCTATCTTACAGATAAGGAAACAGAGAGAGATTTATGTTCCTTCTCCCAAATCACATAGCTATTATGTGAGAGCTATGATTTTAACTCAGTCTGGTTCCAGAAGCTGCCATCTTACTCAACAGGCCAAACAAGTAACAAGCCACAGATTTCCCAAATTGCCCATCTTTTCATGATAGACCATAAACTACTTAACAAGAGCTTTATCTTCATCATGAGTGATCCCACCATCTAGCGCAAAGAGAGCATAAACATCAATCATAGTCTGCTGAATGAATAGATTCCTGGGCATGATTCTGTCTGTCATATGTCGTTTACTTTCACATGCCCCTAAGGGACAGGGTAGAGAGTGTACAATGGTTAAGAAACAGAAGAGCGATGTTCTATACCAACCATACCACAGTCCTCGGCTGAGCCATTTTAGGAAAGTCACCTCACTTCCCTAGATCTGAGTGTGTTCATTTGTAAAATGAGGAACTGAACTAGATCTAAGTTCCCTTTCAGCTCTAAAATTTCCAAGAAAGCCAATGTCACTCTTTTGGAAAAAGAACAGAACAGCTGCCTCACTGAAATACCTTGCAGTTTTCAGAGGAACATGCTCACCTCTTCTACTGCTTACTTAAAATCCTTTACTCTAAGGGAGACTAAGGGCTCCAACAGAGTCTGAACCTAGTCTCTCCTGTTTATGTCTTCCCCAATACAGCACATGGCATGTGGAAGACAGCTGACATTTAACGAGTAAATACATTATAGGTGAAAACTTGTGAGCACTACGTGAAAAGAGAAACTCTTTTTTTATACAGCATTCTAAAGCAGTTATTTCCTAAACTCATGAATGGACAGCTAACTTTACTAGCGGAATGTTCATTTTAGATATTCCTATTAACTTTAGTTATAAAAACTATCTTATAAAGATTTATTCACAAGGCTTTTTAAAATGCCTTAACTTCTTGCTGTTTCAATGTATTTCATCTATAGCCTAAACAGTTCTTGTTCCAAATGTCCTATTTAACAGAAAAATCGTAATCTTAACGTCAACAGCGAAAGCTCAAAAAATTTTTTCTGAAACATATATCTTATCTGTGCCATAAACGAGATCATAAAAGCAGCAGCTGAGAAGAAGTTATTAGAAATAGCTTAAAACTCACAGGAAACAGACGCTAACTTTCCCTCCCTGCCTCCCCCTTTCCTAATGCCTTTAAATATAAAGCTACTACACGCTGAAATGAACATTTTGAGGATTATTTATTAAGAAGATCCAGAGAAATCTAATGCAGTCTCAATTCACCAGAGTTTTTCCAACAATAATGTACAAATTGATACAGGCAAACCCCTGAGGTTTAACTTCTAATGTCTAAAAAAAGGCGGAGGAGGGGAGTTTCTAAAATTGATCCACTTTTTATTTTGAATAATTGATTTTATGTCATAAAAGCTTAGAAATTATTACCAGAGGTACACTGTATGTAAATTTTAAAATGTATACATTACTTTAAAAGTATACATTTAAAAGTATACATTACTTCCTTGGTTCTTACCTCTGACTTGAGTTTCTTTTTAATGCAGGTGTGGGAACCTGCCCTAGAGATGATTCCAACGGGATGGGGCCCTGGTGTGACTGTTTTTTGTTTTGGATTTTATTTTGAGGCAGGTCTTGCTCTGTGGCTCAGGCTGGAGTGTACTGGCATGATCCTAGCTCACTCAGCCTCGACCTCCTGGGCTCAAGTGATCTTCCCACCTCAGCCTCCTGAGTAGCTAGGACCACAGGTGTGCACCAGCACATCTAGCTAATTTTCCAATTTTTTGTAGACAGGATCTTGCTATATTGCCCAGGCTGCCCTTAAGCTCCTGGGCTCAAGCATTCCTCCTGCCTCAACTTCCCAAAGTGCTAGGATTACAAACATGACCTACCCAACCTGGCCTGCATTTTAAAAAATATTACATGTAACTGAGAGAGCAGCCAAGGCTGAGAACTACTTCATTAAACATTTAAGAGTTAATGCTAGATTGCCTCAAGTAGCTGCTTAGCTTAACTCAATATGTAAAACCTTAAAATGTTAAAATATTATACAATTAGTCCTGTATTTTTGTTCTATGCTTTTATTCTCTATTTTAAACATTATCAATTTGAGCAGTGGTTCCTCATATTGCTTTTTATGCATTGCAGGGAATACCACAAGTCTTAAAACAAAATTTAGAATGAATTCATTTTAGTTTTAAACTTCCTCCAAAGTAGTTTCTCTCATTACATTAATATTTTAAGTTAAAAAAATCATAGAACAAAACTGTAAGAAAAACCATTAGCCAATTTCTCATCTCAAAGAGCTTTCCTATTTATTAAAGAGAGCAGTATAAGGTTTTTTTTTTCCTTTTTTATTTTTAGAGATGGGGTCTCGCTCTGTCATCCAGGATGGAGTGCAGTGATGCAATCATAGCTCACTGCAGCCTCAAACTCCTGGGGTCAAGCAATGCTCCCATCTCAGCTCCCCAAAGCACTAAGATTACAGGCTTGAACCATGGCACCTGGCCTTTTTTTCATTTTTTAAATAAAAAGCTGCCAGGAGCATCTAGCGGTGCTGTTCAGGGAAGAGAACTTGGAAAAAGCACAGGAGGAAGGGAGGTTAAAGGTAAACATAGAAAAGCTACAGAGTAATGAGACATGCTACAGAGGTATGTGAGGAAGATGGGGGAGTTTTAAGTGGGCAAGTAGAACAATTAGACATATTTTAGAAAAATCATCCTAAATGGTGACAAACATTTGTCCTCTGAAGGAGAATTTGATGCGGTTTATTAGCTCTGATTTATGGATGAGAAAATAAAGCTGCTAGAGGTTAAGTGATCTGCCCAAGATTATAGTGCCATCAAGAGGCAGAGTTAAGATTTGAACTCACACTGGTGAGACTAAAAACCAAGCTGAGCTGTAAAAGGCCTTGTCCAAAGACACTTCAAAAAATGTTTTAAATAATGCACCAAGAGTTAACCTGTTGAAGTTTTATTTTATTTATTTTTATTTATTTTTTACCACAAGGCTTTTTTGCATTGTTGAAATTTTCTGATACAAAACTTCTGGCATCTTTTTATTTGTATTTTTGAGACAGGGCTGGAGTGCAGTGATGCAAACACGGCTCACTGCAGTGTCAACTTGTCGGGCTCAAGTGATCCTCCCACCTCAGCCTCTTGAGTAGCTGGGACTACAGGCACTTGCCACCATGCGCAGCTAATTTCCTAAATTTTCTGCAGAGATAGGGTCTCGCTGTGTTGGTCAGGTTTGTCCTGAACTTCTAGCCCCAAGAAATCCTCCTGCCTTGGGCTCCCAAAGCGCTGGGATTACAGGCATAAGCCATCACGTCCAGCCACTTTTGGCATTTTAAATAAATCTCATTTCTTCACAGTCGTGCTTATAATTTTCTTTACATAGACAAGAAAATTTGCTGTAAAATACAAGAAATTATCTTCTCTCTAGCTTTGCTAACATTACCACTGCTTTCCAACATCCTGTTCATCTGCATTTAATACTCTGTTTAACTACTGCTATGACATGACTTTCAGACCCTCATGTGGCTTTCTGAATCAGTGTTTATTTGTATCTTTCAACCTGACTCTATTAATATTCTAAAAATGGGGAAAAACAATTTATCTAAAATAATAAAACAAATCAAATTCATTAATGTAGCGGCTTCCAAAGGTGCCTAGGAAACAAATGCTTCCCTAGTGGGAAAGTCTATTAAATTCTTACTTTCAAATATATGACTATCAAATAGTTCACTGTCAAGAAAGGCACATACCACATACCAATCATTTTCTAAGGTTAGGAACAAGCAACACAAAACTCGTATTTTTAAAATGCAAAATAAAAAATATCTCCATTTTATACTCTATTGAGAGGTAAGTTAATGGAAAATAAAAGGAAGTGCTAAGAGACAACTATATAGAGACTGAGGAAAAATGGCAGAAAAGGGACAAAAATTGAAAAATTGACCAAAAGGTGTGGTGTTATATAGTTAAAATTAACTTGAATACTTTTTCTTTTTCTCCCTCTTTTTGAGACAGGGTCTCACTCTGTCGCCCAGGCACAAACACAGCTCACTGCAGCCTCAGTCTCCTGGGCTCAAGCAATCTTCCTACCTCAGCCTCCCAAGTACGTGGGATTATAGGCACACCATCACACCTGGATTATTTTTTAAAATTTGTTTTGTAGAGATGGGGTTTCACCATGTTGCTCAGGTTGGTCTCGAACTCCTGGACTCAAGCAATCCACCCGCCTTAGCCTACCAAAGTGCTGAGATTACAGGTGTGAGTCACCACATCCCTGTATTTTTCTTTTTTTGAGACAAAGTCTCACTCTGTTATCCAGGCTGCAGCACAGTGGCAAGATCTTGGCTCACTGCAACCTTCGTCTGCTGGGTTCAAGTGATTCTCTCTCGGCTTACTACAACCTCCACCCGCTGAGTTTGTCTCTCTCGGCCGACTGCAACCTCTGCCTCCCAGGTTCAAGCGATTCTCCTGCCTCAGCCTCCTGAGTAGCTAGGATTACAGGTGCCTACCACCACGCTTGGTTAATTTTTGTACTTTTAGTAAAGATGGGGTTTTGCCATAGTGACGAGGCTGGTCTCGAACTCCTGAGCTCAGGTGATCTGTCCACCTCAGCCTCCCAAAGTGCTGGGATTACAGGCATGAGCCACTGCGCCCGGCCCCCCACACCTCTATATTTTTCTTTACAGGTCTCTTCCCTCTGGGAAAAACACAGTCCCTTCTCCTTTATTAAAAATGCATATTATCAGCTGGGCGCGGTGGCTCATGCCTGTAATCCCACCACTTTGGGAGGTCGAGGTGGGCGGATCACGAGGTCAGGAGATCAAGACCATCCTGGCTAACATGGTGAAACCCTGTCTCTACTAAAAAAAACCCAAAAAATTAGCCAGGCATGGTGGCGGGCGCCTGTAGTCCCAGCTACTCAGGAGGCTGAGGCAAGAGAATGGCGTGAACCCAGGAGGTGGAGCTTGCAGTGAGCTGAGATCGCGCCACTGCACTCCAACCTGGGCGACATAGCGAGATTCCGTCTCAAAAAAAAAAAAAAGTATATTCTCTTCCAACAGGTCAACTATTTGTATCCAAGCCATTCCCTGAACAATGATCAGAAGCTGAATTCTATTTTTATTTCTCTTTTGGGAAAATTATTCATTTGCTCCTTCATTCATTCACAGCAAAAAACATTTGCGCAGTTACTGTTTTCTAAGCCCTGTGCTAGATGGCTGACATGATCCGTATGCTCACAGAGCTTAGAGTACTGAACAAACTCAAAAAACCAATTATTAAAGCTAAATAAATGACTAAGTTTTCTTCCTTTAAAAAAAAGTATTTGGCTGGGCATGGTGGCTCATGCCTGTAACCTCAGCACTTTGGGAGGCTGAGGCAGGCGGATCACCTGAGCTCAGGCATTCGAGACCAGTCTGGCTAACATAGTGAAACCCTGTCTCTACAAAAAAAATACAAAAATTATCCAGGCATAGTGGCGGGCGCCTGTAATTTCAGCATTTGGGAGGCTGAGGCAAGAGAATGGCTTCAACCTGGCAGGCGGAGGTTGCAGTGAGCTGAGATCGCACCACTGCATTCCAGCCTGGGCAACAGAGTGAGACTCTGTCTCACGAAAAAAAAAAAAAAGAAAAGAAAAAAAAGAAATACAAAACCTAGCTGGGTGTGGTAGCACGTGCCTGTAGTCCTATCCACTTAGGAGACTAAGGTGGGAGGGGATCACCTGAGTCTGGGACATCAAGGCTGCAGTGAGCCATGATCATACCACTGCACTCCAGCCTGGGCAACAGAGTGAGACCCTGTCTCAAAAAAAAAAAAAAAAGAAAAGAAAAAAAAAGTATTCATTTTGTTAAATATTTTGTTAAACTCGCTCCCAATTAGTGTCATCTGGAACCTTTCACTTTAATTAACAAAATAGCTGACTGATCCAAAACTCAATCAAGTCTGACTAACTGGTCCCTCACCCAAGAGTTTTACAACTGGCCAAAAGTAAGTTTCTCTCTGGGTGCCTGTGGTCATGTTCTTCAGACAGGCTGTGGGCAGCCAGCAGCAATCTGCAATGTGAGAAAAAATAAAGCACACTTGCAGAGAGAAGCAGAGATGTGAGTTGGAAAGAATTCCTGGTTTCTGTTGTTTCCGATATCCAGAACATTTCAGTTCTTGGATTATCAGACACACACTCAAATATCCCTACAATATTATCTTTTTATTTAAATGAATTAATTAGACTGCTATTACTTGCAACATAAAGAGTCTTAGCTAATAACAAACAGTGGTACCAGAATGACTAATTCTTTCCAAAGTACAGTGGTTGAGTACAGGCCCTGAAACCAGACCACGTGGGTTCTTCTGGCTTCTCCAATTACTAAGCTGCATATAACCTTAACGTTGAGTTCATAATCTGTGAAATGGGAATACGTGACCACCAACAGGAATGGTTTAAGTTTTAAATGAGTCTCTAATGTTCAAAGTCCTCAGAACAAAGCCTGACCCATAGTTAAGAGCGCAACAGAAGTTGGCTATCACCACCACCTCCAAGGGGGATCTATATTCTACCATATACTGATTTGCTGATGTTTCAATGAGACCACTCATCTGGCTTGACACATTCCCTACTGCATAGAGAGCATCGACAAGGCCACTCTTAAACAGGGACAGGTTCCACATCCAGGTGAATCAAGAAGAGTAATAAGGGAGAGAGACAAAAAGTAGTGCTGGATTCTCCACAGCTCCAAGCATCACACTGTTCTCTCGTAAGGAGCTTCTACACAACCAAAACCCCAAACCTGCCCCCACCCCAATATTGAGTCACACCACTCTTCTTTTGATGCTGTTGGTTTATAAGCCTAAGGATTTTAATGCATTTTTAGATCCAACAGATGACTTCAGCTTCTCAAAAAAAAAAAAAAAACCCCACTCCTGACTGGTGTAACTCTTCAAATCCTTTATTATTTGTAATTTTTATTTTTGTGTGTGATGGGGGTAGGGCAAAAGATGAAGGCTGCTCACCTTTGTGAACCCTGAATCTATTTATAATACATAATGACTGAGACTCCCTCTACCTACCCCATGGTTTTGTCGGGGGATATTATAAAGGGCCAGAATAAATTAAACACCATCCTGAAAGGCTACTTAACTAGAAGCAAGCATGGCCCAGAGATGAAGGACATGCATGTAAGAATTAGAGCATCCTAAAGAACCAGGAAGTAGTTTAAAATAAAAAGGAAAAATAATATATGCATGATTTTTCCAAAGATATTTTCTTGACAAAGTATATTTTAAATTATTCTAGAGCCAAAATTCCAGGTGTAGTTAGCTAGGTAATAAGAAGGAGTGGAGGGAAGGGGGAGGAAGGGAAATATGTGGCATACCCATATCCTGACAATGCCGGGGCTTCTCTATAGAAATTCTGAAATAGCAGCAAACTCAAGAACCCAGGCCAAACAGAGTCAATCAATCCATGCTCATCAGCTCACAAATGTGCTGAAGGCTTTCTCCTTTTCTTTTATCTGCTTCTCTTTCAGACATCTCTTATTTATAGAAAACAGCGAGCTAAGCCTGAGGGGAAAACCAAAGTCCCCATGTCTAACCTCTCTTCTAGACCCCTTTCCTTTCTCAGTTCCTCTTTCCCTTCTCCTTCTCTTATTAGCTCGACCTCAGCCTTTTCCTTGGACTCCCTAAATCTGTAAACTTTCCCACTTCAGCACTTTTCTGGGAGAGGGGCAGGTATGGGGACTCAGGCTACTGGTAAACCCAGTGCTTTGGGAGAAGGACTGTGTGAGACCAGGAGTTTGAGACCAGCCCAGGCAACACA
This sequence comes from Papio anubis, assembly GCF_008728515.1. Taxonomy (NCBI): domain Eukaryota; kingdom Metazoa; phylum Chordata; class Mammalia; order Primates; family Cercopithecidae; genus Papio; species Papio anubis. The sequence goes on along the minus strand of NC_044977.1, from coordinate 169,941,867 downwards.
GCAAGATCCTACCTCTCCAAAAAATTGAGAAAACAGCTGGGGCTGAGTGTGGTGATTCACACCTCTAATCCCAGCACTTTGGAAGGCTGAGGCAGGAGGATCATTTGAGCTTAGGAGTTCCCGACCAGCCTGGGCAACATAGTGAGATCCTGTCTCTAACGAAATTTAAAAAGCTGGACTTTGTGGAGTATACCTGTTGTCCCAGCTACTTAGGAGGCTGAGGTGGGAGGATTGCTTGACCCCAGGAGTTCAAGGCTGCAGTGAGCTATGATCACGCCACTGCATTCCAGTCTAGGCAACAAAGCGAGGCCCTGTCTTTTTTTTTTTTTGAGGCCCTGTCTTAAAAAAAAAAAAAAAAATCCTCCATCTTATCAAAAATAAGAACTTATTTTCAAGAATCAAAGAAAAAATTAGAAATACAAAACGGAGAAACTGCCCCTTCTGCAACTGCCACCCTCCAGCTACAGCTTGTCGGAACCACTGGAGGGCTTTTATTTTTCACCCCAAATTTGCTAATCTCTCCTTCCATCCACCCTGTCTACTGAAAGTAAACCCCTGTTACTTATTGATGGGCATTTTCCCTCTTCCTTAGGTGTGCTGGGACAGGGACAAGCCTGGAAATCACCACACTAGAATGTTTGACAAATCTAAGGAAAACACTGAAATCACATAAGGTTTAGAAGAAATGGAATTATGATAAAAATTATAAACAAATTTACATCTTAGGTCATTAACGAACTTTCATATAATGTCTTGTTCAGTAGCTATGTAATGTTTATTTTATGTTGACAGCATCTATCACACTTTTGTATCTCCAGATGATCTAATTCAGTGTTATGCACACACAGACACACATAAATGCTCAGCTTGTAATTTGAGTCAAATAAAATTTTTCCTTTATTTTTGGAATATTTACCAGTGCTAGTTGAAGCAGTTGCTGGTAAAGGCACTGGAGTTGATACATATAGATAGAAGTTACTTTTGCAATAAAATATTAGAGTCACCATCAGAATAGAAGACTTGAAAAACTTTATTTGACTCAAAACAAAGTCTTACTCTGTTGCCAGGCTGAAGTGCAGTGGTGTAATCCTGGCTTACCGCAACCTCTGCCTCCCAGGTTCAAGCGATTCTCCTGCCTCAGCCTCCTGAGTAGCTGAGATTACAGGCACGCGCCACCATGCCCAGCTAATTTTTGTGTTTATAGTAGAGACGGGGTTTCACCATGTTGGTCAGGATGGTCTCGATCTCTTGACCTTGTGATCCACCTGTCTTGGCCTCCCAAAGTGCTGGGATTACAGGTACGAGCCACCACGCCCAGCCTGAGTCAAATAAAATGTTTCAAGTCTTCTATTTTGATGGTGACTCTAAGGTTTTACTGCAAAAGTAACTTCTATCTATACGCATCAACTCCAATGCCTTTACCAGCAATTGCTTCAACTAGCACTGGTAAATATTCAAACAATGATCCCATTTTCCCATAGATTTAAATATCTTACTTTTTAATCACTGTGTATACTGTGTATCTTCTCAAAAATTAAGCCTATATTTAAAATGTTATCAATATTACATTTACATACAATATAGAAATTCATCTTTTTACACAATGAAAGATTAAAACACACTGTATTCATGATTTCATTGCTTCAGCCTACATATTTCTGTGATTGATGGTAACATCTAAATGAATTAACTGGTAACATTTATACAACTACTACTAAATGCTGTACTTTATTTCAGTAAGCATTCATACTTTTTAGGCATCTTCTGGTGTTAGGTACAAGAAACAAAAATAATCAAAAAAGAAAGAAGTTGGGAGAGAGAACTTCCTAGGGGGCATACTGAAAACAGCAAGTTACAGAGAGCGGAAATAAGATGAGAATATAAAAGCTGGGATCAGGTTGTAAGGGATCTGAATACTACATAAAGATTTTGGGCACTTAAGTCTAAGGGCAGTTGGGACCTTAGATTTTTAAACAAAAGAATATAATAATTAAATCTACACTGGAGAACAAGTAGAGGTAGACGGCAATTCCAATGAAAAATATCAGCGGCAATGTTATAAAATAAGCCTCTTTTTAAATTTAAATACAGCTCTGCACATGAGTAAAATTTAACATCAACAACTCAAAGGAAGGTCTGTAATTCATAAAGCCACTATAAGAGGCAGTAGAGCATAATAGTTAGGCTTTGAAGGCTAGGACCTAAATACTAGCTTCTCCACTTAAGAGCCTAGTGACCTTGGGCAAGGTACTTAAGTATTTTAAGGCTCTCTTTCCTCATTTATAAAATGAGAATAACAATCATATTGACATACTTAACAAAGTTAGCTGTTATTATTAAAGCTTTATCCTATTTTTAAAATCTCCACAGCACAGTGTGAAGCAAAAAGAAACTAAGCTAAAATTCGTATAGTAAATCTGAAGAGCTGTCCAGAATATCATAAATCAGGCTTTCTACTGTTCCTTCATTATTTTGTATAAAGTGAATGAACACCCAGAATACTGGATATATTCATGCATTCATATCATTTTAGAATTACCAAAATTCACCCCAAAGCCAAATACAAAATACACGATTTGTGTGTGTGTGCATGTGTTTTGTTTTGTTTTTTATTATTTGGTGGTTTTTCCCTTTGGGCAAATAGCCATGTTTTGTCTGCACTGAAATTTTGTCCCTTTAAGAATTGTGAATAACTTTTTATAATGGATAAGTGAAAAAAAAATTCCTAGGGGCCCTTTTCTTAGCTGTTTATTAGCGGGGAGAGTGAGGGAGTCATGAGAAACTGGTCCTTTAGCAAGACAAATGACCCTTCTGCAAGAAATCATGTAATTTCTTATCAGTGCAACCCAAAAACCTCCTGGCAACAGTTTAAGATATGCTAGAATTACATTTCATTTTATAAGTCATTTTTATAGCATATATATCAAAAAGGGATTTAGTACCTAAAGTTTAAAATACACGTCCAAGAATGATTACACTGCTACTCCAATCTCTTCATTAGCTTTATTACCTGTGTTTAGACCTCCCCTTCAGAACAAATATTTCAGCTATCATAACAAAAAACTAAGAAAAAATTACAACTCCACAAAAGTATCTACCAAATCAAGACAATTGGAAAGCATTCTCCCTCCATAGTCATATCACAGGTTTGGGGCTTCACACCGTAGAGATAAATCTTTTCGATATCACAGATAACCAAGTGAGGGCTGGGAGGAGTTCTGGCGAGCTGCCTCCCAGACTGCTGAGGTTCCCTGTTTCCAAGGTGCCCAACTCTCCTAGCTTCCCTGCTGTGTCATTTGCTGTTGTTGGTCTGAAGAAGGAGGAAGCCAAACTCTCGATGCTTCCCTATTGCCAGACTCAGGCTGTCCTCACTTCAGGTGAACAGCCAGGAACCAAAGCAAGTACGCTACAAAGACAACTAAGTTGTTTCTGTTAGCTTTAAATACCACGTATGCATTACAAACATTCGTACTTCATCCAACCTTTATGGCAAGACCAGCTGAGTAATGCTGTACTTCCTTTCACTGGTTGAGACACCAATTTCTGGTAACATGTCTTCAGCTTTTGCAAAATGTCTAGCTTTGTTAAAAACACAGATATCTAGATATAATAGAACTGTTACATAACGGTCAGTAAAACTGCATATAATGCCAAAAAAAGTTTTACAGAGTATCTGCATAACCTCTATTTTTTTTTTTTTTTGAGGCGGGGTCTCGCTCCGTCCCCCAGGCTGGAGTGCAGTGGCGCGATCTCGGCACACTGCAAGCTCCACCTCCCAGGCCATTCTCCTGCCTCAGCCTCCCAAGTAGCTGGGACTACAGGCGCCCACCACCACGCCCGGCTAATTTTTTGTATTTTTAGTAGAGACAGGGTTTCACCATGTTAGCCAGGATGGTCTCCATCTCCTGACCTCGTGATCCGCCCGCCTCGGCCTCCCAAAGTGCTGGGATTACAGGCATGAGCCACCGCGCCCGGCCAACCTCTATTTTTTAATATGATTTTTTCAAAACACTGAACAGAATCCTAATTTTTTTTTAAATGAGGCTCTCACTATGTTGCCCAGGTTGGAGTGCAGTGGCTACTCACAGGTGCAATCACAGTACACACCACAGCTTCAAACTCCCAGCCTTGAGTGATCCTCCAGCCTCAGTCTCCTAACAGCTGGGAATATAGGCATGCCCGACTGCACCCGCCTTCTCTCTTTTCATGAGTAGGAAATTTTATGTGAGGTATTCTCCAAATACCTAGTATTTCACTCCTCCATTTAAAGTTCTCCCATGGCTTTCTACTGAAATTTGAATAAAATCTGACCCCTGCCTACCTCATTGCCTACCACTCTCATCCTCATTCACTATGTCCAGCCACACTGGCCTACCCTACTCAGCACCTTTCTATCTGCTGTCCTTCAGCCTAAAATGCCCTTCTCATGGTTGGGTCCTTGTCACCATTCAGGGTCATTTCCCCAATGTAGCACCAACCAATGTCCCAACCTGCCCAGTCACTCACTAAACCATTTTACTCTATTTTAATTTCTTGGTACTGTTTTCTGAAATTACTTTTGTACATTTGTTTCTTCTACTGTACCTCCCTCTATATGAACAAAACTTCCATGAGTGCAGAGACAGTCTCTTTTCTGCTGCTGTATCTTCAGTACCTGGCGCAACAGTAAATGCCCAATAAATATTAGAATGAATGACTGAACATAGTGAGGAGCCACTGGTTGTAACTGCATCTTAAATCAAAGGGCCAAAAAGTGGAATAAGCCAGGGCAGGCACAGACCAAAGCACTGCCAGTGTTGTCAATGATTTGTACTGCTCAGCCTAGGTCACAAGTAAACAGGCAGAGAAACACAGGTGGGGCAGGTTGGAGGCTGCCCTGCCCACCCCAGCTGAGTCACTGACAACCATGCCAGGTCTGAATACACTTGCAAAACTAGGAGTAAGATTTAACTCGAACAAACAAAAATCTCATTAGTAGGGACAATCCTCATGATGCAAATGATGTGTGTGTAGTATGTTACACATTTTTAAAATTAATTCAAGAAATGTAAGTACTAATCCTACGAGGTTCGGCATATGACTTGTTGGGGAATTAGTCATACTTTCAAAGTTCAGCCCCATAATAACTGATACATACAGTCTGGGTACACAAAATCTTATCTCCTCCTTGAAAAGTCAAGTGTCACAAACTGTTTTCTGGCTTAAGTTAGCACTGTCCACAGAAATTTCTGAGAAAACTTCCCTGAACTGACTAACCGTTTTTTTCTTTTTCTTAAGGGAGCAGGAAGGGAAGGAAGCACACCAGAATGGGACAAAGTCAGAAATGCACAAGTAAACTGACAAGATTTCAACCAGAAAGGAAAATGCAAATTCAGCCTGCAGGATTGTTATTAGGTATACTGAGATCCAACATAGCATTTCTTTCTAGGCATATTCAGGTCAAAGGACAATGAGTAAATGCTATCATCCTCAAACCTAGTGCTCTTTGAGGGGCTTGAAGGGTATGAGAGGAGCTTCAGAACTGAAAGATGACTGCTTTTGGAGGGGGGCTTACATTCAGATAGAAAGTTCAAATCTTGGAAAGCAATAAAAATTGGACTATAACAAACCATTAACTAGAAAGATTTTAAGAGTGGCTCTGGAGAAATGAAAAGAGGAGAAAGTAAAACATAGTACCAGTCATCTGGAGACAGGATGCATAAAATTACTATCACTTTTTTCTCTGCTAAGTCATCAAAGAATGCCTTTCTTCACAAATTTGTTATCAATATACACCTCACAATAAACAGGACTCAGGGACAGAGAAGGGAGCATCCGGTCCTTCCTAGGTCCAAATCTCCATAACAAATAAGTTTGGGCTCCAAGATCGTAGAATAAGTTTTACTTTTTTTGAGACGGAGTCTCGCTTGTCGCCCAGGTTGAGATGTAGTGGGTCGGATCTCAGCTCACTGCAAGCCCGGGCCCCGGTTCACGCCATCTCTCCCCTGCCTCTCAGCCTCTCGAGTAGCTGGGACTACAGGCGCCTCACACCGCCTCGCTAATTTTTGTATTTTTAGTAGAGACGGGTTTCACCTGTTAGCCAGCAGTCTGGATCTCCTGACCTTGTGATCCGCCCATCTCAGCCTCCCAAAGTGCTGGGATTACAGGCTTGAGCCACCGCACCCGGCCAAGTTTTTACTTTTTTACCAAAATCATGTGTCTTAACTTGCTACAACATATAATTTCCTCCCAATACAGGTAAATGTAAATAGTTACACTAAAATGTAGAAGGAGAAATCCCCACATCTACATAGAATCCAGTAGTGTGGATGCAGAGAATGGCAACAACTTCAAATTTCAGTTTTAACAAGAACTGTGTCCTCAATATATGATTTACTTTAGGAATGGTCCAAATCACTTGACAATGTTTACTTTGGATGTGAGAACATCTCAGAATACCAAGCTACAAAAAATAAATGTCTTTTCGGGGGTTACCAATCTCCCTGAAGGATGAAGTTAGGCATTCTGAGGACTTTGAGAGAGAGGGTTACTCAGAAAAAGGCCAAAGCAGTGTGATATACTAGCAAGCAGTATATGATGCTGCTAACTTTACTGCCAGTCTCTGCACACACATTACTATAATCACTTAACATACATTTGTTCTGAAATATTTACTTAGGTTAGAGGAAAGGTATCTTTCATGTTTACAAAAAAATCCTCCTGGGTGCTTGTAATAAAACAAATGTTTTCTTTTAGGGTCTTTTTCTCTGCTAAGTCAACAATCTCCTTTTATTTAGGATAAATGTGTTGTAGCAAAGTCTGCTAAGAAATAAATTTTTATAACACCAATTCTAATAAATTACCTTAAAAATTGAGATGTACTCCCACAGAGGAGGAAAGGCTGTAAGTGGTAGTAGGAACAATTTAAATTACTTGTGCAGCAAAATTCCTATGCAGCCAAAACATTTGTGGTTCCACATATTATTTGTTGCTTTTCTCTGGCAGTACAGTACCTAACGCTTTTGTGATTCCAACTAATTACTCTCTGAATTAGAAGAATGATTCCTAATCCTAAAACTTTCTTAATTCTACCCTCAATTATCAAGTTAAGCAGGACCAAGAGTATTTGGCATAATCTGAAACAAATTATTAAGACACAGTCAGTGGACAATTAAAAAGATAATGCTTATATGATGCTTTAAGAGTTCTAGGTTATTCAATGTAAAGCATTAACATAACAGTCCATATTAAAAGGACGAGAAACAGGCTGGGCGCAGAGGCTCATGCCTGTAATCCAGCACTTTGGGAGGCCAAGGCAGGTGGATCACAAGGTCAGGAGTTTGAGACCAGCCTGGCCAACATGGTGAAACCTCATCTCCACTAAAAATACAAAAATTAAACAGGCATGGTGGCACATGCCTGTAACCCCAGCTACTCAGGAGGCTGAGACGGGAGAATCGCTAGAACCCAGGAGGCAGAGGTTACAGTGAGCCAAGGCATTACTGCACTCCAGCCTGGGCGACAGAGCAAGGCTTCGTCTGTGGAAGGGAGGCAGTGACGGCGGGGGTGGGGTGGGGGCGGGATGAAAAACATTAAATATGATGAATAACTTATGCTGTGTTAAAAGTATATACATATACCCAACTCATTCTAGTGCATTCTCCAGCTTGAACAGAATACAAAAGGTCAATGCAAATCAAAGCATGTAAAACATTTTTAAGGATGGCAGCAGCAATTTACTGATTTTCCAATTTATCCAGTAGTTTCAAACCAAGTCTTGTAAGAGAGATTCATCAAGATGTACTACATGAACCTGACACTATTTACTTGTAACATCCATGGTACAACGTTAACCTAAAGATTACAAAGGACTTGAATCTCGTAAAGTAGAAATTAACTTTTTTTGGTGAGGAAAGAGGGGAGATCAGAAAAAAAAATCCTTTGAGAATTCACTGAAAATGGCAGTAGGCCCTTTCCCCATCCTCCCCCCAAAATTATATATACCGTGTTAAGAAATTCTGCCCGAAAGCGTAGAAAGTAGATAAAACTACATCACTTTTCTGGATAAATACAATGAAATATTTTAACTAGGAAGAGTAATACAAACAGATTTTCATTCTTGAATATCATTCCTCCTTTTCCATTGTCTCTCCTCTAAACAAGGTTTGACATGTGAAGGTCACCAACAAACCTGAGGTAAAATCCAGTGGTCACTTGCTGGTCTTCATCTTTTTCTACTGCACAGCACCATTTCCCACTTGATCACTCTACCTCAAAACTTTCTGCTCACTGCTTTCTAATACCACGCTCTCTTATTTTCCTTCTGTCTTCTTTGCTGGCTTTTCCTACTGTACACTTATAAATGCCACATGCCTGAGTCTCCATCCTGGGCACTCTTCTCATGACGCCTTTCCTTTCTAAGAGAGATAAAGGCATTCCCAAGACACTTAAGAGCCTCTATTTAGTAAAGTCTCCTTTGCAAATGTGTATGTAGTTCAAGTTCACAATATTCCTCAGAGCTCCAATTACCTATGTCTCACTTATTTTTGACACCTGCATTTGGATGCCTCATGGGAATAATTTCAAATCTATCAAGTCCAAAAAGGAGTCATTTCCACCCTGCCCTCATCTCCCCCGCCACCCACCACACGCACACTCTACAGCCCTACTCTAGGCCTAGGAGTCTACCTCTCAGCAAAACATCACCATCATCTAGCCAACTGCAAAAAAAACACAGAAGCTTGGAGTCATTCTTGTTCCTGTCCCTCATCTGTCACATGCAATCCATCAACAGGTCCTTGTGTTCTACCGTATCTCCACTGCCACCACCTTAATCCTAGCCACCTGCACCAGCTAGCTTGAAACAGAGCAATACCCTCTTTTCTGGTTTCCCCTCCTCCGCTAGTGTCTTCCTTCCAGCTATTTTCCATGCAGCAGGGAGGGTGGGAAAAGCCTTTTTTTTTTTTTATTTTTATTTTTATTTATTTTTTTTTTTATTATTATTATACTGTAAGTTGTAGGGCACAGCCTTTTAAAGCATTACTGAGAAAAATCCAAACTCTCTACTTACCACGGTTTACATAATCAGCATCACCTGACTTGTCCCCGCCTCAGGGCCTGTTTTTACCTTCCCTCTGTCCCAGATGTACTTTTCACAAGGCCATTTCCTTTCCTATCTTTTAGGTCTTTGACTACATGTCTTTGTAAGCCTTCTCTAGGTAACCCTCATACCTTCCCCAATTATTCTCCATCACTGCACTCTGTCAATTTCTTTCCTACTAGTCATTACAAATTGTACTAATCCTTTTGCTTAGTTGCTGTTTGTATTGTCTACTAAAATTCAGGTTTCACAAGCCAGAGGCCAGGTCTGTTTTAGTCACCTATAGAACAATGCCTAGCACACAGCAGACACGCTAATGTTTTAAATGATTACAATCTGATCTACTCATGCTGCTGTCACATGTATAACAGTGCTTCATAATAATGCTGACTTTTTGAGCTGCATCACATCTGAAACTTTTCTCCAAGTAAGATCATCCCAAGTTACTCTACTTACTCTCATCTGTTTGAAAATGTGCCTCAATGCCTTTTTCTGTAGAATTTACTAGAGGCCCATCCCACATCAATTTTCCATCAATCAATTTAAATAAATACAAATGGCCAATGTACTGGCAGTACGGATAATGATCATCATTTCAATGCTAATAGACCCTACTAAGACTTCCCCATCGTGTTACTATTTAAAATTTAATAATGACTCAGATCACTACAGACAAGTCAGACATGGCACCTGTGGCAAATCTGCCTTTGAATGCTATATAAGAGGGCTATGCATTCACTTTGTCATATTCGGGTCAGCATGTACTTTGGAAAGCAGACAGAATTCAGTTTTTAACTACTCTGTTAAAAGTATTAGTGAACAATACACTGCCCCAACGGTTTGCTGTCACTGTAGCAAAAACCCAGTGACAACTTAAGTATGTTCTGTATGTGAAAACCTTTGGCTTTGTAAGATTTCCTGAGTGGGATGGGACATCAACTTGGCCTTCCAAAGGTTGATCATCTATGTAATGTGGCATGGACTCTACAAAGCAATCCATAATGAGTGCATATATATTTCAAGAAAAGAGCCATTAGCATACAGCAGAGTTCCTGGATTACGGTTCTCAAGCAGGGGCTTTGATGAGCTTTTAGCCTATAAAGGAGGAGGTTTCCCAGAGGATTAGAAGCATATTCTGACACCAGTTACCAGGTCTTTTGTTTCACTTTAGAGCATGGCTGCATAAAAGAGGCTGAATAAGAATGGGCTTATTATGAAACTCAGTTTCACTTCACTGGTGACAGGGAATGTGTCAGATGTCTCAGGCGGGTGCCAACATCTCTAACATAACCAACTATCTGGAATAACTGTAGGACTTGGGGGACCATCTCTAGGAACTCAATGTATTTAGCAGCCCTAGACTCTTGCTCACTTGTTAGCAAATGGTAACTTTTTTTTTTTTTTTTAATTTTTTTTTGAGACGGAGTCTCGCTCTGTTGCCCAGGCTGGAGTGCAGAGCATATGGTAACTTTATAATAAGGTTACCATTTGTACCTCTGTAGGCTAAGAGTCCACACCACATTACATAGATGATAAACCTTACAAAGTCAAAACAAGCAATTCAAAGGTGTTATATTTTCTCCAATACATCTTTTCTCAATCGAGCCTGCAGTAGAGATCATGTCTTTTTTTTGCCACACTGATGTCCAGAGCTTATCTGTGATTGCAGGAAGGTCAAAATTGCTAAAACTGCTTGGGAGCCAACTCAGAAAGACTGCCAGCAATGGACAGCTGTAAAATGTGACAGCAATTTCCCCAGCAATTTCCATTATTTTCTGAAGAGGGTAATGAAGATGTTCTATTAAACCATCAGACCAAATTAGGTTTTTGTGTTTTGTGTTTTAACAAATATGTATTGTTTATCTACCCTTTCTTGGACACTGTAGGGATATAAAGACATAATAATCCCTGCTCTCAAGGAACTTCAAGTCTGCTGGGAAAGAACACAAACCAAGTAACAACAGAAAGATGCTGCTTCTTTTCAGTTCTATACAAGTACCTAGAGTGCTATTCAAGCACCAAAAATGCTTCCAGTCCTCTAGAAAATTCCAGGCTACCAGCCTTTCTAACTATACATTCTCCCACTTACGGCCTAAATTCTCTAGGGCCATCACTTTCTCTATAATTAGTTATAAAACATTACATCTGCCTCTCCAGCAATTTATTTTAATTAATTAATTAATTAATTAATTTTTTTGAGACTGAGTCTCGCTCAGTCTCCCAGGCTGGAACACAGTGGCGCCATCTTGGCTTACAGCAACCCCTGCCTCCCGGGTTCAAGCAATTCTTCTGCCTCAGCCTCCTGAGTAGCTGGGACTACAGGCACGGGCCACCGCGCCTGGCTGAATTTTTGTATTTTTAATAAAGATGGGGTTTCACCATGTTAGCCAGGATGGTCTCGGTCTCCCAACCTCGTGATCCCCCCCGCCTCTTCCTCCCAAAGTGCTGGGATTACAGGCGTGAGCCACGGTGCCCGGCCTCTCTAGCAATTTTTACTCTTTTCGTCTCTATATTTGCTTCTTCCTCTCAGCCTATAAAACATACACCGAAGTTCTTATACTTTAGAGCCCCAAGAGAAAATCTCCTTGATCTCCCTCTAGGGACTTTTGCAACCTTGTGGCTTTCCTCCTATTCCTTTCTCCAAGTCCTCTTCATTTCCCATCCTCCATCCATAGACATCCCTCAGAGCACAATTCTTTCCTCCTCCAATCTCGGCAATCTTGTGCACTTTACCATCACTCAAACTTTCAAATCTAATGTGGACTACTAAAACCAGTTCCAGCCTCAGTTCCACTGTCAGGCCACCTCAGATTCAATGTGCGCAAAGCTAAACACACGGAAGACTCATAATGCCTACAGCTCACTTTCAAATGGCTCCACAAAATTAACATTATAGAGATAAGAGAGAGACAGAGCAAATATGGTGAAATTTTGCTGAGGAATCAGGGTGAAGGGTGAGAGTTTGCTGTACCATTCTTTTAACTTTTCCTGTAGCTGTGAAAATGGTCAAACTGAAGCAGCTGGGAAAAAAGCTAGGGTCAGAATCAAAGACAGAAATCATTGTCCTTGCCTTTTAGGAAGTTTATAATCTATTTAATTTATCTAATCTAATCTAATCTAATCTAAAAGTAAGCCATATAGATCTGGGAGTTCAATAACTGATTTAATAATAAACTCAAATATATAATCAAACTGCAAATATTTACTGAAGACCTACTAAGTGGCAGCAACATGCTAAGCATTGTATATGATCAACAAAGCAAATAACAAAACCTTTTTTTAACCCTGCGGACAGGGTCTATACATCTCTGCCTCCCTCAAGCCAGTTCATCCTCCTGCCTTATTTATTTCTGTTAATGCACCACCAACTTTCCCAACACCCAGAAGAACCTGACTCCTTTTCAAGTCCTCCATATCGAAATCAGTGGCTAAGTCCTATGGATTCTACTGTCTTCTACCTCTCCTTCCTCTCCACTTTGATGGCCACCACTTATACCCCAGACCATCTTGACCTTCCACCTGAACTACTGCAGCAATCTCCAAGTCTCTTGGTTCCTACTGAGCTCCACTCAATCCTTGCTCTGTCTCTACCCAGATAGCCAACTCTATCTGAATGACAGCCCCTACTCAAAAGGGTTTTAATGATTCTCCGGCATTTACAAAATAAAATTTAAAACCTTTGCCTGGCACTGAAGAACACAAGCTTTATCTATTACTATTTATTCTCCCATTAATGTTTCTTACTCTCCAGACACAGCTTTTACTCACTTCTGCCCAATAGTGTCCTTTTTCTGTGTTCCCTCTGCTGTCCTGGCTTACACTGTTTCCTCCATCAGGAATACCCCTTATTCTTCCCCACCCCATTTCTCACCTCCTCCATGAAGCCTTCCCAGATCACTAAGTTCTCCAGCCACAATCCCTCAAACTCAAGTCAAAGTAATCTCTCACTCCTCTGAAACTTTATAACATGGTATCTGCATTTTATTATTTGCCAAATAATATTTATATTTCCAAGTACCATTCAAAATCTGAGTGTGCATGTCTTATCATCCTGACTAGATTATGAACTCCTTGAAGGTAGTGCCTTTTCTTTTTTCTTTTATTTTTTGAGACAGGGTCTCACTCTGTCGCTCAGGCCGGAGTGCAGTGGTGTGATCTCGGCTCACTGCAACCTCCGCCTCCGGGGCTCAAGTGATTCTCCCGCCTCAGCCTCGAGAGTAGCTGGGATTACAGGCGCGCATCACCACGCCCGGCTAATTTTTGTATTTTTGGGAGAGACGAGGTTTCACCACGTTGGCCAGGCTGGTCTCAAACTCCTAACCTCAGGTGATGCACCCACCTCGGCCTCCCAAAGTGCTGGGATTACAGGCGTGAGCCACCATGCCCAGCTTGTGCCTTTTCATTTATAACAGGCCCTCAAAGTTTGTGACAGAAATTTAACATCAGTGTTCTTAACAAGAATCCCCAAAAACTGTGAGTGCTGCCTTCTAAGCTATAAGCATTTTTCTCAAAATACTGATTAATATTTTAACAGTGGTATAGCTGTTTATTGTGATAAAATATATATAACATGAAATTTGCCATTTAACCATTTCAAGTGTACAATTTAGTGTCATTAATTACATTCACAATATTGTGCAACCATCACCATTATTTCCAAAATTTTTACCACCTCAGAAAGAAACTCTGTATTCATTAAGAAATAACTCCCCTGGCCGGGCGCGGTGGCTCATGCCTGTAATCCCAGCACTTTGGAAGGCTGAGGCGGGCGGATCACAAGGTCAGGAAATCGAGACCACGGTGAAACCCCGTCTCTACTAAAAATACAAAAAATTAGCCGGGCGCGGTGGCAGGCGCCTGTAGTCCCAGCTACTCAGGAGGCTGAGGCGGGAGAATGGCGTGAACTTGGGAGACGGAGCTTGCAGTGAGCAGAGGTCGTGCCACTGCACTCCAGCCTGGGCGACAGAGTGAGACCCTGTCTTAAAAAAAAAAAAAAAGGTTATACTAAGTGAAATAAACTAGACCCACAAATAGTGTATGATTCCACTTATATGAAATACCTAGAATAGGCAAACTCGTAAGGACAGACAGTAGATTAGAGGTTTTCAGGGACTGAGGGGAGGGGAGAATGGGGAGTTATTTCTTTTTTTTTTTTTTGAGACGGAGTCTTGCTCTGTCCCCCTGGCTGGAGTGCAGTGGCGCCATCTCGGCTCACTGCAAGCTCCGCCTCCCGGGATCACGCCACTCTCCTGCCTCAGCTTGCTGAGTAGCTGGGACTACAGGCGCCCGCCACCGCGCCCGGCTAATTTTTTGTATTTTTAGTAGAGACGGGGTTTCACCGTGGTCTCGATTTCCTGACCTTGTGATCCGCCCACCTCAGCCTCCCAAGGTGCGGGATTACAGGCGTGAGCCACCGCGCCCGGCCAGGGGGGTTATTTCTTAACGAATACAGAGTTTCTTTAAGAGACGGGCTTTCACCGTGTTCGCCAGGATGGTCTGGATCTCCTGACCTTGTGATCTGCCCGCCTCAGGCAGGCCACCTGAGGTGGTTTACAGGCGTGAGCCACCACACCCGGCCCACTTAGTATAACATTTTTAAGGTTCATCCATGTTGTATCCATGCATCAGAACTTCATTCCTTTTTATAAACGAATATTCCATTTTATGTATTAACCACATTTTGTTTACCCACTCATCTATTGACAGACACTTGGGTTTTTTCCACTTTTTGCCTACTATGAATAATGCTATGAATACTGACATAAAAGTTTGAGCCTCTGTTTTTAATTATTCAGGGTACATAGCTAGGCGTAAAATTATTGGGTCATACGGTAATTCTGTTTAGCTTTCTGAGGAATAACAATAGTATAGTTTTACAATCCAGATACAGTCTTTTGGTAAACACAACCACCACAAGACTTCCTACTCATTTGAAAGGCAATTCATTTCCAGATAGGTTTCTTTCCTCTCCAATAGGAAAGGACCCTGGTGTTGATCTAATTCCCAACAGCCTGACCCTAGTATGGGTGCTATTTTGATTGTGCTGAAACCCCAGTCTCCTGGTTGTCACAATTTTTCAACACTGCCTCTACATGCATAAAGGTATACACAGTGCAATGATGAAACTAAACATCATTCAGATGTTTAAGTCACACTTCTATCCTTAACACATTTAGTAACATCAGATAAATGAAAGATACTAAAAGGAAGAATACTTTTCAGCACATAAGATACAGGGTTTTGTCAAGGATGACTTCTGCTGAACCTATTTCTTATACCCAAACAACCATTTAAAACATGATGAACCTGGACGAGGTATGTAACACTCCACCGTTGCAAGAAAAGGATCTTTTTCATTCTGAACCATGATGAGCAGCCTGGGACTTCTGAACTGACATCTCATTACTATTACCACCAATTCAAGGAGGTAGTGGAATGTCAGAAAAACACAATATAAATTCACAGAAACTAGGTGGAGGTATACAAAGTGCTAACTTGGAGCATCTGGGTGCAATGAGCAGGATCAGAAGAAGTCATCAGGACTATCTTTTGCTTTTTACTCCGCAAACCTCTGTATTTGAATTTTTCAAAAACATGTATTCTTGCATAATATAATGGCTTAAAACTATTTAAAATATAGGCAGTGTTAGAAAAAAAAAAAAAAGCTATCAAAAGAAGACTAAATGGAAATTCTGTCACATACAGAAAAACTAGTATCAGGGCCAGTCACCATGGCTCATGCCTGTAATCCCAGCACTTTGGAAGGGCAAAGTGGGTGGACCGCTTGAGGCCAGGAGTTTAAGATCAGCCTGGCCAACAGGTGAAACCCGGTCTCTACAAAAAATACAATGAATTAACCAAGCGTAGTGTCGAGCGCCTGTAGTTTCTGCTACTTGGGGGCCTGAGGCAGGAGGATAGCTTGAGCCCGTGCTTGAAGTGTTTAATGACTTTTCAGGCATTTTATCCTAAAATAGCACCCCATCCGAATTTTTAGGTTAAGTCACCACTGAGACATTTACTCATGATACAAATGTATTCATTAAATAAAATCTGAAGTTTAAAGGACTTAGGCAAACTATGCCATTTAGTTGTACAGACATACTGTCTACAGACATTCATGTCTACAGGCTAGTTATAACTAGTGAATTTAGCAAAGTTTGAGCCCTGGGTTATAAATATCGGCTGCAAAACTGACTCTAGCGGCCCAGATTTCATCAGCTATCTAAAAGGCATAATTTTACAATCTAAGATCTGGCACACTTTAGGGAATCATTACAAAGTTAACATATTTTTTCCCCTAAAAGAATAGAGCCAAATGATACGGGAATAAAAGCCTAACTAAAATGAAGAGTGAGTTGGGAAACTATTTTGTGTGCGCACGCACACACACACACACAAATAGTTCAGAGATACTAAATTAAGTTCAGAGATACTAAAATTAAGAATTCGATTTCTACGGCAACATAAAGCAGTTTGAAAATACTTACTTAAAATTACTTTCGACCGGGTCATTGAACACAATCTGTACTGTGTTCTAAAAAATATCCACCCAACATAATATACAACATTAAGAATTTAATTTTATGTTTTCACACATTATAATATATTGAGCAACTGCATTTCACATAAGTTTTGATGCTCAGTAACTTCAAATATTTTTGCCAAGTGCTAAAATTAGTGAACACAATCAGTGCACCTTCCTTCAAGAGGAGCAATTCTTCTGATTTGCAATAATCAACTGTTTACTGAGAAGTTACTATGTGCCAAGTGCCATATTTTAATAACATGTTTAAAACTACATACTGAATGCTGACTGACGAAAGGAAGTATAGCAAAGGGTAGAAATATAAGACAGACTAATGAAAACCAATTATGTAACTCATTCAAATCTCATGCTTTCATGCTGAGGGTAATTTTAAACATGTATGCACTTAATATATCGCTTAATTCATAGATTTTCATTGGATGCTGACTTCAAAAAGGATCACCAAGGCCGGGCGTGGTGGCTCACGCCTGTAATCCCAGCACTCTGGGAGGCAGAGGCAGGTGGATGACAAGGTCAGGAGTTCAAGACCAGCCTGGCCAATATGGTGAAACCCCCGTCTCTACCCAAAATACAAAAACTAGCTGGGCATGGTGGCACATGCCTGTAATCCTAGCTACTCAGGAGGCTGAGGCAGGAGAACTGCTTGAACCGGGACCCGGGAGGTGGAGGTTGCAGTGAGCTGAGATCACGCCACTGCACTCCAGCCTGGGCTACAGAGTGAGACTCTGTCTCAAAAAGAAAAAAATAAATAAATAAATAAATAATCTATCTTTATCTCCAATAAAGTACATTAAAATATTAAATAATTAAATCCCAAAAGGTAACAGCACAAAACGTAAAACCAAACTCATTTAAGAGAGCTAAATACTGGGATTACTATATAACATTAAGACAGCACCATTAGTAAGCCAACCAAAAGTAAAAATTTTAATTCACATTACTCAAACGGCCCCAATGGAAAATAAAGTCATCTTTATTGTTAAAAGACAATGTCATAGACATTCTCTTGCAAAATGAAGATGCCTCGTATTTTCTCTGAAATCAGAGATTTTTCTAAAAATTTAGTATTTTGAGCTTTGTCTCCCTAACACCAATCACCCAACGGGCACCCAGTTTGGAGCATCCCCTGACCACAGGTAATGCCCAAACATTTCACTTAAAGAGGTAATTGGGAGGGTTTCCCAAAGATAAAAAAGTTCCACATGCCTCAGGAGCATAAATTTCTCACACATAAACTCAGTTAAAATGATGTGAAACTTAAGTGTACTTATGCTGTTTTTTAAAATGATTAATCCCATGAAAATCTTCAAATGGTTTATAATTTTAGATTTGATTGTGCTTATTCAGAAGAAAGCCATTATATGTTTTAATCAATGTTATCAATAACACACATATAGGAGACCACAATACCGCAGGAGCAATAACTAGACAGCACAGATCTACCTTGGGGAATGTACACGATTTCCACACAAACAACCAAGGGAAGCTACAGGCTTCCATTTGAACCACCACCATCAAAACAATGAGTTAGGCCTAAGTCTTATTGTTTCTCCACTTCTCAACCATCTTGAGAGATTATTGGCCATGAAAGAATTCCCCAGAATGATTAAGTGCTTCAATTATAAACTATAGTTTAAGACCATATCAAACTCAAAACGACTTTCCTTACAAAACAGGACAAAGTTTCACCGAAAAGCATCCCACACCTAATCACCATTAAGAACGAATGTAACCAAAATGGCAATCGTTTTGTATTTAATCCACTAATTAGTTTACAAAGTTCACTGTTAATAAACAAAATATTTCATTTAGCTTTTCAACCTATTCCCACACACTCATCTTAAAAATTGTGTACAGCCACTGAATACTTTGTTGTCAGTAAGTTCTACTCCTACCAATAAGTTTAGAGTATTTCTGAAATCTCACATTCCTTTCCAACGCCGATCCTGAGAACTAGGTTAAATGTTATACTTAATTTTTAAAGTATGGGAGTTATAGGACCTCCATTAAATGAATGACTCTATTCTAATACATAGTTGTAAGTCACCCCTCACTTCACTGTTGATCTAGTAAAGTCATCAAGTCTTCCAGCTTGACTCAACAGTAGCAAAATGGCTTCTCTAAATAAAGTTGCAATCAACAAACCCTTAGAAAGCTGGTTTCAATTTGTTTTGAAACTGAAACACACGTATGTACATAGTCTGAATAAAGCAAGTGAAAAAAACACCCCCATGAAAGAGTTTAAACTCACAATGTAAAAGAAAACCTTTATCAAAGCTAGAAATTGTTTTCTGAATTGCTCTGTCAAAAGTCTAATAAAAAATCTATATGCTACGGAGTGTTTGAAGATCCAGTGTTTAACTCTACGTTCTCTTAGCTTAGCACAGATTGAGTAAGAGATTACTATAGCAAAGCAGTTTTCCAAACCAAAATGTCCTTCGCATCTAAAAGGTTTTGCATCATCCTTAATGGCATACCAAAGACCCATGATTAGGCAAGGATACACCTTTAAATTTACTTTAGTTTTGTTTCATATATGTAAAACTCCATTCCAAATAAATCCATTACTTCTCAACAGTACTGAGCTTGTCAGAGGCTCATCAAAACATTATACTCAGATTAATAAATTTCAGCTGTTACGTGATGTTAGTGCCATAACAAGCATTAGCCAAAGAATAAAAGAAAAAGTATATAATAAAAAGAAAAACCCAAGACAATGGTTATAAGAATTTAAAAATGAAAAAAATCTGAAAAGCAACTCACCTGCAGTTAGGTGGAGGATCTAAAGTGATGTCCGCCAGCTCCTTCTGAATTCTGGAGTGGGGGAAATGAGAAAGACAAACACAAGAAACATTAAGGCGTGGAAGCCTCCCACCTGTAACGTGCAGGTCTGCAGAGAAACCTAAGCGCGATCACTGGATTCTACTGGGCAAAGAGGAAACTACACATCAAGAGCTTCAGGTCCCTAGTTTAGGAAAAAACTTTTCACGGAGGCAGTGAGGCGGCCTGGACTCATCTACGAAGTTTGACTTCCAACCTTGCCTCGCAAACCAGGGCAGTTCTATTCCTCGGTGTTTTCCATTTAGGACCTAATTTTAAAGTTTCTCACTTGCGGACCGGTTTCCTCAGTCCCTCCCCTGCACCTCCTCTCCCCAGGCCGGAGAGATCACAGCCATCGGTCCGTGGGAAGGACGCCAGCCTCCAGCCTTCCTTGCCCCTTGGGGCCCTTTCACCCCTCAGATGCCCCCATGCCCACCCCGGCAGGGCGCCCCCCACAGGTCAAAGGTCCGAAGCCTCGCCCGACACCAGACCCGCCCGGAGTCCTCAGTGACGACGCCAACATGGCCGCTCCCCACGAGGCCCCTCGGGCCCGAGTGACCTGCCAGCCGTCGCGGGGTGCCCGGGAGGCCCAGACGGCAGGTCGCTCCCTAGCGGTGGGCTGCCACCGCCCGGCCACCCCGCCCCCACCCCGCTCGCGCCTCGCCGGTGAAGTTGCGGGCGGGGGAGGGGAACAGGGTGCCCGCACGGGGGCTGTTCCACGCCGCCCCAGCTCACCTCTCCCGGCGCCCAGAACCTCGGCCCGAGGCCGCGCGCGAAAGCAGGGCGCGAACACCCCCGCCTGCCCCTCGGGCACCACCGACCCCCAGTGGCCGGCCCGCGGCCGCACAGGTGCACCGGACCCTGCCTCCGCCCCGCACGCTCGCCCGGACTCTCGGCCCACCTCCCCGGACCTGCTTTTCCCAGGGCGTCCTCTAACTTCCCGGGGTCTGCCCACTTCCTTTTCCATGGTCCGCTCTCTAGCTCACACTGGGCACAGACCGGGGACCTGCAGTTTTCTGCCTCCGCACCAACCCTCGACTTCACAAAGGGCCCCATCCCCCACTCGTAGGCCGAAGCCACCAGGCAGTTCACACCAAGCCCTGGCCTTTGTCTTTTGCTTACCTAGGCACTTAGAGCATCAATTAATACGACAAAGTTTGGGGACTCTAAGCTTCTTCACCTTCTAAACGGTGCCTAATTTTATAACCTTTCCTCCTCCTGTCATATAAAGCTCAGTGGGGCTATGTTACAACTTAAAAATCTCACCGAGGCAGCACTGTAGTTAAAAAAATTTTAAACACACACACATACACAGAGCAATCTAATTCACAAAGGATGCGTTTCCCTTTCCAAAGGTTTTCTGCGGGTAGGAGGACGGGCTAGCTATATGTAATGAGGAATAGGTTTTAAGGACGACGACTGGGGGAGGTTCTATAAACTTTCCTACTGGAGGACATTTCCTGTCCCTACAAATCTGTCAACTTTAGAAAGGGGTTTGTTTACAATCTCAATTGACACGTATTTGTGTCCTGCTAAATTCTACTGCTACCAAAAAGCGTTTCATTTCTGAGACATTCATACTCCTGCTGTTTGACTCATGACTGTACATTAGACTCAAAGTTTGGAACATTGGTTTCCTGATTCTTTACCTGCATCTTTTCGAATAACTGTATTTTAAGACCTTCACACGTAGGCAAAAATTTCCTCCCCGGAGCACAACGCATATAAAAATACATATTGACTTGTCTTCCTTGCCAACCCAACTCCCACTATAAAATAGTCATGAAAAAGGTAGTTGTTTCTTTAATACCTAAGAAGTGTTAATACCAAAAAGCTGTATCAACTTCATCTTGACAGACAGCATTTGCAATTCCAAAAAACTGGCAAGAGATTTGCAGGACTAACTCATACCTGTTTCCAGAGAGTCATTCTTGTTCAGACCACTTGCAATGGGGGGCTTTCCTCTACCCACGATTTAGAAACCACTTTCCAACATGCAGTTAGCAGCCTGTTAGTCTGCCAATTCAGGCTTCTTTTTCACTCCTTCTGCTGGTGAATGTGCCCCTTCCAATTCTATGGGCAACACCTACCTTTCAAATCAATATACTTCACAGAACAGCCTCTATAGGGTCCCACTAACATCAATTTTCCCCATTCTCTTTCCTGGATACACTGTCCCTCTCCTTTTTTTTTTTTTTTTTTTTTTACCTTTTGCTATTAACCTTAGGTCTGCTTTAACACTAATAGCTACTCTTTCAGCAAGATTATCAAGGAGCTAAATTCATTGCAAAAACAAAACAAAAGCACTGATGTTAATTTATAGGTAAAATTACTATTTGTAGCTTCCCACCTTTCATTTTTCTACACCTACCATCTCTTTTCCAGAACTTCCAGATAAATTTTTAACTTGTTTAAAATAAAAGGACAAAGTACGTCTAGTGAAAAAAATCCCCCTCTCTGTAATTCACTCACAATAAAAGCAGAGTATTTTCTAGTTGATAACTGGGTTTTTACCCCCAAATATATTCATGTACACCAGGGATATCCAGCAAAATATAAAAATGCAAATTACCAAAAGCAAGTATCCTGGCTTGAGCACGTGAGGCCAAAAAGTGAATGAGGATCAAAGAGCCTAGAGGATTGAGGTGGGGGGCAGTGTTAAGGAAGGGCCTGTCCCAAGTGGGCAGAGTAGATGCCAGGTTCCAGGAAAACCGCACAGGGCTAATCAGTGAGGGTCAGTTAGGCCTCCTGAGAAGCTGTACAATCAAACCAAACCTATAAAAATGAGAACAATCTTGCAGAGGCACCTTGCCACTTAAGACCTCCACACTATTTTTAAAAAGTCACTCATTCATCAGCTCATGGTTAGGTCACCAAAACACTGCCAAGTTTTCAAATTACAAGTCAGGCAAAATGACAGAACAAACTCTCAAACCCTGACTTTCAGGCTCACTACTCAGTGGAGAGATCTAAAGTCTCATGTTCCACTTTATTTTAAAAATTTTTAAGACGGGTATCCCTATCTAACCCATCATTTGGACTTCTTACTATCTTCCTGGTTTGCCACCTTTTTAACAACTGCCTAACTCTGATAGCAGAAGGATTTATGAAAGGGTGTCTCAGGGCTCCTAGGAATCCACTAAAGATTATTTTAAGGGTCATGGCGATCAGAGGATATTACTGAAGGATGGCAGGAGTAACAAGTAGCTACCTCCAGAGCCTTAAGAGGAAAAGAATAAAGAAAAAGAGAGACTGCTTAAATTGAAAAAATAAAGCAACGTAACATTTTCACAGCATGAGGACAGCAAATAGCATGAAAAAAAGACAAGTTTCCCTGAAATTTGGTAAACTGAAGTTTTTAAAGAGAACAAAAGAGAACCACAAAAATAACCTAGAATAACTATTTTATAATCACTTACTGATTCATTCATTTGCCTCAACTCTCAGAAAAATCTCTTTAAATTCCACCATAAAACATGTCTTCACCTACTCAATTTTGTACCTGCTAACACGAGTTTCTTATTCCTTATGCAATTTGTGAAAAAAGCTCTATTTAGAAAAGATCATCCATGCAACAGGTGAGGAGAAGGTAAAATGGTCACAGAATTCATTTTGATGCAGTTGTCTGGGCTGGTATTAGTAATTAAGAAATGGGATGATGGCCTTGGGGAAGGTCACAGATCGACCATTAGTAGGACAAGAAATCTGAAATCAGATTTGGGGGTCACTAATAAAAGTAATGAAGATTCTTACAAACTTCAGCAAGAAATGCGAGAGGCAAGCCACAACAGCTGCATGTGAGCAATGATTTAAAAAAAAAACAGAAGCAGCAATAGAGAAAATAATTAGGGCTTCCAAGGCCCTTCTTTCATTTTTAAGAACACATAAACCATGAGGAGCGTTTAAGCTATCCTCACTGGGAGGCAGACCAAATGCAGCAAGAGGCAGTTCGGAAAATAGGAAGCCTATGGAAAAAAAAAAAAAGAGTACGGTACCTCTTGGCGCTGGTGGAGAGGAGTTTGGAGTTTTTGCTCATGCTGACTTTACTCTCCTTCTTCTTGGGGGTGTTTGTTTCTTTCTCGGTTTGCTGGTTGGAAGACGAAGATGAGGAGGAGCTGGTGCTGGCCCTCGAATCGTCATCCGACATAGCGAACCCCCCACCCCACCCCGCAAACAGCCCCTGCAGGGGGAGGGAAACAAAACAGAAACACACAAACCATGCAGCCAGTGTAAATAAGGAACTCGGGTGCTGTCAGGAGGGCATTGACCAGGGGCGCACGCGGCCGCCCACCGCCCTCCACTCGCTTTTCAAAGTCTGCAGGCCCATTAAGGCTTTTGCAAATCGGACGCGGCTTGTTTATTTTTGGCCCCAAGTGGGGAACGCTGTGGGAAAACGGTCTGGAGCTAGGAGAGCGGCCCCTCCCTCGCCCCCCGGGGCTCTCCGCTGGGCAGGGAGGGAGTAGCCCGGGAGGCGAAGGAGGGCAGGGCGGGGGCGCGGGGCGCCACGGCGGGGCAGGGAGGGAAGGTCCCGGCAGCCGGCCGGCCTCGGGGCTGTTTTTGTCCGCTTTCCGGGGGTCGTGGGGTGGGGGGCCGGTGGCCCGGGTGAGAGACTGTGGGGCCACGAGAGGAGTTTGGCGAGGTCGGGAAGAGAGGAGGGGCGGGAAGGAGTAAGAGAGGAAGCCGAAACAGGGGGACGGAGGCGGGGAGCGGGTGCCTGGGTGGGGGAAGGGAGAGGCCGGCGGGGGGCAGGGGCGACGAGGCCCGAGGCCCCCCCGCGCCGCGCCCCGACGCCCCTCCCGGCCTGCCTGCCTCTGGGCCGCCCCGCTCACGGCTGCGCGGCCGGGAGGGGGTCCGGAGCACACGCCCGATCGCCACTCCTGGAGGGGGATAGGGGCTGCGGCGGGGAGGGGGGGGGGGGTCGGCCTCCGCAGCGAAGAAATAACAATGAGCCCTTCCGCCCCGGAGGGGTTAATCCCCGTGAGCCCCCGCCCCTGGGGAAAACGGGGCTCCCCCCAACTACCCCCCACCCCCGCTCCCGGCCCCCTCGGTGGCCAGTGGGGGGCTCTTGAGGCAGCGCTGACAGTTCGAGCCACAATGACCCCCGTCCCCGATGCGGGCGGCCCCCGCACCCCAAGCGGCCCGGGGTCCCTGCCCATCCCCCGCGGGCGGGCCCCGGACCCCTGGGGCTCCCCAGCCCCTCTCCGCTCCCCTCTCCGGCCCCGTGCCCGGCGGCCCGGCGGCCCCGGCGGCGCGAGTCGGGGGAGGCGGCGAGGGGTGTCCCCGAGGCCCGGCGGCGCGGCCGGGGGGCGGCGGGCCGCTGGGGGGATCCCCGTACCTCTCTTTGTGTCTGGCTCCTCCGTGCCGCCGCGGCGGCTGCTGCTGCGGCTGCGGCTGGGCCTGGCCACTCGTGTCTCTCTCGCTGGGAGAGAAGCGGAAGTGCAGCAACAGCAACTATTAAACAGGCAATGGCTTCCCCCAGCCACACACGCTCGCACACACACCACTCCTCCGCCGCCGCCGCCTCCTCCTCCTCCTCCTCCTCGCCCTCACCCCTCCCCCACCCGGCCCGGTCCCACCCACCCTCGCTCCCCTCCCCCTGCAACACCTCCTGGGGGTGCGCGAGGAAGACCCAGGAGACCCCAGGAAACCGTGCCCCCCCCACACCCCCACCCCAGCGCCTCCTCCAGACGCCCGGGAAGGGGGCGAGGGGTGTGAATTTTCTCTTAAGTGGTTTGGGAACCTGGATTCTGGGCGGGAGAGGGGAAGCCAATGGAGATGGGGTCGCTGGGAGTGATTGGAACTGGATGGAATAGGGGGGTCACGAGAGAAAGTTCTTTCCAGTGACGGCTTTTGGAAAGGAGAGGGGTAGGGAGGTGGCAAATTGGTGAAAAAGATGGTAATCTGGTGGTGGCAAAGACTTTAGAGAATGCAGCGGGAACTCCACCTAAAAAGCCATTAAAGAGAATAAAAAAATCACACAACAGGGATTTTCTTTGGACTGACACTTGCTTCTCCTTCTAGCAATTTACCTGCTAGGAGCAGAGGTCAGTTTAGGCACGCCTGTGAGAAAATCCCAAACCAGGAATTTTCTGCTCAGGTCACGCGAGGCACGTGCAGTTTTACAATATTAGATTCTTCCAGTCACTTTTTATAGAAAGTGATGTGGTTTTATAAGAGTGATACAAAGGTTTTGGTGACAGGTAAAACCAACGTGTAACGGGGCTTGGAATGTGAGAAATCACTGGATGTTAGCTATATACTACTGAATTAGACTGGATTTAGAATTTTTGGTGTCATTTTACATTAGATACAAGGTTTGGTTTTTGGAAATTGGATGGAAAGTTCTGGGGATCGCACTGCTTTCGTTAAGTACATATAAATGCTATTCAAATAATATTTTTGAAATGATCAGCAGTTCTTCTGAATTGTTCCTTATGTAGCATTTTTGCCAAATTTATTTTTTTAATATTATTCTGTCAAATTACGATTTAGTTTCTCACGTATTTGTCATTTCAGTTGAAGGGAACTGAAGAGATGTGTGCCATTCAGATACACCAGTGCCACACATACAAGGTCTTGTACATTAAGAAGACAGCCTCAGATTTCCATAGGTCACTCTAAATTATCTCATTCAAACTGCCATCATTTTCCGCGCAACAGTGGCTTCAGTTACTACAGGACAACACAAGATATACGCCCATGGCATATCCAGTAACCAGGAAAACAAGCATTCTCACGACCCAGCCGAACTGCTTCTTACCATCAACCTGAAACTCCAGCTTTATCAAGACTCATAAAGTAATTGTGCATGCTTCTTGCTCAATCCCTACCAGGAAACCTGTATCTGCCAGGAGTTGTCACAGAATAAGAAGTTCAAAAGCTGGACGATATCTTCAGGGTCATAATTTCAGCCTCCTGCTTCCAGACAGAACTATTTCTCCACCACTGAAATGCATAGAGATTTTGGAAAAGTCTCCAGACATAACCTTTGTTAAGTGTTTGGTTCCAGGAGTCGTGGTAGAGTATATAAAAATGATGATGTCTCTGCTGTGTATTTGAAAAATTTTTTAAACTTCTGAAAAACCGATTGTATTTTTGTTCTGATGAAAAGGTGTAAATTCAGGAGAAAACAATAAGCAGATGAAATAAACTCAGGATGAAGAAAATAATCTAAAAATAGTTATTAAAATTGAAATTTCCTCCTATGAAAATTTGGATTTCTGATACTTAAAAATATATATCTACATGATGAATACAACCAGTAAAGTCATGTGTTATAAAGACAAGAACTAGCAGAGATCACAGGAAAATAAAAGGCTTGATTTGCTGAAGTGATCAAGACAGTAGCTGAATTTTTTCTTTAATATTGGTTTGCATAAATTGAATACCAGCTATAATAATAATTCTTTTGAAACAGAACATGATATTTTGTGTTGCGTTACTGATGCTTGGGTTGGACTGATTCCTTGTGAAAGAAATCATGAAATCTAACGGCTCCTCCTATATGGAAAAGTGGTTTCCCAACCACCTGTCTGGAAGGTTTCTGGCCCTCTTTTGTGTACCATTCCCTCTAATCTCCAATACCAGCTAGCTTAGTTTAGTGCTTTATGGTTTTGGCATGACCTGATGAGAGGGAATAAAAACTTTAAAATGTTTAGAAAAGAATCCAGTCCTCTCAGAAGACTAATCTTTATGTCAAATTATTTTTAAGACCTGTATACAGCTGTCTTAGAGGAAAAAAATTCATACACAACTTTCTATCTCTCCTTGTTATTAACTACAAGGCCTAGAAAGCTAAATTGACCTCCCTGAGCCTCAGTTCCCTCATCCATAAAAGGCAGGAATACCTGTGCTCTACTGACTGGCAGGGTCAAATGTGTATCTGTAAATAAGGTGATTTATTAGCTGTTATGCAAAGTAAATTATTAATAATTCCACTTGAGTGGAATTTTCTTAGGACATGGATTTGGGGTTTTTTTGTTGTTGTTGTTGCTTTTATGTTTGTTTGGTTTTTTTTTTGTCACCAGGGTAGAAAAGAAGACGTGGGATTTTTATAACCTAAAATTGGTGAAAATATAAGAAACCTTCCAGGAGAAACATACAGTCAATCACAGGATTTTATGCCTAGAAGGGGTCACAGGAATCACAGGATTTTATGCCTAGAAGGGGTCTAAGATATCTTCTAGTTCATACTCTTCACGTTACAGATAAAGAAATCAAGGCAAAGAAAGCCAGTATGTCGGCCGGGCGCGGTGGCTCATGCCTGTAATCCCAGCACTTTGAGAGGCCGAAGCAGGTGGATCACGAGGTCAGGAAATCGAGACCATCCTGGCCAAGATGGTGAAACCCCGTCTCTACTAAAAATACAAAAATTATCTGGGCTTGATGGCGCATGCCTGGAATCCCAGCTACTCGGGAAGCTCAAGCAAGAGAATCTCTTGAACCAGCGAGTCTTGATTGGAGGTTGCAGTGAGCCAAGATCGCGCCACTGCACTCCAGCCTGACTACAGAGTGAGACTCCGTCTCAAAAAAGAGAAATATACATTTAATGTAATATTTGACAAAACTACACTATTGTAAGATTCCTTTAAAAAGTATAAACTATTTTCAAGTGTTTGAAAAAATATATTCAAGTGGAGACCAATCTTGCTTAAATGTTTTTATATCTTATATTTGATTATTGCAAAAGCATCTGAGGCTGTCAGAAAAGATATGGATGATCCTTAAATGCACATTGCTAAGGGAAATAAGCCAGTCTGAAAAGACTATATACTGTATGAGTCCAATTATATGACATTCTGAAAAAGGCAAACTATAGAGATAGTAAAAAGAGGTGAAGGGTTAAATAGGTGAAGCACAGGGGATTATTATTTTAGGGTGATGAAGCTATTCTATATGATACTGTAATAGTGGATATATGACATTATACGGTTGTCAAAACCTACAGAACTTTATAGCACAAAGTGAACCTTAAAGTATGCACATCCTTAAAAAAAATCATTTTGGGCTGGGCGTGGTGGCTCATGCCTGTAATCTCAGCACTTTGGGAG